>NC_041382.1:366772009-366835159 GCF_002162155.2 Triticum dicoccoides | reverse complement strand
AAGACCACATCCACATCCTTACTACATCCAATGGTTCAACAACAGCGGCAAGGTTAAGGTAACACGTACTGTTCGTGTGCATTTTAGTATCTCTACATATGCTGATTATGTTGATTGTGATGTGGTACCTATGCAAGCATGTTCCTTATTACTTGGTAGACCATGGCAATTTGATAAAAATTCTGTACACCATGGTAGAAACAATCACTATACTCTTGTTCATAAGGATAAAAATATTACTTTGCTTCCTATGACTCCTGATTCCATTTTGAAAGATGATATTAATAGAGCTAATAAAGCACAACAGGAGAAGAATAAGAGTGAAAATCAGATTGTGGCAAAAGAATTTGAGCAACAAATGAAGCCTAATAATAAACCATCTAGTGTTGCTTCTGAAATTAAATTGAAAAGTGCATGTTTATTTGCCACCAAATCTGTTATTGATGAGCTAGATTTCAGCAAATCTGTTTGCTATGCTTTTGTATGCAAAGAGGCATTATTTTCATTCGAGGACGTGCCTTCCTCTTTGCCTCCTGCTGTCACTAACATTTTGCAGGAGTTCGCTGACGTTTTTCCACAAGACGTGCCACCGGGATTACCGCCTATTCGAGGGATTGAGCATCAGATTGACTTAATTCCCGGTGCTTCACTGCCAAACCGTGCACCATACCGTACCAATCCAGAGGAGACGAAGGAGATTATGCGTCAAGTACAAGAGCTTCTCGACAAAGGTTATATACGTGAATCCCTTAGTCCTTGTGCTATTCCTATTATTCTAGTGCCGAAAAAGGATGGTACATCACGTATGTGTGTTGATTCTAGAGGCATTAATAATATTACTATTCGTTATCGTCATCCTATTCCTAGGCTAGATGATATGCTTGATGAATTGAGTGGCTCTACAATATTCTCCAAAGTTGATTTGCGTAGTGGCTACCATCAAATTCGTATGAAATTGGGAGATGAATGGAAAACAGCATTTAAAACTAAGTTTGGATTATATGAGTGGTTAGTCATGCCTTTTGGGTTAACTAATGCGCCTAGTACTTTCATGAGACTAATGAACGAAGTTTTACGTGCTTTCATTGGACGATTTGTGGTAGTCTATTTTGATGATATACTGATTTATAGCAGATCTTTGGAAGAACATTTGGAATATTTACGTGCTGTTTTTATTGCTCTACGTGATGCACGTTTGTTTGGTAACCTTGGGAAGTGCACCTTTTGCACCGACCGAGTATCTTTTCTTGGCTATGTTGTTACTCCACAGGGAATTGAAGTTGACAAAGCCAAGATTGAAGCTATTGAGAGTTGGCCGCGGCCCAAAACGGTCACACAAGTGAGGAGTTTTCTTGGCCTCGCTGGATTCTATAGGCGTTTTGTGAGAGATTTCAGCACCATTGCTGCACCTCTCAACGAGCTTACAAAGAAGGATGTGCCTTTTGTTTGGGGTACCGCACAGGAAGAAGCCTTCACGGTATTGAAAGATAAGTTGACACATGCTCCTTTACTCCAACTTCCTGATTTTAATAAGACTTTTGAGCTTGAATGTGATGCTAGTGGAATTGGATTAGGAGGTGTGTTATTACAAGATGGCAAACCTGTTGCATACTTTTCTGAAAAATTGAGTGGGCCTAGTCTGAATTATTCTACTTATGATAAAGAATTATATGCTCTTGTTCGGACTTTAGAAACATGGCAACATTATTTATGGCCCAAAGAATTTGTAATACATTCTGATCATGAATCTTTGAAACATATTAAAAGTCAAGCTAAACTGAATCGTAGACATGCTAAATGGGTTGAATTCATTGAGACTTTCCCTTATGTCATTAAACACAAGAAGGGAAAAGAAAATGTTATTGCTGATGCATTGTCTCGTCGCTATACTATGCTTTCACAACTTGACTTCAGAATATTTGGTTTGGAGACCATCAAAGATCAATATGTGCATGATGCTGATTTTGAAGATGTAATGCAGAATTGTAAAGAAGGAAGAATGTGGAACAAGTTTGTCGTTAACAATGGATTTGTGTTTCGTGCTAACAAGCTATGCATTCCAGCTAGCTCCGTTCATCTTTTGTTGTTGCAGGAGGCGCATGGAGGAGGATTAATGGGACACTTTGGTGTGAAGAAGACGGAGGACGTACTTGCTACACATTTCTTTTGGCCAAAGATGAGACGGGATGTTGAGCGTTTTATTGCTCGATGCACTACATGTCAAAAAGCTAAGTCACGACTCAATCCTCATGGTTTATATATGCCTTTGCCTGTACCTAGTGTTCCTTGGGAGGATATATCTATGGACTTTGTTTTAGGTTTACCTCGAACAAAGAAGGGGAGGGATAGCATATTTGTTGTCGTGGATCGATTCTCGATAATGGCACACTTTATACCATGTCATAAAAGCGATGATGCTGTTAATGTTGCTGATTTGTTCTTTCGTGAAATTATTCGCTTGCATGGTGTGCCAAATACTATTGTTTCAGATCGTGATACTAAATTTCTTAGCCACTTTTGGAGATGTTTATGGGCTAAGTTGGGGACTAAACTGCTTTTTAGTACTACTTGTCACCCCCAAACTGATGGACAAACTGAAGTAGTCAATAGAACGTTGTCTACTATGCTTAGGGCTGTTTTGAAGAATAATAAGAAAATGTGGGAGGAATGCTTGCCTCATATTGAATTTGCTTATAATCGTTCATTGCATTCTACTACTAAGATGTGCCCTTTTGAAGTTGTGTATGGTTTCCTACCTCGTGCACCTATTGATTTGTTGCCTTTCCATCTTCGGAGAAGGTTAATTTTGATGCTAAACAACGTGCTGAATTGATTTTAAAAATGCTTGAGTTAACTAAGGAAAACATTGAGCGTATGAATGCTAAATATAAACTTGCTGGAGATAAGGGTAGAAAACATGTTGTGTTTGCACCTGGAGATCTTGTTTGGTTACATTTGTGATGAGGACATGACTACCTTGGATATGACCAAAAATATTGCATATATGCATATTTGTCAGGTGATTTCTAGTGCAAACTATTCAATAATCTATTTATGTTATCCAGAACAAAAATACTTCACACACTTTTGTGTTTTGTCTAATTGCAGGTGTATGGGACATTTGTACAATCCACATATGAAGATAAGGAAGAAAGAGATGTTTATTTGCTGTCCAAAAAGTTCTCTCACGTCACTTTTGGCCCAAGAGAAGATAGAGTCCAAGTCTCTCACGTTCTGGATTCAGATTCGGACTGCACAGACATACCTGACTCAAAACGCACACAAGTTTTTCATACGGACTCAGAATTGGGTGATTCTTTTTTTGTTGGAAACTAGATTTCATGCACTTTCCAACCCAATTGGAATCACCTTCAAATTCGTCCGGAGCGTTGAGTTGTGGACGAAACAATTTGATGCTGCAGCAGAATCCGAGTCAAACTACAAGTCCAAAGGTGTTACATCACCTCCACTTGGGCCCATTGGCCTTGTACGACCTAGATTTAGTTTTAGGCTGCCTTGGGACGTCCTCCCACCTCCTTGGCCGCCACCCCTTGCTCCTATATAAGTAGATCCATCTAGTAGCTTTTTCCTTGGGATTTGTTTAGTTAAAAGTTAGCCATTGCAACTTCGTGTACTTCGTTTGTGTCCAACGACCAGACCAAGACCGCTTACGAATCTCCACCATTATCAATACCTCATATATATTTGCAATATTCAGATTGCTTTATCATATTCTTGCTCGTTCTTCGATTGCTTGCAGGAATAGACCTTCGTGGTCAGGCTGACCGTGCTTCCGGCATCGTCAGTAACCTCAGGAGATTGGTTTAGCGATTGCTAAGGCGCAACGTCGTGCACGTTTGTAGTCGGATCGTCAAAGTCGTCTCCACCAAATCGATAGTTATCATCTCATCGAAAGATCGGGACACCCCCGCCTCTATCAAGTGGTATCAGAGCCAGGTTGCTCGGTGAGAATTTCCAGTTTTCCTAGATTAGATTTATTTTCTTACCTATTGTCCAAGAAAAATCCACAAAAAAGAGTTAGATCTATTCATCCTTTGTCCAAGCCAGTCTGAGCCTTTGCAATTTTCTTTTCATTGCTTGCGTAGTTGAATTATCGGTTGCATCGTCGTGTCGAGTTGCTGGTCTTAGTGTCTAGGTCGTTTAGAGTTTCGAGTTCTGTTCACATTAGTCACGCCACTGCTGCATCATTATCTCTTCTGTTGTCCACCACCCATCCATCAATTTCCACCACGTGCTACCCACCATTCATTGTTATAATAATAGTTGAGATCGTTCACATCTTCACTTGATCCAATCTGCATCTTATCTAGTTTGTTTTGGAAAGAGGGAGAAAAAAAGAGAGAGAAGAAAACGAGAGAAAAAAAGGAGAAAAAAAGTCAGAGAAAAAAAAGGAGAGAAAGAAAAAAAAGTGTGAGGAAAAAAAAAGAAAAAAAAAACAAAAAAATTGGCACAAACTTTTCCAGAGGAAAGTTGGAGACAGAGTTGTTGTATATCCTGCTTGGCAGTTGTTTTTCATCATTATCTTCACTGCCGTTGTGATCTTCACTTATATCTTGCTGTCAAGAGCTACTTAGTATCCTTCATTGATGCTAGTTGTGCTACGCCGTGACCTCATTAGTGTTCTAGGCTCGCGTCTCTAGTCCGGTCTAGCCTAGGACCAGCACAGTACCGTCGTTGAGCGTTTATTCAACATTGCATCTTTGAATTGATTATTGCTAATCTTTTGCTACCATATATAGCCAACCCAGCTCCACATATTTCTACACCGTGTATACGTACGCTCCCCTGGCAATCGCTTTACTCAATATTCGGAGTTACTTGACACCGCTGGTTGCCGATCACCGCCTGCTGCATGGTAAGAACTTGTAAGACATTGACATTTGCTTTACTGTGAGCGTTTTACCACCACATCCTAGTAGTTATAGGAACATTATTTTTGGGTTTTGTTTCTTGTTCTACTAATCATGACAGGATCCAGAGTCAATTCATGGGCTTTGTCGATCGCGGGAGGCGTGCCACCACCTTTGCAAATACCACAACCGTCACGAGAGGTGCACAAACATCCAAATGCACATGATCAGGTTAATGTATCTATACCACCATTTAATGGCCGTTTTAAACCTGCTTTATATATTGAATGGGAGTTCGACATAAAAAATATATTTGCTTCCCATAATTTCGATGAACATAAAAAGGTTAAGGTTGCGGTTGGTTCTTTCACTGGTTATGCTTTGGTTTGGTGGAGTGAATATTGTCGGTTACACCCTGATTATATACCTACTACTTGGGATGATTTGAAACTTGCCATGCGACATACTTTCGTCCCTGCTTATTATACTCGTGACATGATTAAGAAGTTGCAACACTTAAAACAAGGTAGTGCAACTGTAACAAAATATTATGATGATTTACAAACTACCTTGTTGCATTCCTCTTTAGAAGAAAGTGAAGATGATTTTATGGATAGATTTTGGGGAGGATTAAACCGTGTGATGAGAACATCAATACAATTGTTACACCCACAGCCCCTGCTGCTATACATACTGGACCAATTACTAGAGCTCGTGCACGCCAACTAAATTACCAGGTACTTTCGTTTCTTGGTAATGATTCTAATGTTCATGAGAATATGATGCTGCCTAAATTGGATACATTTGTTTTGCTTACAAATGAAGGGCCTAGCTTGGAGAAGGATGAACATTGGAGCAAGAACAAGCATGGAGATGATGGCATGCGCAAGGGGAACAAGAACGGAGTTACAAGTGATGATTTCAGGACTTTGAAGCCACCATAATGGGTGCATGAAGCCTTGGACGAAATATACAAGATGCCACTTCATAAATTTCGTCCCGAGGCTATTTTAGGTGCTGCGTCACCTTATTATTGGGCCAGGCCCATGTAATTTCGAAATACATAAGTATAAGCTATTTTTAGAGTCCGTATGTGTGGGGAAACAAGAGATAGGGTTGATTTCGGACTCCTCCACCAAGGGCCACGAAATTCCCCCCTCTTCCTCCATATATACAGCCCTTAGGGCATCGTTTAGACTTTGGGATTTGTTTAGTTAAAAGTTAGCCAACGCAACTTCGTGTACTTCGTTTGTGTCCAACGACCAGACCAAGACCGCTTTCGGATCCCCACCTTTATCAATACTTTATACATATTTGCAATATTCAGATTGCTTTTATCATATTCTTGCTCGTTCTTCGATTGCTTGCAGGAATAGACCTTCGTGGTCAGGTTGATCGTGCACCGGCGTGGTCAATAACCTCTGGAGATTGGTTTAGCGATTGCTAAGGCGCAACGTCGTGCACGTTTGTAGTCGGATCGTCAAAGTCGTCTCCACCAAATCGATAGTTACCATCTCATCGAAAGATCGGGACACCCCGCCTCTATCATGTGCCCTGTTGATGCCATGGAAGAAGAAGAACGCTGTGCAGGACCCGCAGGTGCGCTCTTGGAAGATAATGGTGGTTGTGCCTGTTTTCTTGTATCACGGCTGGAGGTGGCACCGGATGGAGGTGCTGGTGCAGTTGAAGTAGAAGATGCACGTGGTGTCCATGATGAAGGTCGGCCTGCAGAAAAGTTAGTTCGCCCCAATGCTTGTCGATCCTGCACTTCACGTTCAGCTTTACAAGCAAGATGGAATAAACGAGTGATATTAGTATACTCCTTATAGTCTAGAATGGACTGAATCTCTCTATTTAATCCACCCAGAAAACGTGCAAGCATAGCTTCATTCTCCTCAACAATACCACATCTAATCATGCCAGTTTGTAATTCCTGATAATATTCTTCTACAGAATTTTTCCCTTGTCTTAAACGCTGCAATTTTTGAAGCAATTCACGTTGATAATATGGTGGAACCCAACGCGTACGCATAGCAGTTTTCAAAGCAGCCCAAGTAGTTGGAATAGGATATAATCTACAATGTTCAGACCACCATACACATGCAAAACTAGTGAAAGCACAAACGGCGGCAGCAACTCGTCTCTCCTCAGGATATTGTAAACATGTAAATCGTTGTTCAGTTTCTAACTCCCAAGTAAGATATATATCAGGAACATATCTACCCTCAAATGGTGGAATATTCAATTTCAGTTTAGGAATATGGACATCATCTCGTACCTGAGGTGGTGGTGCAGGCCTACCATTACGAATATATACCTGAGGTCGACCTGCTGGTGGTGGTACAGGTGGCTGCACGTAGTGCTGATTTTGATCAACCTTGATGAGGACATGACTACCTTGGATATGACCAAAAATATTGCATATATGCATATTTGTCAGGTGATTTCTAGTGCAAACTATTCAATAATCTATTTATGTTATCCAGAACAAAAATACTTCACACACTTTTGTGTTTTGTCTAATTGCAGGTGTATGGGACATTTGTACAATCCACATATGAAGATAAGGAAGAAAGAGATGTTTATTTGCTGTCCAAAAAGTTCTCTCACGTCACTTTTGGCCCAAGAGAAGATAGAGTCCAAGTCTCTCACGTTCTGGATTCAGATTCGGACTGCACAGACATACCTGACTCAAAACGCACACAAGTTTTTCATACGGACTCAGAATTGGGTGATTCTTTTTTTGTTGGAAACTAGATTTCATGCACTTTCCAACCCAATTGGAATCACCTTCAAATTCGTCCGGAGCGTTGAGTTGTGGACGAAACAATCTGATGCTGCAGCAGAATCCGAGTCAAACTACAAGTCCAAAGGTGTTACATCACCTCCACTTGGGCCCATTGGCCTTGTACGACCTAGATTTAGTTTTAGGCTGCCTTGGGACGTCCTCCCACCTCCTTGGCCGCCACCCCTTGCTCCTATATAAGTAGATCCATCTAGTAGCTTTTTCCTTGGGATTTGTTTAGTTAAAAGTTAGCCATTGCAACTTCGTGTACTTCGTTTGTGTCCAACGACCAGACCAAGACCGCTTACGAATCTCCACCATTATCAATACCTCATATATATTTGCAATATTCAGATTGCTTTATCATATTCTTGCTCGTTCTTCGATTGCTTGCAGGAATAGACCTTCGTGGTCAGGCTGACCGTGCTTCCGGCATCGTCAGTAACCTCAGGAGATTGGTTTAGCGATTGCTAAGGCGCAACGTCCTGCACGTTTGTAGTCGGATCGTCAAAGTCGTCTCCACCAAATCGATAGTTATCATCTCATCGAAAGATCGGGACACCCCCGCCTCTATCAGATCGTCAAAGTCGACTTCCACCAAAGCGATATCCATCATCTCATCGAAAGACGGGACACCTTTGCCTCTATCAGCATCCGTGCCTATCCAATCAAATTGGGCACCGATCATGGAGTTTACCTCCACGGATATTTTTCAGCACTCGCCCTTGGGCAATGTGCTAGATTCATTGAGGTCTCTCTCCTTGTCAGGAGACCCTCGGCCGAACTATGTCCGACTCGAGTGGGAAGCGGATGACGAAGGAATTCGTTCCCCACCCACCACCCACTTAATAGCCACTGTCGACGACTTAACCGACATGCTTGATTTCAACTCCGAAGACATCGACGGTATAGACGACGATGCAGGAGAGAAACAGGAACCACCGCCAATAGGGTGCTGGACAACCACTTTATCACACGATATATACATGGTGGATACACCCAAAGAAAACAACGATGAGGAACAGGAGGATGCAGTGAAGGATAGTCCCCTCGAGAAGCAACCAAAGCGACAACGTAGGCGCCGCTCCAAATCCCGCCTCAGCAAAAACAGCGATAACAGCGCAAGAAAGAATAATACCCCGGTCGACTCCAAAGGAAACGACGACCACATGGACCCAGTGATGGAGCAGGATGAGCCAGCGGATGGCGAACATAGTACAGAGCTGCTGTCTGATCACGACAACGCCGAGAGTAAAGCTCATCAACCTGTCTCCGGAGAGGAGAATAGTCCGGACAACGATGCACACATCATCCCGGAAAGGCACTTGGAACAAGAGAACCTCCATAGAAGGCTTGTCGCCACCGCGAGGAGCCTGAAGAAGCAGAAGCAGAGGCTTAAGGCCGCATAGAATACGCTCAACAGCAGATGGAACAAAGTGCTTGACACTGAAGAAAAGTACGGCCGAAGTCGCCACACAAAGAGCTATCCAAAGCGCAAGCTGCTGCCTGAATTCGACGACGAGGCTTAAGAGCCCATTCAGCCGAAAAATAAAACGGACGATCAGCCGGATCGACCACCCCGTGGCCGCGACAGGGCGGCTAACGACATCGCACACAAGTCAGTGCACGATTTACGTGAAGACCTGCACAAAAAGCCGGTATGGACAGGTCCATCTACGGATCTAGGAAGCGCGCTCCGGCACATAATCATGGCCGCCCAAACGACTATACTGACCGAATAACATCTCGGAATCAAAACCAAACGCTACAACCGTCCGAAGAATGCCATGACACATCCAAATACAGGGGTGTCGCGCACCCCCTATGCTTCACTGATGTGGTGCTGGATCATGAATTTCCAGAGGGATTCAAACCCGTGAACATAGAGGCATGCAACGGAAAGAAAGACCCTGGGGTCTGGATTGAGGAATTCATCCTTCACATCCACATGGCTCGCGGAGATGATCTCCACGCCATCAAATACCTGCCCCTCAAGTTGAAAGGACCAGCTTGGCACTGGCTAAAAAGACTCCTCGAAAACACAATTAGAAGTTGGGAGGAGCTTGAGTATGCTTTTAGGGCCAATTTTCAGGGGACCTATGTCCGACCTCCGGACGCAGACGATTTAAGTCACATAATTCAACAGCCCGGAGAGTTAGCCTGTAAGCTTTGGAACATATTTCTCACGAAGAAGAATCAAATCGTCGACTGCCCGGATGCTGAAGCCTTAACGGCTTTCATGCACGGTGTTCGGGACGAATGGCTCGCCAGACACCTGGCCAGGAAAAACCGAGGACAATGACATCCCTAACAAGCCTTATGACCCGCTATTGCATGGGCGAAGATAGTTGGCTGGCCCGTAGAGGCACCCGCAACCCAGGCATATCCAAAGTCAGGGATGGCAACGGGAAACCGCGACGCAATAAAAGAGAGCGTCGAAACAACGAAGACAGTCCAGACAACACGGCGGTAAACACCGGATTTAGGGGCTCTTGACCCGGTCAACAGAATAAGGCATTTAAAGGCAGCAGAGATGGACCGTCCAGCCTAAACAAGATTCTAGACAGATTATGTTAGATTCATGGCACCTCCGACAAACCTGCAAATCACACCAACAGAGAATGCTGGGTCTTCAAGCAGGCCGGCAAGCTAAACGCCGAACACAAGGGGAGGGAGACACCAAGCGAAGACGAGGATGAGCCTCGCCAGCCGAACACTGGGGGACAGAAAAAATTCCCAGCGGAGGTCAAAACAGTGAATAGGATTTACGCAACTCACATATCGAAGAGGAGGCGCCAGCGCGCACCCCAAGACGTATATGCCGTGGAGCCCGTCACCCCCAAGTTCAACCCTTGGTCGGCCTGCCCGATCACTTTTGATCGCAGGGATCACCCGACTAGTATCCGACACGGAGGATCGGCTGCCTTGGTGCTAGACCCAATAATTGATGGATACCATCTCACCCGAGTCCTTATGGACGGCAGCAGTAGTCTTAATCTGATATATCAGGACACCGTTCGCAAAATGGGGATAGACCCGACAAGAATCAGCCTAAGCAATAGTACCTTTAAGGGAGTAATACCAGGCCCAGAGGCCCGCTGCACGGGCTCTCTAGTACTAGAGGTTGTATTCGGTTCTCCCAACAACTTCTAAAGCAAAGAATTAACCTTCGACATCGCTCCATTCTGAAGCGGCCATCACGCACTACTCGGAAGAACAGCCTTCGCTCGTTTTAATGCAGTACCGCATTACGCTTATCTTAAGCTTAAGATGCCCGGTCCACGTGGCATCATAATAGTTAGCGGAAAACACAGAGCGTTCCTCACATACGGAGGAATACATGGCGGCTCTAGCAGCCAATCACTGAACGGCTTCTCCAACCAGAAGAAATGATCGGTCATCAAGACCGCGGAAACGGTTAGACGAGTCCGGCGCACCACTAGCTGTAACAGCTCAGATAAACCTGAGATTTGGTCGATAGGTATCCCCCCGTAGGTGGTGCTAGGGGCTTCTTGCATGTAAAAAGGGCTACAGTTCGGCTTGACCCTATTTATATTACATTTTAATGGTTCATTAAGAATATCCAATTTTTCGCACGAAGACTTTCACGTGCTTTTTCTCTTTTACAGATGATCATCGTGCTACACCCTTCTAGAATATGGCACAGCGGAGACACAGGCGCAGACGTGCAGCAGGGCCCCGCTCAAAGGCTTCTTTTTAGATTAAGACCCTGTGTAAACCTTTTTTACTGTCTCTTGTTGCTTCACTCCCTCCGGATACTCAACACAACCGAAAGGGATGCTGGTGTTATTGGCATTTCGTCACGTCGGACTAATGCAAGTACCTGGAAATTCAGGGCTCATAATCGAGGGCGTTACTCAGCCCAGTATATGTTGTAAAGTCCAAATACCTTAGCGAGTGTTCGGCGTCGCGAGTTTGGCCTTATATGCATCAGCTCTGAATCATGTCTTTGGTCAATAGTTGGGTTTTCCCGGCTCCCATGTTTTGCTACCTTACGTTCTGATCTATCGGCTAAGGTGGCACCGGGAGAACTACTATGATTGTGCCCTGGTTCATCTGGATGAGCACCTCAGTAGAGAAAGCCAAAAACTGACTGTCATGATAAAGCGTGAGACTGGTCAACCACTCGATGACTCAGCGGAATCTTCGCGATTTCTCCGCATTAACGAAGGACCGGTTTCCCGGTCATGTATGTACACGCACCGTTTTTGGATGAGCGCGGAAGTACCAGGGGCTATATAGTAGCCCCACCGTCAAACTCCTATGGCTAAGTGAAAGTGTTAAATCTATATAGTTTGATTTCCTTGTTCACCGCGCTATCACCTCCTTAATGGACCAAGATGTTAGGTCAAGTGTGAATACGCGCTTTTCCGAACACCCCCGCATTATGTGCGTGGAGGCTGAAGCCGACGACAGCAAACTTTCAGGTTATATACATACATAAATGACCGCACAGGAGGCATCATAATACTTTCAGGCAAAAGTATAAACACAACCTTTATAATCCAAATAGCATTGTTTTTACAATTGGGATACATGTCTCTCGAACATGATACTCTTCGAGCACCGAGCCTATATTGAACGAGCGCCTTCTAGGACTTCTTCAAAATAGTGCTCATCCGAGACTTGGCCAACGGCCGGATCCCGGGTTGCAATAGTGGTGGCCTCCATCTCTGCCCGTATGTCTTAACACGGGCAAGAGCCATCCGCGCACCCTCTATGCATGCCGGCCTCTTTACAGCGTCGATATGCGACACAACACCAAGGAATCGTTGCACTAAACCAAAATAACTATTCGGCCTTGGTCCCTTCAGCCAAAGATGATCCACGACAGACCTCATGGCAAGTCCGGAAACCTATGGAGCTCGGCCCACTCAGCCATTTGTTCATTTAACAGCAGCGGACGCATTGGAGCACTGAACTGCGACAAGAACAATCTTTCCACTTCATGATCTTTCTGATCTTTGAAATACTCAGTCGCATCAGCAGCACTCATCGCCATAATTGATCCAGAGGGGCATACTTCGGATCTCTGAACTTTGTCCGCAACAAAAAGGGCTTCCCCGCCGTGATATCTCTGGCTTGATGGAGATCCTCCTTCGCCGCTCTGATTTGAGAGCGGGTTTCCTTGGCTGGTTCCACGGCTTTCTTCAGGTCAGCCGCTTTCGCTTGGCTTTCCTTTTCAAGAAGCTCATATTGGTCGGTGGCATCTTTCAGCTCAACAGCCATCTTGGCTATTTTATCTTCGCTCTGGCGATGAGCAGCCTGTTCGGCTCTTAAGTCTTCGGCCGCCTTTAGGGCGGCCGCATCACTTCTACTGGCTTGTTCCTTGGCTCGGGCAAGTTCTGCCCGAAGGGTCTCCACGACGGCAGCTCCATTTGTAGTCACAACATATTATAGATACTAGCATCATGCTCCTCTTAATATTTGTTGACCACCCGAGAATACATACCATGTGCCTCGTCAAGCCACTTGTTCACAAGCGCAATGTCGGCATCCGCGTCAAGTTGTCGCCTTAGTCCGGAAAAATCAGCAGTCTGGCCAGCCACCGGACCCTCAGCCACCTGCACATGAAAGCAGCGCGATCATTACCTGGGACTATGATCCTCTATTTGCCGCCTCTGGACAGCAACCAGAGTCTCAGGGGCTACTATCTGTATAGAGCACACCTAGCGTGTGCGGTACCATCAAAAAAATTATATATTACTTTGCGTACCTCAATGCCTCTTAGCAGGCTCGTAAAAGCCTCATGCAACCCACTTTGGGCGGATGAAATCCTCTCAACCACCGTACCTATTAAAGTACGATGCGCCTCTAAGATAGCCGCTTGCTCCAAAAGACCCATCAGTGAGTTCGGTTGTGCACCGGACAATCCCAGACTCTTTCTGTTGCTCTCCTTAGGAGCCGAATACTCCGGACTTCGGGTGGCCGAAGGGTTACCTTCTGGCCTTGGTGGATCAGGAGAAATCCTCTGTGATGACACCTCAGGGTCGTCCGCCCCAGGAGGCGGGGAGACAGGGGGAGGCGTTTCGCTCTCCATCATCTCTAGAAGAAGATCCCCCAAAGAAGAACTTTGTCAAGAAGGACTACGAGCCGTACTGCAAGATATATGTCTCGGTTATTGTCCTTGGAGATAAAGCAGGATATATTTACCAAAGTACTCTTGTTCACTTATAGCTCGGTGGAGGGCTGGCCCCCTTGCGGGCACTGTGTGGTAAGGACGCCCTCCGGGGCAGGGCCCCTGGCGAAGGTTTCTTCCCTTGTTTGGAAACCTTCGTTTCCAAGTCTTCAGAGGCGGTCCTTTTCCTTCCTTGGGGAGAGGGGATTCTAGATTCTTCTCCCCGATTATCCTCCTTCACGAAAACACTAATTCCCCCGGTTTGGATGAGTAATGTGTGAAGCCCGCTTTCGGCTTCTTTATTCCTCCCTTTATCTCCCCCTGATGGCACTTGATAAGGTGCGTGCTCAAGCATCCTGGCTAGTACAGGATCCGATGAGCCTTCGGGAAGGGGGGCCGAACACCTGATCCTCTCCGCCTTTCTTATCCAGTCCTGGCCGAGAGCGATTTTTTAGAATGATCTTATGACAAATAAAAAGACATCATGTTCGGCCGCAAAATTACTTACGTGGGTATCTAAACGGTTGTAGTTGAGACCCGCATCCTCGGTGCTGTCCGGACACTTTATTCGTGATCCGAAGAACAATCCATACATCTCTTCGAGCGTCACGCCGAAGAATTGCTGAATAGTTCGCAGTCCTTCCGGGTTGAACTCCCACATACGGCGAGATCGATGTTGGCATGGCAGGACCCGATGAACTAGCATAACTTGCATTACCTTGACAAGACTGACATCCCTCTTGAGGAGATCTCGGCTGCGACTTTGCAATGTCAGCACGTCATTAACTGGCCCCCAGTCCAGCCCCTTGTTGACCCATGACGCCAGTTGCGGCGGGGGACCCGAGAGGAAGGCGGGGGCAGCTGCCCACTTTGTACCTCGGGGAGCTATGATGTAAAACCACTCCCGCTGCCATAAGTTGGACACCTCCTGGAAGGAACCCTTTGGCCAGAGAGCATCGGTGCCTTTGCTTATAATGGCACCTCCGCATTCTGTGTGTCACCCATTGATCGTCTTAGGCTTCACATTGAAGGTCTTGAGCCATAAGCCGAAGTGTGGGGTGATGCGGAGGAAGGCCTTGCACACGATGATAAACGACGAGATGTGAAGGATGGAATCTGGAGCTAGATCATGGAAATCGAGCCCGTAATAGAACATAAGCCCTCTTACAAAGGGATCAAGACTAAAGCCTAGCCCTCGGAGGAAGTGGGAAACAAATATGACACTCTCGTTGGGTTCGGGAGTGGGGATGACCTGCCCTTGAGCAGGCAGCCTGTGCGAGATTTCGGCGGTCAGATACCTGGCTTCCCTTAGCTTCTTGATGTCCTCCTCTATGACAGAGGAGGCCATCCACCGACCTTGAAGGTTGGATCCGGACATGGTTGAAGGTCCGAAGCTCTTAGCCTGAGCCTTGGGTGTTGGAACTCGAGGTGGGGGAGGGGAAGGATCGAGCGCGAGAAGAAAAGGATAGGCCTTGGCCCCTTTATAAAGAGGGTGAATATCAAGCGTCCTCCGCGTGGCCGTTTGGAACTTGCCTAAAATCGAGGATTCATACTAACAAGCACGATTGGGTTACCCACACCCGTATTGATGAGAATCTCATGATAAGAGGAACACGATCTCTGCTTCGAGAAGACGTGCCAATAAAACCGCCTCGGAACACGTGCAGTGGCAGGCTGGGAAAAACGGTTCCTAATGACCGGACCACGACAGGATGTCACGTTATGAAAAGTTGTTAGTAGATTAGATTTGAGGAATATTATACTCTCTACGGTGGTATGTGTTATTTGTTTTATAGAGCCGGACACAATCCTTGTGTTCAAAATCTTCTATGGAGTATTCGGAGAAGGAACCCGCCTTGCAATGCCGAAGACAATCTGCGCACAAGACTCATCGTCATTGAAGCCTGGTTCAGGGGCTACTGAGGGAGGCCTGGATTAGGGGTCCTTGGACAGCCGGACTATATCCTTTGGCCGGACTGTTGGACTATGAAGATACAAGATTGAAGACTTCGTCCTGTGTTCGGGTGGGACTCTCCTTTGCGTGGAAGGCAAGCTTGGCGATTCGGATATGTAGATCTCCTTCTCTGTAGCCGACTCTGTGTAACCCTAGCCCCCTCCGGTGTCTATATAAACCAGAGGGTTTAGTCCGTAGGACAACAACAATCATAATCATAGGCTAGCTTCTAGGGTTTAGCCTCTACGATCTCGTGGTAGATCAACTCTTGTAATACTCATATCATCAAGATCAATCAAGTAGGAAGTAGGATATTACCTTCATCGAGAGGTCCGGAACCTGTGTAAACATTGTGTCCCCGCCTCCTGTTACCATCAGCCTTAGACGCACAGTTCGTGACCCCCTACTCGAGATCCGCCGGTTTTGACACCGACACCCACCTAGCGGAGGAATTGCTTGACATGGCGGTCTGAGGGTGGCGCCTGCGAGCCACCGAGGATGGATGCAATAGCGTGGGGTGTTGGTGCTGCGAAGCACGCGATGAAGAGGACGCGTAGTTCCTTCCAGGATACAACAGAAGACCCCGGCATGTTGAGAAGCCAGGTGCGCGGTGCGCCCACCAGGGCCATGGGAGCCAGTTCGCCATGACCTTGCCGTCGCCGCCGGCCGCCCAGACAGCCTCCTCGTATGCTTGGAGAAAGCCTGCCAGGACCACCGCGCCGTCGTATTGGGGCGGCAAGTCCGGCCTGAACTTGGGCAGCCACTGCACCCGCCGGAGGGCGGGAGTGAAGGCTCGGAGGCCCTCGGCTCCTACGAGGGCCTGCGTCGGTCCAGACGATGGAGAAGCGTCTGCCATGAGAACCGAACAGCAGAGCGTGGCTGATGGAGTGGCGGATCTTCGACGCACCCCTACCCGGCGCGCCAAATGTCGGATTCGTGTTTCTGAAGAGCCTTGAGAGGTTTGAACTCTGGGTTGCGTGCAAAGAACTCGTGCTTCCTAGTCTGCCTTCCCACCGATCCCATGGCCTAGCTCGACGTACCTACTGAACAAGAGACACAGCAGTTTACCCAGGTTCGGGCCACCTTTGCAGTGTAAAATCCTTGATAGAGGCAAAGGTGTCCCGTCTTTCGATGAGATGATGGATATCACTTTGGTGGCAGTCGACTTTGACGATCCGACTACGAACGTGCGAGGACGTCGCGCCTTAGCAATCGCTAAACCAACTCCGAGAGGTTATTGACCACGCCGGAGCACGATCAACCTGACCACGAGGGTCTGTTTCCTGCGAGCAAACGAAGAACAAGCAAGAAACTGAGATTGCAATCTGGATATTGCGAATATAAGATGAAAGCTTTATTGATCAAGGTGGGGTTCTATGACGCCTTTGTCTGGTCGTTGAACACAAACGAAGTACGCGAAGTTGCAGCTATGGCGAACTTTTAATCTAAACAAAACCCAAGGGAAAAGCTACTAGATGGATCTACTTATATAGGAGCAAGGGGAGGCGGCCTAGGAGGTGGGAGGACGTCCCAAGGCAGCCTAAAACTAACCCTAGGTCGTACAAGGCCAATGGGCCCAAGTGGAGGTGATGCAACACCTTTGGACTTGTTGTTTGACTCGGATTCTGCTGCAGTGTCTGATTGTTTCGTCGATATCTAAACGCTCCGTAAGAATTTGAAGGTGAATCCAATTGGGCTGGAAAGAGCATAAAATCTAGAATCCAACAAAAAAAGAATCACCCAATTCGGAGTCCGTATGAAAAATTTGTTGGCGTTTTGAGTCAGGTATGTCTGTGCAGTGCGAATCTGAATCCAGAACGTGAGAGACTTGGACTCTATCTTCTCTTGGCCCAAAAGTGATGTGAGAGAACTTTTTGAACAGCACTTAAACATCTTTTTCTACCTTATCTTCATTTGTGAATTGTACAAATATCCCATACACCTGTAATTAGACAAAACACAAAAGTGTGTGAAATATTTTCGTTCTGGATAACATAAATAGATTATTGAATAGTTTGCACTAGAAATCACCTGACAAATATGCATGTATGCAATATTTTTGGTCGTATCCAAGGTAGTCATGTCCTCATCATCGTCCCCTTTTTGAAAAGAAAGCCGTCCTCGGCGTTGTTTAATCTGAAATGTGGCTAAGAAAAGAGACAAGGTATACATGTGTATATGTATATGTCATCCATTTTTACTTCCCTTGATTTTTGCACATATGACACATGTATACATGAATAACTTTCATATATCACAAAATATAAAGGCAAAATATTATCATAAGTAGAAGGCATGAAAATATTGCAACTCAGTTTGCACATATAAGTGAAGCTCTTATTCCTATCAAAGGATTGACAATATTCATCATTAAACCATCCCAACATTGGTGAATAAACCTTATTTGCATCAAATTTAAATGCTACAACATGCTTAAATAAGCAAACATGCAGTAAGTCATTGGACACAGAATCATCACCAAGATTAGAGGTCATATCAAAATGATTAAACATTGGTTCTTTTGCATCAATAGTTAATTCAATGGGTGCACTCAAAATTGTTGGTATTTCAGTTGTTTGATCACATGATGCATTCATGATAGTAACATGATTCTCTAAAATAGGTGGCATGCTCAAATCAACAGGTAACTCAACACATGATGTATTTAAGTTAATTAGGGATGCATCATTCTCATGTGAAGTTATATCATCAATACATATACTGTTACCTTGTCGCAAAGACGTAGCTGATATCGGTATGGACAATGACAATGCACCATACACTTGAGATGATGTCGCACTCACAATCTGAGGTGTGGCTGCTCTAGTAGGTGCAACGGTGGAGGAATCAACCGATGGTAGTGAGCATGAATTGGAATAGTAGTTGTTGTAGTCACCCAATGCATCCTCCTGTAACTGTCTCTCAAAGGTACAAGCACGAACATACATACCAGTAATGCAACAAGGAATATACCTAAATCTTGCCTGAATATCATGGTTCAAACCACCAAAAAATCTATTCATTGTATCATCCTCAGATTCTTCTATGTCACAATGACGCATATAAGATTTGAACTCTTGGTAGTAAGCATGAACAGTGTTATTGCCTTGTTTAAATTGTTCAAATTTGCGAAGCAATTCACGACGATAGTAACGAGGGAAAAATTGTTGTCTCATTACATGTTCCAAATCTTTCCAAGTTGTGGGTTGGTTATCAATGTTTTTCTTGCAATGCACACTCCACCAAACAGAAGCAAAACCAGTAAATGCTCTAGTGGCAGCTCGTACTCGCTCAAGTTCAGAAAAGTCATGGTAACTAAAAACTTGTTCTACTTCAAACTCCCAAGCTAGATAAATAGCAGGATTAAATCTACCCTCAAATGATGGTAAAGAGATAACCTGACCATGTGCTTGTGTGTGTTGTCCCAACTCTCGTGATGGTGAAGATGTGTTCGTCGTCCAAGAACTTCTTTCTCCGGAACCTGTCATGATTAGTAGAAACAAGAAACAAAATTCGAGAATAATGTTCCTATGCACTACTAGGGTGTGGTTGTAAAGTGCTCACAGTAAAGCAAATATCAATATCTTACAAGTTCTTACCATGCGGCAGGTGGTGACAGGCAACCAGCGGTGTCAAGTAACTCTAAAGATTGTGTAAAGCGATTGCCAGGGGAACATACGTATACACGGTGTAGAAATATGTGGAGCTGGGTTGGCTATATATGGTAGCAAAAGATTAGCAATAATCAATTCAAAGATGCAATGTTGAATAAATGTTCAACGACGGTACTGTGCTGGTCCTAGGCTAGACCGGACTAGAGACGCGAGCCTAGAACACTAATGAGGTCACGGAATAGCACAATTAGCATCAATGAAGGATAAGTAGCTCTGGACAGCAAGATATAAGTGAAGATCACAACGGCAGTAAAGATAATGATAAATAACAACTGCCAAGCAGGATATATAACAACTCTCTCTCCAACTTTCCTCTTGAAAAGTTTGCTACTAACTCAAGCTTTCCAATGCAAAAAGAATCACTCAATTCTGAATTGATATGAGGAGTCAAAGAATTCTAAAACTGGCCTGAAAAACTGGAACAAACTGTATGCGCGAACTTTGGAGGGCAAAAAGACCTATTCAGAAGCTGATTTTGAGACGCCAAATATTGAACATGCTTTTGCAACTATTCAGATGCGTCTAGTTGCTAGCTTTAATTTGAGTACTTGTGGAGCCAAAACGGAGTTCGTATGAGGAAGTTATGCCTTTTTTACTAAACAGTGCACAAAACAGATTCCAGTCCGAATTCAACTACGAGATTGAGTCTACATAGATCCGAATTTTGTTTTTTTTTCTCTTCTCTTTTTTTTTCTCACACTTTTTTTCTCTTTTTTTTTCTCTCTTTTTTTTCTCTGACTTTTTTTTACTTTTTTCTCTCTTTTTTTTCTCTGACTTTTTTTTTACCTTTTTCTTTTTTTTTCTCTCTATCGTTCCAAACAAACTAGATAAGATGCAAATTGGATCAAGCGAAGATGCGAATGATCTCAACTATGATTATGACAATGAACGGTGGGTAGCACATGGTGGAAACTGATGGATGGATGGTGGACAGCGGAAGGAATAACGATGCAGCGGTGGCGTGACAAATGTGAACAGAACTCGAAACTCTAAACGAACTAGACACTAAGACCAGCAACACGACACGACGATGCAATCGATAATTCAACAATGCAAACAATGAAAAGAAAATTGCCAAGGCTCAGACTGGCTTGGACAAAGGATGAATAGATCTAACTTTTTTGTGGCTTTTTCTTGGACAATAGGTAAGAAAATAAATCTAATCTAGGAAAACTGGAAATTCTCACCGAACAACCTGAAAACTGATACCACTTGATAGAGGCAAAGGTGTCCCGTCTTTCGATGAGATGATGGATATCGCTTTGGTGGCAGTCGACTTTGACGATCCGACTACGAACGTGCGAGGACGTCGCGCCTTAGCAATCGCTAAACCAACTCCGAGAGGTTATTGACCACGCCGGAGCACGATCAACCTGACCACGAGGGTCTGTTTCCTTCGAGCAAACGAAGAACAAGCAAGAAACTGAGATTGCAATCTGGATATTGCGAATATAACATGAAAGCTTTATTAATCAAGGTGGGGTTCTGTGACGCCTTTGTCTGGTCGTTGAACACAAACAAAGTACGCGAAGTTGCAGCTATGGCGAACTTTTAATCTAAACAAAACCCAAGGGAAAAGCTACTAGATGGATCTACTTATATAGGAGCAAGGGGAGGCGGCCTAGGAGGTGGGAGGACGTCCCAAGGCAGCCTAAAACTAACCCTAGGTCGTACAAGGCCAATGGGCCCAAGTGGAGGTGATACAACACCTTTGGACTTGTTGTTTGACTCGGATTCTGCTGCAGCGTCTGATTGTTTCGTCGATATCTCAACGCTCCGTAAGAATTTGAAGGTGAATCCAATTGGGCTGGAAAGAGCATAAAATCTAGAATCCAACAAAAAAAGAAACACCCAATTCGGAGTCCGTATGAAAAAGTTGTTGGCGTTTTGAGTCAGGTATGTCTGTGCAGTGCGAATCTGAATCCAGAACGTGAGAGACTTGGACTCTATCTTCTCTTGGCCCAAAAGTGACGTGAGAGAACTTTTTGAACAGCACTTAAACATCTTTTTCTCCCTTATCTTCATTTGTGAATTGTACAAATATCCCATACACCTGTAATTAGACAAAACACAAAAGTGTGTGAAATATTTTCGTTCTGGATAACATAAATAGATTATCGAATAGTTTGCACTAGAAATCACCTGACAAATATGCATGTATGCAATATTTTTGGTCGTATCCAAGGTAGTCATGTCCTCATCAATCCTACTCCTGCTTTGTGGTGGACTGGCCTCGACGGACTGCGAACGAACTAGTAGAAGGGTAGAACAGCCTCCGGAGGAGAGGTGTTCGTGTGCTCGATGAGCTGGTGGGTGAGGGGATGATCTCTCTGATCCATCCCAACCTATGGTGGTGGCTAAGTCCTATTTATAATGGCCTTGGTCCTCTTCCCAAATGCTAGGCGGGAAGGGGTCCCACAACAGCCAAATTTGAAGGGAGACAACTAGTACATGCTATCCTGACACAAGTAGTCTTTGCCTGCAAAAGCTCCTAGTTGTGACGCCGCGGTGGGCTCCGCAATGACCTCCGTCTTGGTGGTCTTGGTCTTGTTGCACCAAACGGAAACCTTTAGTTGATTCCTCGGGACTCCGCACCTGCGCTTGCCTCCTTAGCACCAAAGAGGAAACTAGTACATTGCGCCCACTGGTGCCCGCCTGGCCTTGGCCGTCATGGCTCACGTGATCCGAACCTCGCGAGGTGCACCTTGCATAGATATCTCCGCTCCTCGGGAGCCAGCCTAAGGAAGCCGCCCCCAGAGAGGTCTTGGTGTCGTGCGCCTCGCGAGGCTTGGCCCCTTGCGAGGGTCTTGAGTTGTCGATGTTGAAGCTGGGTCGTAGCGGGCCGTCGACGGCGCCCTGCCGTGGGCCGCAGGCAGGCAAGTCTGGGTACCCCCGTTCCCAGAACGCCGACAGTAGCCCCCGGGCCCAATGCGCACTTGAACTTGGCTTCGAGGTGAAGCCGAAGGGCAAGTGTGGAGCGCCGCGGGCCCTAACTACCTGCGGCCATGGTCGGTGCATGGCGATAGATGGGACGTGGGCGCCTCTGATTCCCCATGCTGCATCGGCAAACGTTCGACTAGATGCGACCCTGCTGCATGCAGAGAGACTAGCATTGCGTGAGATCATGGAGGCCGGCGGTTGGCCTTCCACTGGATATAAATGAGGGGAGGTGTAGAGCCGCCTTTGCTCATCTCCATCTTCTCGCCACTCGCTCCTTCTTTTTCCTTCTTACCTTGCCATCTTGTCGTAGCGCCCATGCGGTGGCTCCTCGGGGGCACATGTGCGCCTCGAGTGGTCGCGCTGATGCTTCTTCTCGTGACGGGAGCCGCCAGGGGCGAGTGTCGGTGTTCTGGGACTGGGGGTGCCCAGACTTGCCTGCCTGCAGCCCGCGAGCGTGGCTCCACCAATGGCCTGGTACGACCCATCTTCAGCAGCGACAACACCAGACCCTCGCAAGGGGCCAAGCCTCGTGAGGCAGACGACACCAAGACCTCCCTGGGGGTAGCCTCGCTAGGATGGCTCCTGAGGAGTAGAGATATGTATGCAAGGGGCACCTCACGAGGTTCACGTGACGTGAGCCATGACGACCAAGGCCAGGCAGGCGCCAGCGGGAGTAGTGTACCAGTTTCCTCTTTGGTTCTACGGAGGCAAGCGCAGGCGTGTGGTCCCGGGGCATCTGGCAAAGGTTTCCATATCGGTGCGAGAAGACCAAGACCAGCAGGACGGCAGGACGGAGGTCATCGCGGAGCCCATGGCAGCATCACCACCAGAGCCTTTGGCAGGCGAAGACCACCTTTTGTCAGAATAGCTTGTGCTAGTTGTCCCCCTTCAAACTTGGCCGTTTTGGGATCCCTTCCCGCCTAACATTTGTGAAGAGGACCAAGGCCACTATAAATAGGACCTAGCCACCACCATAGGAGGGGGAGAGAGGGACGGATCGGATCCATTCCACCTGAACGAGCTCGCCAGTTCATCTAGCTCAAGAACACCTCACCTCTCGAGGCTATTCATTCATTGTACTAGTTCATCCTCAGCCCCTTGAGGCAATCCACCCACAAACTGGAGTAGGGTATTACACCGCAAGCTGGCCCGAACCAGTATAAACCCTTGTGTCTCTTGTTCTTTGGGTCCGTCGAGCTAGGCTATGGAATCGTTGAGCGAACGAGCGAGGAAGAGAGTGTTCTTTGTACGCACCCTAGAGTTTGAACCTCACAAGGGTTTGCCGGAACCCGTAATCCGACATTTGGCGCGCCAGGTAGGGGGTGCACTGAAGCCTTTCTTCTGCCCATTGACGTACCACTTCTCCACCGCATGCATGGTTGATGCTCGCCGGGCCCGCGTTGAGCGTCGGGCCGCTCTTGCCGCTCGCGTCGCCCTGATAGCGCCCGTCGGCAGAACTCCCCGTCGTTCTCCCTCACCCACTGCCAACGCCACCATCGGCCCGGCGGGAAACAAGCAGCAAGCTTCATTGCTGCACCCATTTGTGCGGTGGGACGGACGCACCGCCACCCCGTCGTTGACTCCGGCCGGCTCGTTGTCCCACCCTCGCCGCATGCCCGTGGATGTGCAGGCCGTGTTGCTCATGGTGCGCGAGCTCTTGCATTACCGCCCCGTCGACGACCTCTATGAGGACTCGCTGGACCGCATCGCCGAGCTCGTCGGTGCCGCCGGGGGCTCTCCTGCACCATCCATTTCCCTGCCTCGTCCGCCCCCTGCTGCGGTTTATGTAGCCCATGGAGCACCTCCGCCACCTCCACATCAAGATGTTGCCCTCGCACCAAGACATGTGTCCCCGCGGCGCCTCACCGTGCAGGGCGCCCGCGCTTGAAGAAGGAAGCTGCCGGGAAATCCCGTGGCCGCAAGAAGATGCTCCTGGACTCCCAGCACCACCATGTTAAGACAGGCGGCGGCGCGTGGGTACCAGGATGCGGCTCCACCTCCACGACGGGCTCCAGTGACCATGGCAGATTGCCGCGCCTTAACCCCCGAGCTGCGCAGCATGGTCTGGCCGGGCAAGTTCAAGCCTGACTTGCCTCCGCGCTACGACGACACCCCCGACCCTACTGATTTTTTGCAGCTCTACGAGCTGAGCATCGAGGCGGCCAATGGCGATGACAAAGTTTTGGCGAACTGGTTCCCCATGGCTCTCAAAGACGGGGCGCGCTCGTGGCTCTTGAACTTGCCCGCGGGATTGATCTCCTCCCAGGGAGAGATGCGCGAGCGCTTCGTAGCCAACTTCCAAGGCACTCGCGATCGCCTGCCTGCCGCTGGTGACCTGCGGCGCATCAAGCAGCAGCTAGGGGAGACCCTGCAGATGTACGTCTAGCATTTCAATAGCGTTCTCCTCAAGATCCCCAAGGTGACGGACGAGGCCATCATCTCAGCATTTTCCAACGGCGTCTGTGATGTCAAGATGAAGGAGGACCTGTGCACAGCTCGGGAGATATTCTACATGGCAACCAGGTGCGCGAGAGCTGAGGAGGGATGCCTTTCCCTTCTCGAGCTCCCAGGTACCGACCTAGAACATAAGAAGGCCAAGACCAAGGACGTGAAGCACAAGGGGGCTGCTGTGCTTGCAGTGGAGCCGGAGATGAAGCGCGGTTGTCACCACCCCGAGTCATCCAAGGCCAACTGCCCGTTCTGCGCTTTGCACAACATGCACAACCACAACACCAACGACTGTCAGGAGCTCAGGGCCATCCGCGACGGGCACTTCAGTCATGCCCCGAGCTCAACAACCGAGGCTATGGCCATGGAGGAGGCCGAAGTGGAGGACGCAGGGACGACCGCAGCCCCCGCCAGAAGTGGCATGAACGGCCTCGCGAGGATCGCTGGCAGGACCAGCCTCACGAGGACCGCCCTCAGGGCAACACTGGCCTTCCTCTGCTGCCACCACAACCAAGGAGGAACGGCGACCACCACCAGGATGAGGGAGATGGGGTCTTCCAGGTGCCTCATGTCGTCGCTTGCATCTTGGGCGGCGCTCAGGCCCCAGCCTCTGTGCGCATCTTCAAGCAGTTTGCTCGCTAGGTGAACGCAGCCCTCCCCATGCTCGAGGCCACGCGCCCGCTCAGGTGGTCCAAGTACACCATTACCTTTAGCTCATCTGACCAGCTCAAGTGCGCGTCAACTGCCGACGCCTTCCCGATGCTCTCCTCGCCCATCATCAGCAACATCCTCATCACCAAGACCCTCATCGACGACGGCGCAGGGCTCAATGTCCTTTTCGTCGAAATGTTCGACCGCCTCCAAGTGTCGTATGATCAGCTGCAGCCAACCAAGCCCTTCTCAAGAGTGACCGATGGCTCCACCACCCTGATAGGGCAGGTCCGCCTGCCTATCACCTTCGGCAAGCACGACAACTACCGCACCGAGCTCATCGACTTCGACGTCGCCCACATCTGCCTGTCGTACAATGCCATCCTTGGGTATCCAGCCCTGGCCAAGTTCATGGTAGTGACTCGTCACGGCTACAATGTCCTCAAGATGCCAGGAAGCTGCGGCGTCATCATGGTCGCCTGCGAGGAAAAGGACGCGGTATGCTCTCTCGAGTGTGCTTACCAGGCTACGGCGGCTGAAGACCCAGATAATGAAGGCGCCGTCTACCCTCCTGAGGCTGTCCCCAAGAACAAGAAGCAGTTGCGCAGCTAGGAGCTTTGGGAGAGCGGTGTCTCCAGCGGCACCACCTCAGGACCTGCGCCCATGGAAAGGCCGCCTCCCTCCCTCGAGGCGCGCTCGGTGCCCTCCTCAGGCTGAGCTCGGGGGCTCTTTTCTGGAGGGCCTCTGACCTAGCCAATGTCACTAGGAAGGCGCTCGGGCACCACGTGGAGGCATGCTTCACCGCATGCTTCCCTCACAAGGGCACAAGGCGTGGAGTGCCTGGCACTCAGTAGTTCATCACCAAGGTGATCGAGCAGCTGGAAGAGGCAAGAATCATGCGCGGTGGCTGCCGCCCACCACCTGGCGCACCTCCTCATCCTGGCGAGGACGACAACCTGCGCGTCTGCGTCGACATCCCAGGACTCAACAGGGTGGCATCTCAGGAGCGTTTCTGGCCTTAGCGCGTTGGTCAGTGCCAGGGTCCACCTCAGAGCTATGTTCGCATGCCATTCGACCTGCCGAACACGGCTGTCACCTCCCAGCGCCACCTGAGGAGCATTCTGGCGGCTCAGGACGCCAGGCATCACGCAGTCCTGGCGGAGATGGCAACGGTTATTCATGAGCCTCCTGGGCCCCCAAAGCCTCCCGAGGCTTTGGACCCAGGCGGCTCATGAGGAGCAACTCCTTCGACATGCGTCTTCAGCTGCTTCAACATCCCTTCAGCAACTGTGCCAGGTGACTCTTTCCGATTCATTCAGTTGGGGGTGCCCCTTGGGCAACATTATCCCCAAGTCGCACGGGCATGTCCCTGCGCCGTGTATCCCTTTTGCATCTCTATCTTACTCTATTGGGGGCGCCTCTTGGGCTGCATCATCCCTAGGCCGCATGGGTCCGTCCCTACAGCATGTATCGTCCTTGCATTTATCCAAGCTAGCTTGCCTCCTTGCATGAGTTACCTTAAGATTATGCATGTCCGGTACTTCGATACCATGAATGTCGTACGCCCTCGCAAACCCACCCACGACTGCCTCATGATTACGGACTGGCACGTCGTCTTTGCTCGGGTCTGTCCCTGCAGCGTTGCTAAACCCAAGAGGTTGCTTTGGCTCACGGGCCGGTTCCCGTGTACGTCACCTCCCATGACCCTTGGTGCCTTGTTCTTGCATGAGCTAATCACGGGCGGACGAGCCAGGGCGTGCGACCCGGTGCCTTGCCACCACGGGAGCCGTGCGCCGGTTGTCTTTCTTCAGGATTTTTCGCATGAGAAGACTGGGCACGGCATTTGTGCTCAAGTCCGTCCCAGCAGCGTCAATATACCCAACGACTGAGATCTGTCTGGCGGGCCGGCCCCGTTCACGTCACCTCCTGGGGTCGTTGGTTTTTGGCCTTCTCATGTGATCACCTCAGGAGATTCATTTGGCGCAGGTTGTCTAACCATCTCGCAAGTCCACCATAGCTGTTAAGAATCAAGTCAGGCGCAACCCGCCTTGAGGCAGGGCCTCGTGAGTCCCACGCTAGCTCATGAGTGCCCATACACACCTCGTCTAGCCTGCCGTGCAAGCCACGTGTCAGGGCGGGGTTGTACACGACCCGGGGGCTCCACTCAGAGGGAGCCTTCACCCACGTACCAGTGGAAGCACCATGCTCCGTGCTGGCAGTCAACACGGTCGAGGAGTGGCTATGCCCATGCAAGTGTGGAAGCGCTATGCTCCGCGCTGGTGATAAACAACTGAGGGCAGCCCCATGGCCGCATCAACCTCAGGGAGCCACCCGGCTCGGTGTCCAGCCTCGTTGCAACGCTTTCCCCTCGGGAGAATCGCGAGAGGGGGCTGGGCACAGGGGCTGCGCTCAGGTTACACCTAGCGTACGCCACCTTGCCAGGTCCCCCGGACCTGGTAGTCACGCCCCCCTCCCGAGCAGGACCTCACCGAGGATAGGTATGGAGGTCCGTTTGTACGTCAAGGAGGACTACTCAGCATCGCGACTCAGGAGCCTAACTGGTCATGTAGCCCCTCACCCCTTGGTCTCGTCCTGGTGATCCGGACGATCCAGTGGCGGCTGAGGTACACGTGAGGCCGTGCCCTGCCGACGCAGAACACTAAGGCCTACTTCCGCATCTCGTTCCCACAGGCTATTTGTGTGTCAAGGGGGACTCCTGAGCATCGCGACTCAGGAGCCTAACTGGTCATGTAGCTCCTCACCCCTTGGTCTCATCCTGGTGATCTGGAAGACCCAACCACGACTGAGGTATGCGTGGAGCCGGGCCCTGCCGATGTAGAACATCAAGCAAATAGGAAGGAAATCGCGGAATCCTAACAAATTATTACAAGACATACTTTTCTTCAAATATCAAACACAAGTTTTAACGCCTCCACGAGGCACGGTGCATATTACAGGGAAGTAAAAAAAGGGAATGGGCATCGCCAGCAAGCCTACTCTTTAGCCTTGGGCACTGCCGTCGAGGAGCGCCCCGTCTTCGGCAGCGTTGTCGTCGCCCATGTCGTTGGCCGTGCTCGCGGGATCGGCGGCACCATCGGCCGGAGGTGCAGGGTCGATGGCGAGGAACTTCTCTAGCAGGGCCTCCAGCAAGTCCTTCACGGCGTCGGCAATAGATGCACAGTGTTTCTCGTCCACAGGTTCAAGCAGAGCTCCAAGGTCGGTGCTCAGGTTGTGAAGATGGAGGTTGCTGAAGACACGCGTCATAGCCGACGAGGAGAGCGCGCGAGCTTCCCCCTCCACCATGGGGCCGATCCCATTAATGACGTCCTCGAGTGTCGTGATGAGTTGAGGGAGTAGCTCAGTAGGGCCTTCCTTGTCGGTCACCAACGGCTTCTTCAAGCCCTTCCCGTAGAGCTCCTGTAGTGCTTCACGGGACTTTAGCTCAAGGGATTTGAAGGCCTCACTATCTTCAACAAGAACTTTCACCTTGGCTTCCAGCTGGGACTTCTCTGCCTCCACCTTCTTCTCCAGCTCCTCCAGGCGGTTGTGCTCCACGACTTGCGCCCGTGCCAGCTGCTCCAGCTCGGTATCACGGCCGGCGATCGTGTCTTCTCGATCCTTCAGCTTCTCTTCTTGTGATTCGTGCTGACGAGCATCGGCAGCACGTTCATTGTGCAGGGTCTCCATCTTGGCCTCCGCCACCCGGCAGCACTCTCGGGCATCCTCAGCATCCTTCAACGCCACCTCACGGGCGGCAGCGGCTAGGTCGGCGGCCCGCTTACCGTCCTCAGAGGCTGCCATGGCCTGGCCCCACGCCACCCTCACAGACGCGTTGGACCGCAGCCACCACGAGATCAGCTCCAGGCACCCTGACACTAGGCGATGGTCGGCGCCCTGAAGGTCATACCGAAGCTAGATCAGGGCGGAAAAAGCCTCCTCCAGAGCGTCAGGCGAGGCAGAAGGATCACGGCCCAGCGGCGTGATTGGAAGAGGAGGACGCAACATCGGCGCCAAGGCCTGCAGGTCGGCGGCAGCAGAAGAGGTCGGGGGCTCCTGAGCCTTCGGAGCCTCAACAGGCAAGCTGGGGCAGGCGCCTCAGGAGCTGGCTTGGCCATGGAGATCACCTTCTCCTAAGGTCGGGCCTCTGAATCTCGTGAGGACGACCCACGCTGAGGCTCAGCAGCCATCGTCGTCCCTCTACACCGAAGGAGGCGCGGCAGCAGTTCGCTGCGGGGCCTCATGGGTTGTGGTCGCCCCCTTCTTCTTCCTCACCATCGACGTTGGCCTATTAGTGCAAAGGGAGACATCAAGAAACTATGGCAAGGACAGGAACGAAGGATCAGGACGAAGCGCTTACTGGTCTACAGCGGTGTACTCCCTCGCCCTCTTCAGAAGCGCCAGGCCTGAAGACTTCGCGGATTGGGACACTGGCACGCAAGCCCCAGGGGCAGGCAAGGGCGTGGCGGCCGGACAGGTAGCAGCGCCAGCTGGCAACGAAGCAGAAGTGTTTCCTTGGGAGATCAACGCCAATCTGCTCTTCTTCGGGACCCCAGCCGGCGGCTTCTTCGAAGGGGTGCCCCTGGACCTTGTCGTGACCCCGACGGGGTTTAGTGACTCCCTCACCGGGTGCTCACTGGCCTCGTCATCGTCAGGGAAGGTGTGGAGAAGATCCACCACACGGAGAGTAGAAGTCTCCCCCGCTCCCTCCCCGGTCGTCTCCGAGTCAAGCCTCTCCTCCTCACCGAACTCATCGGAGGACACCATCACCGGGGCTACCACCACTGGGGCCCCGGTAGGAACCGGCGGCGCGAGCCCGTGCTCATTGAAGATGGGCATGGCGACAATGATCTTTGCCCCATCCGGGCGACGGTACAGCAGAATATGGGTATCAGGCGGGTACCCATGATCCTCCGCAAGCAGGAGGTGGAGAACCTTGTCCAGCTCCTCGCAGACAAAGCATCTGGGCGCTGGTGGAGGTCACCTCCTTCTTCCATGAGCCTCCACAAGGGGCGTGAGCGTGCCTGGAGTGGGGCCAGGCACTGCGATAGGAACTCCTTGACGATCATGGCCCCACATCTGCTCCGCATGCGGGTCGGTGAGCTACGCGCTAGTCCACCCCTCGTGAGGCACTGGCCTCCCCGTCGGCAGCACCAGCCGAGGGTAGGGGCTCTTGGCATCCATGAGGACCCATTTGTTCCGGAAGCCCTCGGCCTTCTTCCTAGCTCTCGAGATTGCGTTGCTTCCGTTTGCCACTACGAAGTTGGCGCACCCCGAGCATGGCGCGCCATCCTTGTTCCGGAGGTCGAAAAATGGCGAAGCAGTGCCACGGATGGCATCACCCCCACGAATGCTTCACAGTAGAAGGCGAAGATCGACAGGGGAAGGAAGGAATTGGGATGGATGGCATGAAGCTTGTAATGGCAGAGGACGGCGTAGAAAAATTCAGAGAAAGGGAGGACTAACCCCGCGAAGACGCTGTGCATGAAGAAGGGGTAGAAGGTACTACCCTGGGCCTTCGGCTTGTCGGAGCCAGCCCGAAGCACGGTCTCTCCTCCCTCATTGCTGTCGCCCGCCGCCACCAGGAGCGCGGTGGCGAAGTTCTTCAGCGAGACTATGGGCGCGCTCAAGGCGAGTGCACGGCCTTCGCCTTGTCGGACGCCATCGGCTGCAAGCTTGGGGAGGAGCCCTAGTGCATCTGGAGTCTCTCGAGGCAAGAAGAAGGGGATATGAAGCAAAATGAGGGAAGGCAATGAAGACTCTGTAGCGTGCGACAGCCTTTTGTCATGCGAGAACGGTTGCCGAGGCCGCGTGGGAAAGCGGAGGCGCCTGCGTCCCACCAATCACCACGTGTAAATCAAGGCCGCAGGCGGTTGGGGCCCATGGAGCTCCGCACTTGCCCCTTGGCTTCGCCTCAAAGCCAAGCTCGAGCGCGCCTTGGGCCTGGGGGCTACTGTCGGCATTCTGGGACTGTGGGTGCCCAGACTTGCCTGCCTGCGGCCCGCGAGCATGGCTCCACCAACGGCCTGGTATGGCCCATCTTCAGCAGCAACAACACAAGACCCTCACAAGGCGGACGACACCAAGACCTCCCTAGGGGCAGCCTCGCTAGGCTGGCTCCTGAGCAGCGGAGTGTCACATCCCTAGCTTCTAGTACTGCCTAGTGTTTGCATCTTGCTTGCATCATGTTTAACTTTCATGTAAATTTGAATTGGGGATGACCAAGCCCTAGCACCAAATGAATTCAAATAGGTTCAAATAAAATCATTTTCAATGAACCCAAAATGCGCTTTGAAATGTTCATGATTTCCGATAAAGGTGAAAACCTCTGCCAAAAATGATGAACATATTTCTAGGTCATTCCTGGATTTTTGAATTAAATCATAAAGTATTTGAATTTGGGCATTTAAATGCTATAAATATTTAAAATGCCCACATAATTCTGAAACTAAATGAGGGTTGTTGGTAATATTCAATATGTGCTCACATTTTATTCCAGGATTTATAAAAATGGTTTAGTACTTTTACTAAATCAAAACAGACAAAATAAAAGAGAAAACAGAAATAAAAGAGAGAAAAAGGAAACTAACCTGGCAGCAGCCCACTTACCTGTTTCGGCCCAGCCAGCAGACAATCCAGCCCAACCACCAGGAGCTTCTTCAAGCTCTTGCCAGTAGGACCTACTGCATGCCCGCATCACAGCCGGCTGCAGCCACGTCTCACTGTCGGTGTCAAAACCGGCGGATCTCGGGTAGGGGGTCACAAACTGTTCGTCTAAGGTCGATGGTAACAGGAGACGGGGGACACAATGTTTACCCAGGTTCAGACCCTCTCTATGGAGGTAATACCCTACTTCTGCTTGATCGATCTTGATGAATATGAGTATTAAAAGAGTCGATCTACCACAAGATCGTAATGGCTAAACCCTAAGAGTCTAGCCTGTCTGACTATGATTATGAGGATATATGTCTACGGACCTAGCCTCTGGTTTATATAGGCACCGGAGGGATCTAGGGTTACATAGGGTCGGTTATAGATAAAGGAATCTTCATATTTGATCGACAAGCTTGCCTTCCACACCAAGCAGAGTCCCATCCGGACACGAGTAGAGTCTTCGGTCTTTGTATCTTCACAACCCATTAGTCCTGCTCATGTCCAATAGGTCGGACGCCCAAGGACCCCTTAGTCCAGGACTCCGTCAGTAGCCTCCGAACCAGACTTCAATGACGAGGTGTCCGGCGTGCAGATAGTCTTTGGTATTGCAAGGCGGGTTCCCCCTCCAACGACTTCAAAGCAGTATTCGGCTTTCCATTTAATGTCGTACCCTCGGCTTCGGTGCCTTCCTAACTTTAGCTTCCATGTGTTGAGTGAATACAAGAGGTCGGGGTATTTTTACACATACCACCCTAACCGTACCAGAAAGGTGCCTATTTAAAGAGAATAGATCTCAGATCCACTCCAAACCTCACGGAAAAAAATTCTCAGAGCTTGCGGAGCAGAACCACCCCAACATGGCTAGCGTTCCCAGCTCTTCCTCTCGTCCCCACAGCTCTGAAAAGGGTGATTGGGAGAGATGTTTCGTATCTCACAGTAAGCTGGTGAAGCTGCAAAAATAGGGCTTTCTCCTCCCGCGGATTTAGTCCCCGTACGAGCAGGGCTGACGTCCTTCAATGGCGTGGTTCAAGCGGAGAACTTCCCCAATCCGTCTAGGGGGAATGAGTATGCTTCGTTCCCTTCTTGTTAAGAGGTTTCGGATTTCCAATCCATCCCTTCCTCCGAGGACTGCTGAAGTATTATGGCCTCCAACTGCATAATCTCACTCCCGCCTCCATCCTGCATATTGCGGGTTATGTCGCTCTGTGTGAGCTATTCCTGGGCTGCGAGGCCCATTTCGATTTATGGAGAAGACTGTTCTGCCTTGTCCCTCGTAATCAAGGAGGGTCAATATTCAAAGTGGGGGAGCCGAAGTGTGGCGTATCGCCGGAACCAGATACCTGTCCGGCACGCCGAAGAAGGATTCCAAAGAGTGGCCTTCAGAATGGTTCTATATTGACGACGTAGCTCTTCCCGACCTAGTCTGAATGGGGCTCCCCAAATTTTCATGTGCTCCGTTGAAGAAACGCCTTAGCTGGCGTCCTCGGAGCCTCGAGGAAGAGGATAGCGCAGAGGTCAGTTAGCTGCTGGGCAAGATTAAGATGCTCGCCCAGTCTGGATTGTCAATAGTCGAGGTAATGGGGATCTCCATAGTGCGGGGGTCCAACCACTCCAATAGAAAGGGCTTACCATGTGGCACTATAATGGGGAAGATGACACCTCACGCTGTGGTCGGAAGGGCCCAAAGACCCCCGCCGCTTTGGCCAAAATATTGGTCGAACTGTATAAAGGGGAGAAGGAGGAGTTCAGCCGTCTCCAATGGCGAGATGGATTTTCCATGTATTATCCCCCTAGCTGGGTAAGCTCTGACCCCACCATTTCACTCCTCTCCCTGAATTATTTTTGACGGACAGTATCCTATCCACTCATAACAGGAATGGCGAAAGGCTGTCGAGGGGATCTATAACACCATACCTCAGCCGAAGGGTCACAACCGGGATCTTAACCCCGGGTTTGAAGAAGATCCGGACAAATTTGTGGAGCTCGAGGATGGAATATTCTATCAGACGATCTATGATGGTACGGAAGTACCTATCATCGCCGATTACCCTGGCCTCCTTCCTGCTTCGCATGTAAGTAATTTAAAAGGCACTTTCTTTGAAAGAGTTCCCTTACTATGCCTCACCCACCACACTATTCCGTGTTCCAAAGGGGAGGCTCTCGACATCGCAACATGCGCCAGAAGCGTCTCTAAGGAGAGCGGCGCCTGCGCCAAGCACATCTTCGAAGAGGAAGGCAAATGATAATACGGCAGAACCATCGTCAAAGAGGTAAGGCTTTTCTTTTCAAGAATACACCTTCTGATCGCCACATCGAATTGTGATGCCATTCGCCGCATTCTATCAGGAAAAGTATCCACCGGACTGTGTCCGGGGATCCGGCCGGACGTGCCTCCACTAGTCAGGTTCCGAACCCTTCCCAAAGGACGGGGGCTGACACGGGAATGGCGCCGAACTGTCCTTCCACAGAGGATTCAGACGATATGTCCGTCACGAAATCTGAAGTGGAGAGCGCTATGAATTATCGTCGTCGGACGGTCATTCTTCGTGACCCCGGCTTTTCAAAGGAGGCATTTGATGCCTTCAGCTCGGCTGATGCGTACATCTGAGCTGCTCGGGATGTGATGAGGACATCAATACCATTGTTACACCCACAGCCCCTACTGCTACATATACTGGACCAATTACTAGAGCTCGCGCACGCCAATTAAATTATCAGGTACTTTCGTTTCTTGGTAATGATTCTAATGTTCATGAGAATATGATGCTGCCTAAATTGGATACATTTGTTTTGCTTACAAATGAAGGGCCTAGCTTGGAGAAGGATGGACATTGGAGCAAGAGCAAGCATGGAGATGATGCCATGCGCAAGGGAAACCAGAATGGAGTTACAAGTGATGATTTCAGGACTTTGAAGCCACCATAAGAGTGCATGAAGCCTTGGACGAAATATACAAGATGCCACTTCATAAATTTCATCCAGAGGCTATTATAGGTGCTGCGTCACCTTTTTATTGGGCCAGGCCCATGTAATTTCGAAATACATTAGTATATGCTATTTTTAGAGTCCGTATGTGTGGGGAAACAAGAGATAGGGTTGATTTCGGACCCCTCCACCAAGGGCCACGAAATTCCCCCTCTCTTCCTCCATATATACAGCCCTTAGGGCACCGTTTAGACTTTGGGTTTTGTTTAGATTAAAAGTTTACCATAGCTGCAACTTCGCGTACTTCGTTTGTGTTCAACGACCAGACAAAGGCGTCACAAAACCCCACCTTGATCAATAAAGCTTTCATCTTATATTCGCAATATCCAGATTGCAATCTTAGTTTCTTGCTTGTTCTTCATTTGCTCGCAGGAAACAGACCCTCGTGGTCAGGTTGATCGTGCTCCGGCGTGGTCAATAACCTCTCGGAGTTGGTTTAGCGATTGCTAAGGCGCGACGTCCTCGCACGTTCGTAGTCGGATCGTCAAAGTCGACTTCCACCAAAGCGATATCCATCATCTCATCGAAAGACGGGACACCTTTGCCTCTATCAAGTGGTATCAGATTTCCAGGTTGCTTGGTGAGATTTTACAGTTTTTCGTAGTTTAGATCGAGTCTGTTCTTCATACCTACAGTCCACGAAAAAGCCACAAAAAAAATTAGGGTTAGTTCATCATATCCGAACCAATATGAGCCTTTGCATAATCTTTTTAGGGTTTTACTTTGTTGAATTTGCGGTTGCATCGTCGGTCTAGTTGCTGGTCTTAGAGTCTAGTCTTTTAGAGTTTCGAGTTCTAGTCATAAGTTGTCATGCCGCTGCCGCACCATCATCATCGCCCCTGCCATCTACCACCACCGCTCCGAATCCGTATCCATATACCACCACCAATCCGTGTCCATATACCACCACCGATCCATATCCATATACTGCCACCGCTACCACCACCGCTGCCATATACCACCACCATATATCCACCACCAATCCGAGTTCCTTGCTTATTAGATTTATTTTCGGGATCCATCTAGTTTCCGATTCGTGTTTCCTTGCCGGAGTAGGTTTCGAAAAAAAAGAGTCCGGAAACCACCCTCCGTTTAGGCCCAAAATTTTCCGAAAACGCACTTGTCGAAAAATTTTCTGGCTATCCTATTTTTAGGTGTTTCTAAGCGTATTGAGACAGTCGCCGTTATAGAAAGTTTTTTTTGACCCGTTTCCAGTTTTTGGGTCCGGGCAGTCGAAAAAACAAAAAAAAATTGGTCAAATTTTTTTTCGTGCCCATCCTGTCAGTTTGACCTGGGAAGAGTTTTGAGACACTCGCCATTATAGTGATTTTTCGCAAAAAAAAAGAGCAGCGCAAAAAAAAGCGATTTTTTTTTCCAGAGTGTGCTTTTCCCTTGTTTACGTGCAGCGCTGTGATTTTGTTAGTGTTCTAGGCTCGCGTCTCTAGCACGGTCTAGCCTAGGACCAGCACAGTACCGTCGTTGAGCGTTTATTCAACTTTGCATCTCTGAATTGATTATTGCTGACCCTTTTTGCTACCATATTATAAGCCTTCCCAGCTCCACATACATCTACGTCGTGCGTTTGACTCTCCCTGGTAATCGCTCTATCCAAGCTTTGAGAGTTTTTGACTACAACGGTTGCCGATCACCGCCTGCTGCTGGGTAAGAACTGGTAAGAATTTGAGATTTGCTTGACGGATTTGTGACACCCACCACCACCTCTTTTTAGTAGTCTGTAGGATCATATTCTTGTGTGTTTCTATTGCTGCTAACCATGCCAGGATCACAAGCCGACGAGACTGACTGGGAGAACATGACGAATAAGGATTTGCATGATAAATTTCAGCAAATGATGAGTGGACAGGTGCAAGATGTGCTAAACAGATTTGAAGAGGCCATGGAGAAGATAGATGGCATGGAGAAGACGTTCGAAACAAAGCTCGATAACAAGTTTAATGAATTGCTCGCGCGTCTTCCACCACCACCACCCGCTGCACCTAACGCACCTCTCTAACAACAACAACAACGACTACCTCCACGTCGCGAAACAGACCTTCGCCGAGCGAGCCGTGTTCCTCTTGCGTTTGGCCAAACTGTTGGTGCTGCTGTTGATACTTCTGTGGCTCCTGCTGCTGATGCAGAGGAGGATGATTATGTGGGAGATTATGAGGATGAGGTCGATCAAAATCAGCACTACATGCAGCCACCTGCACCACCACCAGCAGGTCGACCTCAGGTATATATTCGTAATGGTAGGCCTGCACCACCACCTCAGGTACGAGATGATGTCCATATTCCTAAACTGAAATTGAATATTCCACCATTTGAGGGTAGATATGTTCCTGATATATATCTTACTTGGGAGTTAGAAACTGAACAACGATTTACATGTTTACAATATCCTGAGGAGAGACGAGTTGCTGTTGCTGTTTGTGCTTTCACTAGTTTTGCATGTGTATGGTGGTCTGAACATTGTAGATTATATCCTGTTCCAACTACTTGGGCTGCTTTGAAAACTGCTATGCGTACGCGTTGGGTTCCACCATATTATCAACGTGAATTGCTTCAAAAATTGCAGCGTTTAAGACAAGGGAAAAAATCTGTAGAAGAATATTATCAGGAATTACAAACTGGCATGATTCGATGTGGTATTGTTGAGGAGAATGAAGCTATGCTTGCACGTTTTCGGGTGGATTAAATAGAGAGATTCAGACCATTCTAGACTATAAGGAGTATACTAATATCACTCGTTTATTCCATCTTGCTTGTAAAGCTAAACGTGAAGTGCAGGATCGACAAGCATTGGCGCGAACTAACTTTTCTGCAGGCCGACCTTCATCATGGACACCGCGTGCATCTTCTACTTCAACTGCACTAGCACCTCAATCAGGTGCCTCCTACAGCCGTGATACAAGAAAACAGGAACAACCACCATTATCTGCCAAGAGCGCACCTGCCGGGCCTGCACAGAGTTCTTCTTCTTCCAGGGCATCAATAGGGCGCACAAGTGATATTATTTGTCGTCGTTGTAAGGGAGGAGGTCATTATGCGAGAGAATGCAAATCTCCGCGTGTGATGATTGCTACCGAGGGTGGTGGATATGAGTCCGCTAGTGACTATGATGAGGAGACATTGGCTCTTATTACACGTGAAGAACATGGTGGAGATGATTCTGATCATGAGACGCAATACATGGCTCCTGAAGACACTGGCAGGTATGAATGTTTAGTTGCTCAACGTGTTTTGAGTGTGCAGGTCACACAAGCTGAGCAAAATCAGAGGCACAATTTGTTCCATACCAAGGGAGTTGTGAAAGAACGTTCTGTGCGCGTCATCATAGATGGAGGGAGCTGCAACAACTTGGCTAGCATGGAGATGATGGAGAAGCTTTCTCTCACCACAAGACCACATCCACATCCTTACTACATCCAATGGTTCAACAACAGCGGCAAGGTTAAGGTAACACGTACTGTTCGTGTGCATTTTAGTATCTCTACATATGCTGATTATGTTGATTGTGATGTGGTACCTATGCAAGCATGTTCCTTATTACTTGGTAGACCATGGCAATTTGATAAAAATTCAGTACACCATGGTAGAAACAATCACTATACTCTTGTTCATAAGGATAAAAATATTACTTTGCTTCCTATGACTCCTGATTCCATTTTGAAAGATGATATTAATAGAGCTAATAAAGCAAAACAGGAGAAGAATAAGAGTGAAAATCAGATTGTGGCAAAAGAATTCGAGCAACAAATGCAGCCTAATAATAAACCATCTAGTGTTGCTTCTGAAATTAAATTGAAAAGTGCATGTTTATTTGCCACCAAATCTGATATTGATGAGCTAGATTTCAGCAAATTTGTTTGCTATGCTTTTGTGTGCAAAGAGGCATTATTTTCATTCAAGGACGTGCCTTCCTCTTTGCCTCCTGCTATCACTAACATTTTGCAGGAGTTCGCTGACGTCTTTCCACAAGACGTGCCACCGGGATTACCGCCTATTTGAGGGATTGAGCATCAGATTGACTTAATTCCCGGTGCTTCACTGCCAAACCGTGCGCCATACCGTACCAATCCAGAGGAGACGAAGGAGATTATGCGTCAAGTACAAGAGCTTCTCGACAAAGGTTATATACGCAAATCCCTTAGTCCTTGTGCTGTTCCTATTATTCTAGTGCCGAAAAAGGATGGTACATCACGTATGTGTGTTGATTGTAGAGGCATTAATAATATTACTATTCGTTATCGTCATCCTATTCCTAGGCTAGATGATATGCTTGATGAATTGAGTGGCTCTACAATATTCTCCAAAGTTGATTTGCGTAGTGGTTACCATCAAATTCGTATGAAATTGGGTGATGAATGGAAAACAGCATTTAAAACAAAGTTTGGTTTATATGAGTGGTTAGTCATGCCTTTTGGGTTAACTAATGCGCCTAGTACTTTCATGAGACTAATGAACGAAGTTTTACGTGCTTTCATTGGACGATTTGTGGTAGTCTATTTTGATGATATACTGATTTATAGCAAATCTTTGGAAGAACATTTGGAACATTTACGTGCTGTTTTTATTGCTCTACGTGATGCACGTTTGTTTGGTAACCTTGGGAAGTGCACCTTTTGCACCGACCGAGTATCTTTTCTTGGCTATGTCGTTACTCCACAGGGAATTGAAGTTGACAAAGCCAAGATTGAAGCTATTGAGAGTTGGCCGCAGCCCAAAACGGTCACACAAGTGAGGAGTTTTCTTGGCCTCGCTGGATTCTATAGGCGTTTTGTGAGAGATTTCAGCACCATTGCTGCACCTCTCAATGAGCTTACAAAGAAAGATGTGCCTTTTCTGTGGGGTACCGCACAGGAAGAAGCCTTCACGGTATTGAAAGATAAGTTGACACATGCTCCTTTACTCCAACTTCCTGATTTTAATAAGACTTTTGAGCTTGAATGTGATGCTAGTGGAATTGGATTAGGAGGTGTGTTATTACAAGATGGCAAACCTGTTGCATACTTTTCTGAAAAATTGAGTGGGCCTAGTCTGAATTATTCTACTTACGATAAAGAATTATATGCTCTTGTTCGGACTTTAGAAACATGGCAACATTATTTATGGCCCAAAGAATTTGTTATACATTCTGATCATGAATCTTTGAAACATATTAAAAGTCAAGCTAAACTGAATCGTAGACATGCTAAATGGGTTGAATTTATTGAGACTTTCCCTTATGTCATTAAACACAAGAAGGGAAAAGAAAATGTTATTGCTGATGCTTTGTCTCGTCGCTATACTATGCTTTCACAACTTGACTTCAAAATATTTGGTTTGGAGACCATCAAAGATCAATATGTGCATGATGCTGATTTTAAAGATGTAATGCAGAATTGTAAAGAAGGAAGAATGTGGAACAAGTTTGTCGTTAACGATGGATTTGTGTTTCGTGCTAACAAGCTATGCATTCCAGCTAGCTCCATTCGTCTTTTGTTGTTGCAGGAGGCAAATGGAGGAGGATTAATGGGACACTTTGGCGTGAAGAAGACGGAGGACGTACTTGCTACACATTTCTTTTGGCCAAAGATGAGACGGGATGTTGAGCGTTTTATTGCTCGCTGCACTACATGTCAAAAAGCTAAGTCACGACTCAATCCTCATGGTTTATATATGCCTTTGCCTGTACCTAGTGTTCCTTGGGAGGATATATCTATGGACTTTGTTTTAGGTTTACCTCGAACAAAGAAGGGGAGGGATAGCATATTTGTTGTCGTGGATAGATTCTCGAAAATGGCACACTTTATACCATGTCATAAAAGCGATGATGCTGTTAATGTTGCTGATTTGTTCTTTCGTGAAATTATTCGCTTGCATGGTGTGCCAAATACTATTGTTTCAGATCGTGATACTAAATTTCTTAGCCACTTTTGGAGATGTTTATGGGCTAAGTTGGGGACTAAACTGCTTTTTAGTACTACTTGTCACCCCAAACTGATGGACAAACTGAAGTAGTCAATAGAACATTGTCTACTATGCTTAGGGCTGTTTTGAAGAATAATAAGAAAATGTGGGAGGAATGCTTGCCTCATATTGAATTTGCTTATAATCGTTCATTGCATTCTACTACTAAGATGTGCCCTTTTGAAGTTGTGTATGGTTTCCTACCTCATGCACCTATTGATTTGTTGCCTCTTCCATCTTCGGAGAAGGTTAATTTTGACGCTAAAGAACATGCTGAATTGATTTTAAAAATGCATGAGTTAACTAAGGAAAACATTGAGCGTATGAATGCTAAATATAAACTTGCTGGAGATAAGGGTAGAAAACATGTTGTGTTTGCACCTGGAGATCTTGTTTGGTTACATTTGCGTAAGGATAGATTTCCTGATTTGCGCAAATCAAAGCTAATGCCACGTGCTGCTGGTCCCTTTAAGGTGTTGGAGAAAGTAAATGATAATGCATATAAACTTGAGCTGCCTGTAGATTTTGGGGTTAGTCCCACTTTTAACATTGCAGATTTGAAGCCTTATTTGGGTGAGGAAGATGAGCTTCCGTCGAGGATGACTTCATTTCAAGAAGGGGAGGATGATGAGGACATCAATACCATTGTTACACCCACAGCCCCTACTGCTACATATACTGGACCAATTACTAGAGCTCGCGCACGCCAATTAAATTATCAGGTACTTTCGTTTCTTGGTAATGATTCTAATGTTCATGAGAATATGATGCTGCCTAAATTGGATACATTTGTTTTGCTTACAAATGAAGGGCCTAGCTTGGAGAAGGATGGACATTGGAGCAAGAGCAAGCATGGAGATGATGCCATGCGCAAGGGAAACCAGAACGGAGTTACAAGTGATGATTTCAGGACTTTGAAGCCACCATAAGAGTGCATGAAGCCTTGGACGAAATATACAAGATGCCACTTCATAAATTTCGTCCAGAGGCTATTATAGGTGCTGCGTCACCTTTTTATTGGGCCAGGCCCATGTAATTTCGAAATACATTAGTATATGCTATTTTTAGAGTCCGTATGTGTGGGGAAACAAGAGATAGGGTTGATTTCGGACCCCTCCACCAAGGGCCACGAAATTCCCCCTCTCTTCCTCCATATATACAGCCCTTAGGGCACCGTTTAGACTTTGGGTTTTGTTTAGATTAAAAGTTCGCCATAGCTGCAACTTCGCGTACTTCGTTTGTGTTCAACGACCAGACAAAGGCGTCACAGAACCCCACCGTGATCAATAAAGCTTTCATCTTATATTCGCAATATCCAGATTGCAATCTTAGTTTCTTGCTTGTTCTTCGTTTGCTCGCAGGAAACAGACCCTCGTGGTCAGGTTGATCGTGCTCCGACATGGTCAATAACCTCTCGGAGTTGGTTTAGCGATTGCTAAGGCGCGACGTCCTCGCACGTTCATAGTCGGATCGTCAAAGTCGACTTCCACCAAAGCGATATCCATCATCTCATGAAAGACGGGACACCTTTGCCTCTATCAGGATGGGCTTGCCAGAGACACGGACCAGCATCTGAAAGATATGCAGGTAAGCGTAGATTTAATAATCATACACCAGTAGCCCCCGAGACTTAAAGCAGTTGATACAACTGATTTAAGGATTATTGTATAACCAGGTGCTTACGGAGAAGAACGGCCTGTTATCTCAGGAACTACCAAAGTATCGGACCCAGCTAACTGCTGCCAATGCTGAACTAGAGAAATCCAAGAAGGCGTCTCCTGTTAATGTTTCCCTCCATCGAGAAAACATAATGGTACACCAATAATGCTAACACAGTTGCTCACCTCTTAATAGGATCATTAGACCAACTGCAAGAGCAACTAAAAGCCGCTCAAAGCGGAGAACGAGAAGCCAAAAAACTACTAGCCGTGGGCGAGCGTGGGCTAACAAAAGTCATGATGGAGAAAAACAAGCTCCAGGATTCGAATACCCAACTGGGCGAGGAACTGAAAGATGTACGGGCCCAGCTGGCGGACTCCGTAAAGGAGAATAAAAGGCTGCGAGGCGGCATATTCAGTATGTGGTCAAACTTACCTTCGAATAATTCGGAGATAGAAGGGAATGACAGAGTTATGTCTGCAGGTATGCGGACCGGTCGTCCCGAAGAGGAGATGTCCGGACCTTCGAGCGATCTGCTACAAGAGCTGTCGCAGGTGCATGAGCAAGCTCGGCAGGTGATGCAAAGTGTTGCCAAGGCCCTATGACCATCCGCCTCCCCTCCGAGAAAGATGGAGGAGCTTATACAGCTATTCAAGGGAGCGCGGTGGCGCTTTCGACTGAGGAAGATATCGGCCTGTCGGGAAGGTGCGCAAGAAGCCCGAGCCATGGTGAAAACACGGTATACCAAACTTGATCCGAATCATATGCCTCGGGTCAGACCTCTAGGGTCAGATGGAAAATAAGTTCCCGTTAATTTGGTATATGACCAAGTAGAAGTAGCCGCCAAGTATTCCCAGCAGGATTGTAAGATAGACCATCTGCTGGACGGCATAAAGGACGAAATTTTTGAGTCCTAGTGACTATGTACTTTCCTTGACATATGTGACTCTAGCTGAATTGTAAAAATGATTGTCATGGCAGACCTTTTCGCTTCGACCTCTGGACCCGAAGGTGCGGAGTGTTTCCGAATACCTGAGCGGTAAAATAGACCGGGGTATGCGTGGAAACCAGGCGTAGGGGTCATAGTTGCCTGAATAGACAATTTGTATCTGGCTAGTTATGTTATATTACATCATGATTGTAAGAAACATCTTCCAGAGAGAATAGTTCCATTAAGGGTTCCTTTCCTTGGGTGTGCATGCATTAAAATGCATGTCCGAACTGTGATTGGTAACATCATAGTATAGGTAATCATCTGGGGGTTCATAATGGAAGGAATATAAAACATCTTTAGTCCGCCGGCTGAATATACTCTTAAGAATGCTAGCTTTCGGCTTCACCCAATCTGAGGTACACATCTGGATGACCCGGCAGTAACAATCGTAGAGGTGCTCCCTTTATGCCCTAGCCGAACTAACGAGAACGTAGGGCATAAGCACAGGAGCCAGGCAACCCAGCTTGGCCAAAACATAAGTCATATCGATGCATATAATGGCAAAGAAAAGGTACATATGGGAAAAAACGCATACGTGATGAGCTTGATGCTCGAAAAATAAGAATAAGCTTCTGTCCGGGAAGCCCCCAAGTATAGTGGACGTACATGCTGAAGGATGTGTACATCACAGGTGCACGGCTTAGCTGTGCAAAAGCTCTAAGGCTTAGAAAAAAGAAAAAGAAGAACTAAAAGATAAGAAAAATTAAAGGAAACAACAGGAAAAAGGAGATGAACGAATAGTTTGGCGCTAGGCATAGAATCTTTGGAGTCTGGCCGCGTTCCAAGGGTTCGGTTCTAGGCGATTGTCTGATGCAGCCCGCAGGCGGTACGCTCCTCCTGTGAGAACTTCGTCAATGATGAAGGGACCCTCCCACTTGGGCTTGAGTTTGTCCTTTTTCTTCGCCGGCAACCGTAGAACGAGTTCGCCAACATTATAAGTCTTGGCCCGTACTTCTCTGCTTTGATATCTGCGGGCCTGTTGTTGATAAAATGCGAAACTGGCCTTTGCAACATCACGCTCCTCCTCCAGGGCATCTAGGTTGTCCTACCGATCAACCTCGTCCTCTCTTTCTTCCTACATGCGCACTCGAGGTGAGTCATGGATAATATCGCAGGGTAACACAGCTTCTGTGCCGTACACCATGAAGAATGGTGTATATCCAGTAGTACGGTTGGGCGTGGTCCGTAGCCCCCAGAGTACAGAGTCAAGCTCCTTAACCCAGTGCTTGTCTGATTCTCTCAAAGACCGCACTAGTCTGGGTTTGATGCCACTCATAATAAGACCATTGACCCGTTTGACTTGGTCGTTTGATTGCGGGTGATAGACAGAGGCGTAATCGAGCTTAATGCCCAAATTAGCACACCAAGTTATCACCTCATCGGCTGCGAAGTTGGAGCCGTTATCGATGATGATGCTGTGTGGAACACCATAATGGTGCACCACGCCGGATATGAATTCTATCATTGGCCCCACGTCAGCTGTTTTAACTGGTTTAGCCTCTATCCACTTAGTGAATTTATCAACCATGACCAGCAGATACTTCCTCTTATGGCTTCCTCCTTTAAGGGGTCCGACCATATCAAGCCCCCAGACCGTGAAAGGCCAAGTGATGGGGATTGTTTGTAGAGAGGTGGGGGCATATGGCTTTGGTTGGCGAAGAGCTGGCATCCGACGAAACGTTGGGCTAGGTCCTGTGCATCTGCTCGGGCCGTAGGCCAGTAAAAACCTGTACAGAAGGCCTTGCTGACAAGGGCCCGAGCTGCGGCGTGGTGCCCGCCGAGACCGGCATGAATTTCAGCCAAGATCTGCCGCCGCTCTTCCTCGGAGATACATCTTTGAAGAACTCCGGTAGCGCTTTTCTAGTAGAGCTCTCCGTCACGGAACTTGTAGGCCTTCGAACGCTGGACAATGCGGCGAGCCTCATTCTGATCCTCCAGGAGTTCTCTCCTATTAAGGTAGGCCAAGAAGGGTTCAGACCATGGGGCAATGACTGCCATTATGAGATGGGCCGACGGTGTTATTTCGGTGGCTGAGCCGCCGATGATATCGTTGTGTTCGGAATCTGGGGTTGTGTTCGGATCCGAATGGGTGTTGCTATTCTCCCCTTGCCACACCACGGACGGCTTAAAAATCCTTTTCAGAAAGATGTTAGGTGGGACGGAGTCGCGCTTAGCACCGATGCGGGCAAGGATGTTCGCCGCTTGATTACTTTCTCGAGCCACGTGATGAAACTCGAGCCCCTCGAACCGAGCCAACATTTTTAGGACGGTGTTGCGATAAGCCGCCATCTTTGGATCTTTGGCATCAAAATCTCCATTTATTTGAGATATTGCGAGGTTTGAGTCCCCGCGCACTTCCGGGCGTTGTATGCCCATGGAGACAGCCATCCGGAGACCATGCAATAAGGCCTCGTATTCGGCTGCGTTATTGGAGTCTGTGTATAATATTTGGAGCACGTACTGGACTACGTCTCTAGTGGGGGATGTTAAAGCGACGCCCGCTCCTAATCCTGCCAGCATTTTGGAACCATCAAAATACATAACCCAGTTGGAATATGTGCCGTACTCTTTAGGGAGTTCGGCCTCTGTCCATTCGGTGACGAAGTCCGCCAGTACTTGGGATTTGATGGCTCGGCGCGGTTTGTATGTTATGTCGAATGGAAGGAGCTCAATGGCCCATTTGGCTATCCGTCCCGTAGCATCGCGGTTGTTTATTATATCATTGAGTGGTACTTCGGAAGCCACCATGATAGAACATTCTTGGAAGTAGTGTCGTAGCTTCCGGGATGCCATGAAGACCGCGTATGCTATCTTTTGATAATGTGGGTACTGGGATTTGCATGGTGTGAGGACGGTGGATACGTAATATACCGGCTTCTAAAGTGGGAATTTGTGTCCATCCTACTCTCGCTCCACGACGAGCACGGCGCTCACCACCTGGTGTGTTGCCGATATGTATAATAACATGGGTTCGCCGACGTTCGGTGCGGCCAGGATTGGGTTGCTCGCAAGAAGGGTTTTTATTTCTTCCAATTCGACTGTTGCCGCATCCGTCCACTCGAAGTGATCAGTGTGCCGGAGGAGGCGATAGAGTGGCAATGCCTTTTCTCCCAATCTGGAGATAAAGCGGCTTAAAGCAACCACGCATCCTGCGAGCTTTTGGACCTGTTTAAGGTCCCTTGGCATAGCCAATTGTGACAAGGCTCGGATTTTGGCTGGACTTGCTTCGATTCCCCTATTGGAAACTATGAAGCCCAGCAGCTTTCCGGCAGGGACACCGAAAACACACTTTTCCAGATTGAGCTTGATGTCGTATGCACGGAGGTTGTGAAATGTGAGACATAAATCGTCTATTACTGAGTCAACGTGCCTAGTTTTAATGACGACGTCGTCCATGTATGCTTCAACTATCTTGCCGATCTGTTTCTACAGGCATGTTTGAATCATGCTTTGGTAGGTGCCCCGGTGTTTTTGAGCCCGAAGGGCATGGTGTTGAAGAAGAATGGCCCTATGGGGTAATGAATGCCATTGCGGCTTGATCGGACTCCTTCATTTTGATTTGATGGTATCCGGAATATGCATCGAGGAAGCATAGTGAGTCGTGTCCTGTGGTGGCATCGATAATCTGGTCGATGCGGGGGAGGGGAAAGGGATCTTTAGGGCAGGCCTTATTGAGGTATTTAAAATCGATGCATAGGCGCCAGGATTTATCCTTCTTCCGCACCATCACCAAGTTTGCTAGCCAGTCCAGGTGTTTTATTTCTCTAATGAATCTGGCCTCAATTAGCTTGGCTAGCTCCTCCCCCATAGCTTGACGTTGGGTTCAGAAAAGCGCCGCAGTGTGTGTTTGACCGGTTTATATCCCTTCAATATGTTGAGGCTGTGTTCGGCCAATCTGCGTGGGATTCCTGGCATATCAGAAGGGTGCCAAGCGAATATATCCTAGTTCTCGCGCAGAAACTCTTGTACCGCGGTGTCGACTTGGGTCTAGTTGTGCCCCGATAGATGATGTCTTCTTAGGGTCTGTTGGATGGACTTGTAATTTGACTATTTCTTCTGCTGGTTTGAAGGAGGTGGATTTGGGTCGTTTGTCCAGGATTACATCGTCCCTATCCACCATGGAGAGTAATGCGGTTAATTCTTTGGCCGCGAGGGCTTCAGATAACGTGTCAAGGGCCAGGGATGCGGTTTTATTTTTGCCACGGAGTGCTATGTCCGGATCACTAGCGAGAGTGATTATGCCATTGGGCCTAGGCATCTTGAGCTTCATATACCCATAGTGAGGTATAGCCTGGAAGCGTGTAAATGCATCTTGCCCCAATAGGGCGTGATATCCAATGTTGAAAGGGGCCACTTGGAAGGTTAGTCCTTCGGTCCGATAGTTCTCCGGTGTGCCGACTACCACGTCGAGCGTGATTTTTCCCGCGCATCGCGCCTCCCGACTAGGAATAATTCCCTTGAAGGTCGTGCTACTTTGCTTGATGCGGCTCCTGTCTATTTCCATTTTACTGAGTGTATCCTCGTAAATGAGGTTTAGTCCGCTGCCTCCGTCCATGAGAACCTTGGTGAGCCGAAAGCCGTCCATGATCGGACTGAGGACCAAGGCGGCTGGTGCCCGGATTGTCCTGAATTTTGGTTCGCCAACGACATAGAAAATTATGACCGTGATGTTCCAAGGGTTTGTTGCTGCGATTTGGTAGACTTCGGCGAGGTTGCGGAGTGCCCTTTTATGCTTATTGTTTGAAGCGAAAGTCTCAAAGATCGTCAGTACTCTAAGGTCGTCGTCTTCTGGGGGATATTGCTCTGGGTTATTTTTGGTGAGGATATCCTCGCCGCTCTTGGCCACCTGCCGGAGTATCCAACATGCTCTAAGGCCGTGGGTTGATATAGTATCCGGTGTTGTGTGTAACTTGCATGGTCCATCGAGCCATCCATCCAGAACGGTTCCGTGTCCCGTAATGGGCTTATATTTCTTTATCAGTGGGCTGGGCATGTCACGAGGGTGCGTCCTTTTCACCTGAATGAGGGATTTGGTGGAAACCAATGGTTCCCAGCAAGCTGCCTGACTTTTCCAGGCGCTTTCCATTGCGCAGTACTTGTATACTATGGTTGCCAAGTCTGTGAAGCGTGATATGCGACAACGGTTGATGGCGTTGAGGATTCCTTCATCCGTGCAATTGCTGCGGAACGCTGAGATCGCGTCTTCGTCGTGGCAATCTTCAATCTTATCTTTGAGAAGGAGGAATCTGGCCTAGAAGTGGTGGACCGTTTCCTGATACTGCTATTGTATGCCCATGAGAGTGCTTATATCTGGGTGGTGGGTGGTTTGAAATCCGAACCCTGACCCAATTTAGGATTCGGAGTTTGAAGAACTTTAGGACTTAGTAGTTAGGGCTCCGGGATGTCAACTGATTTTTTGGCCTTGTCGTCTGATTCTATGTTGGGAGTACAGGACATGCCTTTCTGCAAGTAGGTGTCCGACACTTCAACTTCGGAGATCCGAACGTAGTTCGTCCTCAATATAGAGGAGGAGTTGTTGTCTTGCTCATCTACTACCGCTATTTGATGGGTGATCGGCGGAGTTTTAATTTCTCTCTCGTCAGGTTTAAGCCCAATCCGATCATAGTCCGTGGCGACCCCCAGGGCGGCGACGCGATCTAGGAGCTCGTTTAAATATGACAGCTCCACCGGATCCATCTGTGAGGAGTACTTGGAGTCAACATGGAGGGGATTTTTGATGACCTGAGAAGTCATCGTGGGCTTAACGCCCGAACAGGCGGTCATGATGAAGTCGCCCAGCCGGAGGGTTTGGCCTGGGGCCAGTGTTCCTTCGGAGGTGACATTGTCCTTGAGAACAAGGCGAGCTATCGATCCTATCTTTCGACGTCACAACGGAACTCTCAATGAAAGCACCAATGTCGGTGTCAAAACCGGCGGATCTCGGGTAGGGGGTCCCAAACAATGCGTCTAAGGTCGATGGTAATAGGAGACGGGGGACACAATGTTTACCCAGGTTCAGGCCCTCTCTATGGAGGTAATACCCTACTTCATGCTTGATTGATCTTGATGAATATGAGTATTACAAGAGTTGATCTACCACGAGAACGTAATGGCTAAACCCTAAAAGTCTAGCCTCTCTGACTATGATTATGAGGATATATGTCTATGGACCTAGCCCTCCGGTTTATATAGACACCGGAGGGATCTAGGGTTACATAGGGTCGGTTACAGAGAAAGGGATCTTCATATTTGATCGCCAAGCTTGCCCTCCACGCCAAGGAGAGTCCCATCCAGACTATCTTCAGAGCCCATCAGTCCGGCCCATGTCCAATAGGTCGGACGCCCGAGGACCCCTTAGTCTAGGACTCCCTCACTCACCGCCACCTCCTGCTCGCCTGGCTCGTTCTGATCCGCGCCCGAGACCCCTAGAGCCGTCCAGCTCTCCCTCTCTCTCTCTCCCTCGAGTGCTCCCCTTCCTCTGCTTCCTTCCCCGCATGCGCCTGGGCGCCCCTATCGCTGCCGCTCACAACCACCGCGGCTACCGCCGTCCCGTCGATGCCCCGAGCTGTTCCCAAGCTCCTCCACCTCTTCCCCGACCCCCTCACAGAGCCACGTGACTGGAAGACCCCCGAAGCGCCGCCCCGAGGTCTTCCTCCTCCTCGGGTCACCAAGATCGTCGGCAACCGTGCACCCTCCCTGACGCCTCCCCGAGCGTGCCGGGCCCTGCAGAAGATCCGTTGTGAGCTCCGCCTCTTTCTCCCCCTAGTCCTATCGCCCCGCGCGCCCTCCTGGCATAGCTCCCCTCCGGCCGAGCCTTGCCACCGCCGCGAATGTCGCCGTCGTCATTATGATGGGCCAACGCCGTGTCCGAGCATCTGGTCGAGATCCTACTGCCCCGTAGCTTCTACATGTGCTCTCTGTTCGCTGGGAACCGAGCTGCAGCCCCGCGCCCGCATCTAGCCGAGCAACGGCCGCTGCAGCCATTGTCACCGCCGTCGCTCTGGTCCGTCTCCGGCGATGCCAACTGCACCACTGGATGCGGCACACCCCCAGCCGACCGAAGAGCCCCTCCGCCGAATGTTTGGTCGCCGGAGGGCAAAACCCGAGCCTTGCTGCCGCATCTGCTCATCACCGGTGACTAAACACCGGCCTAACAACTAATTAGCACTAAGCTAATAACCCACTGACTCACTGACATGTGGGCATCGACATGACTAATTCCTAGATTAACTTAAACCTAATCACTAACTAGCACTGTGCTACTGACGTGTGGACCCCACGCGTCAGGTTTGACCCGGCTGAGCCAGTTGACTGTTGAGGTCATTGTGACATGGTGCTAACGTCATAAATACATTTACTAGAATATTCATATTTCTAAATTAAATTGGAAATTCCAGAAAATGTTACAAACTTCTAAAAATCATAGAAAATAAACCGTAACTCCAAATGAAATAAATTATATATAAAAATGATCAGAAAAATCAAATCTATCCAATGGTACTGTTTTGATGCATGTTGGAACAACCTATAGCCGCTGAACTAGACAAATCAAATAAATGACAACTGAATAATCACATATGGAGTTGAATTTGAATCTTTGATTCAAACCAACTTCATTTACTCTAGTTGCTAGTTGCATTAGCTCAATCAATAGCATACTGCCATGTCACATTCATGCATCATATTGTTGCATTACATTGATTGTGTTTCTTCTCTGTTTGCCGGTGTTGTTCCCTCGGTAGGCGTATGTTCCGACAATGAGTTCGATGACACCGATGAAGAGCTACTATCTTCAGAAGTGCTAGGCAATCAAAAAAAAATCTTGTTCATTAGGATACAATCCAACTCTCTTGCTTCTGCTCTCTTTTACTGCATTAGGACAACAACGATTCAACTGTTACATGCTGCGGTAGTTGAACCCCTTTCCTCTGCATGACTTGTCTTTGCCACAGTAAATAGTTGAAACCCACTAGCATGAGTAGGAGTTATTTGAGCAATGATGTGCCTACTCATCCATGCTTGTTTGTCATGCCTACAATTTCTTGGAGTTGTGTCAGGTTCGATTCATCGGGGATAAATTGGAATGTTGTGAACATGTTCTACTGTTCAGAGCTAAGTGTGTGAACATGATTTGGTAAAGGTAGCGGTGAGAGGCCATTTAGGAGTACATGGTGGGTTGTCTCATTGAAATTGTCCTCAGGAACTGAGTTCTGTGTCTGTGATCCAAGACAGTTACTACCACACATTGGGCTCCGGGCACTCCAAGCTCTCTCGACTTAATAATCAACCTGATCTCTGTCCAGGAGTTGCAACTAGTTTGTAGTGTTTGTAGGTTGTGTTAGTAGTCTATCAAGTGGCACCCGGTATAGGTGGGCTTGGGACAGACTAGGCACCGTGGCCGGGTGTACCAAGCGTCGCCCGTTTGGTGGGCTTGGTAACCCTGTACACATCGTTTGGGGCTGTGAGTGACACCCCGGCTGGATCTACTTGTGGATGGAATCCGAATAGGCGATAAACCTAGACTAGAGACTTGTGTGGTTAGTTGGGCCATGGCCGACTCCCTCACCAGGCCTCCGCTTGAAGGTTGCAGAGATACATGACGTGTACATGGCGGTAAGTGGAGAGAGAGTGTGTGAAGAAGTACACCCTTGCAGGGTTAACGTGTTCTATTTGAATAGCCGCATCTGCGGTAAAGGGCTACTGGGTTGCTATACAGTTCATAGACAAGTGAAAGTGGTTACTCTAAAATGCGCAAAATAAGCGTGAGTGCTATGGATGGCCTTCTCGTAGGGAGACGGGAGCGGATCCATAGTGGTGTATTGATATGGTGAATATGTGGACTCGTGTGCGCCACCTCAAAGAGTTACTTGTAGTCGTAGTACAGGATAGCCACTAAGTCAAAGCTGGCTGGCTGCAGTTAAACTCCACCACCCCCGTTGTTGATACTGATGCATATGTAGCTAGTTTTGATGTGAGTCTTGTTGGGTACATTTGTACTCACGTTTGCTTAATTTATGTTTTTGCAGAGAGACTTCAGTCTCACTAGTAGTTCCACGTGGACTTCGACGTTTAGTTTGTTACCTCAGCTACGATCTTGTACCCTTGGGAGGGTCTTGTAGATAGTCAGGCTTCTCAGCCTTTTCCATTTGTAGTTGTCTATACTCAGACATGTTATGCTTCTGTTGCTTGTATGCTTTGTATGTTGGGTCATGTGACCCCTGTTTGTAATAAATGCTATGTGGCTCTTCTGGGCCTTTATCTATATGAGTTGTTGAGTTATGTTGTGATGCCATGTTGTACAACACAAACTTGCATGTTATGCATATGTGTAACGTGTATTGCTATGTGTGGGATTCGACAACCTAGTTGTTTATTCTTGGTAGCCTCTTTTATGGGGAAATGTCTCCTAGTGCTTCCACTGAGCCATGGTAGCTTGCTACTCCTCCAGAACACTTAGGTTGGCCGGCTGTTTCCTTCTTCATTCCAGTGTCTGTCCCTTCGGGGAAATGGCATGCGTTGTTCCTTTAAGTCCTTGTAGCTTGCTATGACTTGGGTTCATACGTTGATGACCGACACGTTCGTTGCTGTGTCATGTATGCATGTCCCTATAAGTTAGTGCCACCTTGGGTTTACGACTAGTCATGTCGGCCCGGGTTCTCTTTCATATGGATGCTAGCGACACTATAATATACGTGAGCCAAAAGGCGCAAATGGTCCCGGGCCAGGTAAGGTGCCACTCGTGGGAATACCATGCGTGAGGCCACAAAGTGATATGATGTGCTACATGCTAGATCGGTGTGACTTAGGATCGGGGTCCTGACTGCCTGTAGGATTACCAAGCCAAACTGGTTGAAGTTGAGTCTAGAAATGTTGTAGTTATATAAGGGAATTGATTGTGGAAGGGAACGTAGGGATCTTTTTACTCCTTTACCTTATGTACTTCTGATCTGAGTCATCCTCTTCCCTTCTACGGGGATTAAGAACTAGGCTTCTCATTCTTCTATCCGGATCACGTGCTACTAATCTGTAGACTTATAGGATTGATGGTTTCAAGCCTCAGTTTAGTTTCTACTACCTCCGTGTGATAACAGTTGGCCTCGGAACCTTGATATTGTGATGTTGAGTGGTTATGCCACCATTTTGCAGGATGTCTTGAATCTTTCTTGAGCATTTACAGCCATTATGTTGTCCGAGTCATCCCAGGTTTCTAAATAGTCTGATGCATTTGCAACTCCCTTCTTTCCGTTCTCGATGTTCCTTCGGGCCAGACTAACTACACTAACCAGTGTGTTGAGGTACTCTATCTCCTCGACATATATGTTGCAGCTATTATTATGACCCGAGGTATCCTAGAGAACCACCCAGTACTCTAGCTCTGATTTGTATTCCTAGTGTGATGATTCTGGCCACCATTCTTGAAAGCATCTCGTGATGTTATTTAGTAAGTAGGTATTCCATTTTTGGGTTCTTAAACCTAAGACTCACTCTACTCACTTCATGTTGATAGTGTTTGCTCATTCCTTTAGGATATTAGTGACCTTTGCGATAGTCCTCGAGGTCCGTGGTATTTCCTTCTTCTAAATACCATGAACTGCTTATGGCATAAGTTCTTTTGAACCAAAAGATCACAACCAAAGTGCTTTTGATGAGTTCTCCATTCTACATTGTGAATCTGTCAGTCCTACCTTTCTGCATGGGTTATTCGAAAGAAATATGTTGAGCATGCTCGACCTACTAATCTATGCATCAACAACTCAGAAAGTTATATGTTCCTTTGAGTTATCCCTCTTCAGTCGTATTCCGACCTTCGTCTATAAGTTGATAGTCAAGAGTAATGGCGCATTTGTGTCATCGATGCCTGTTATTCTGTGGTCCATCAAGCCATTCTATTCTGGAATGACAAGGAGAAACAAACTCCAATACCTTATCTATTTCTTGTATTGGGTCGAAGTAGTTGCATTCCGCGGATCAAAATGCCAAACCAGCTTTTGTTCTGTACTACCTTGGAGTGTTGCCCTCTTTATGTCAGCAATGTCATGAGAATTGCACCAACTCTTATGAATTCTTGTTGCAGTGATACTTCTTGACATCATTATTCATTTATCGGTCTCCGTGTTGTTGCAACCGGAATGCCGACAAGTGAACTGTGATGTGTGAAATCAATACTCCTAGTAACCCTGTTGCTTGGTAGTTAACGAATGACAAACTTCATTCTTAGCATGATGGTTATTGAATCACCATCCTAAGATTGATCGTGCTACCTAGTCCATATTTCTGGTGCACTCTTCGATCAATGAGTTAGGATTGTATCAATCCCTCGCTCTTCTGATCATATCATCTTGCCTGGAAAGCAAGATTGTTCTCGAGCTTAATAACATATCGATGCTTCGTGATTTCCCGATTATCTTCTCGGAAGTATCACCAGGTGTCCCCTGACTGTTATGTTGAGCTCGTGATCAAGTTGGTTTCTTATAAGCCACCCATTCTCCAAGATTCTGTGTCGGATACCCTGAACTAGTTGGTTGAGCTAAAAAACAACTTGGGGAGTTGGAAGATGAAAGCTTGTCCCACTTAGTTCACTGCCAAAGGGATATCCTTGTGTTTGTGTGTGTTGAAGAAAGATGATATTTTCATTGATTGATCCTCTTGATCAATTGTTGGATCTATTGTCTTGTCCAAACTTTTATCTGAGTTGGGCTATCCTCAAATTAAATCAGAACCAACAATGTTTGTAATGTTGTCTTACTCGTGGTTGATCCCTCGAGCATACACCATTACATATTCTGGTCTGACCAATGATATCACCGTGTTCACTTAAATGTGGAAGTCCATCTATATGGAAGCCTGGATGAATTGTTGTTGAGCCCATTGATAACATCTTCATCTTGTCCATGATTCATGTTGAACATATAAGCTGGTGTTGGAAACTTTGTAGGCGTTGCCTTCATGTCCCGTTCATGAGGTATATGTTCGGATGAAAGTAGTGACTTCCTCTAATGCATGTGTATTTGATGTAAGTTGCCGCCGTGAATTCGAGAAAGTTAGTTTTGCTTCCTTTGGAGTCATCCCAAGTTAATCATGCATGCGCAAAGTATTCTATGGTTTGATAGATTGATTATCTCCATTCCATATGTAACTCCTAGCACACCAAGCCACTGATTGATTTGTTCAAGATAAAGAAGTTTGTTTTTAAAGTGTTAATCCTTTAGACTTCCGCGCAGAGACTTCGATATCATTAATGATGGTTCCTCACCTGAACTCGGTAGTGTTTTGTTGCAAGACTACTATGTGGTCATGCTTGTCTGGGATAGCGTGTTCACATGTGTGTAGCAGAACCAGCTCATGTTTTGGAGCTTACTATTGTAGTTCATTTCCCGAGAATCTCGCAATGTTATCTCGTTGATTTGTGTTGCAATTTTTCTTTCCAGACATGTTGAGTCTGAAGTATCATGTTACTAACCAGATCTGAATCTCAGGCAGATATGATGGTTGGCACATTTCAAATATTTTGATCTTGTTTTTTCTGTAATCCGGTTAAGTCAATGTAGTGGTCATTTTGCTGAGTCAAGATATCATCCACTCCCCATGAGTATTTGACTTATTCTGGAAGTTGATCCTTATGGATCCTTGTGTTCCCGAAGTCCGACCTTTACTTGATGACCATGTTGATGCCACTTTGAAGCATGATAGTGGTATCTTAAACATCAAGGAGAACATTAGGAGCGGAGTTCTAAATGTCTCTCGGTCGACCATCCAGATTTTGTTTCCTTGGCATTGCTAAGGTAAAATCTGAGAAAGTGTTGTCTTTCTTTGCATCTGCATCCTCCATAGCTATTCATCATGGTAGTATGAAGTGTTGCCAGGATCTTTGACATGGATGTTGGTAAAACCTTAATAAATATGTAAATGCTCAAGTTCTTGAGAGCACGCTCAGTCACTGGGTTATATCCTCGGCATCATCTGGAATGTGTTTTCAGTTTGCTAAGTTGTCTTATAACTCAAGTTTTCTTTCCAAACTGAGTATGCCATTTCTCCGAATTCCTTTAAATGATCAATTGTGAATTCCCTTAGGATGGCATGAAGAGTTTCAAGATCTCTGTATCAAAGGTAATTCTTTTTGCCACTTAAAGCAAGAGACATTCTTATGTCTCATTCCATGAGTTGATCGTCAGTTGCTCGATCTTCAAGAAGATCGATTCTTTTAGAATTTCCCTCCCACCTCGTTGTCATGTTGGATGAAGTTCCCAAAGCAAAGACCTCAAGACCAATATGATGCAATGGATCAACATCTCAGAGAAGGGTAGTTGGATCATGAAGATTGTGATAGTTCGAGTCCCATCTTCCTTTTACCCTATGCTTGAATCTCGGGACGAGATTCTTGTTTACTGGGGGCGAGTTGTCACATCCCTAGCTCCTAGTACTTCCTAGTGTTTGCATCTTGCTTGCATCATGTTTAACTTTCATGGAAATTTGAATTGGGGATGACCAAGCCCTAGCACCAAATGAATTCAAATAGGTTTGAATAAAATCATTTTCAATGAACCCAAAATGCCCTTTGAAAATGTTCATGATTTTCGATAAAGGTGGAAACCTCTGCCAAAAATGATGAACATATTTGTAGGTCATTCCTGGATTTTTTGAATAAAATCATAAAGTATTTGAATTTGGGCATTTAAATGCTATAAATATTTAAAATTCCCAAATAATTCTGAAACTAAATGAGGGATGTTGGTAATATTCCAATATGTGCTCACATTTTATTCCAAGATTTATAAAAATGGTTTAGTACTTTTACTAAATCAAAACAGACAAAATAAAATAGAAAAACAGAAATAAAAGAGAGAGAAAGGAAACGAACCTGGCAGCAGCCCACTTACCTGTTTTGGCCTAGCCAGCAGACAGCCCAGCCCAACCGCTAGGAGCTTCTTCAAGATCCTGCCAGTAGGAGCTGCTGTGTGCCCGCATCATAGCCGGTCACGGCCACGTCTCACCGCCACCTCCTGCTTGCCTAGCTCGTTCTGATCCGTGCCCGAGACATCCAGAGACGTCCAGCTCTCCCTCTCTCTACCTCGAGCGCTCCCCCTTCCTCTGCTTCCTTCCCCGCATGTGCCTGGGCGCCCCTGTCGCTGCCGCTAGCCACCACCGCGGCTACCGCCGTCCCGTCGATGCCCCAAGCCGTTCTCGAGCTCCGCCACCTCGCCCCTGACCCCCTCACCGAGCCACGCGACTGGAAGAGCCCCGAAGCGCCGCCCCGGCATCTTCTTCCTCCTCGGGTCACCGAGATCGCCATCAACTGTGCGCTCTCCCTGACGCCTCCCCGAGCGTGCCGAGCCCTGCAGAAGATCCACTATGAGATTCGCCTCCTTGTCCCCCTAGTCTCGTCGCCCTGCGCGCCCTCTAGGCATAGCTCCCCTCCGTCCGAGCCATCCACCGCCGTGAATGTCGCCGTCGTCGTTACGGTAGGCCAACGCCGCGTCTGAGCATCTAGTTGAGTTCCTCCTGCCCCATAGTTTCTACATGTGCTCCCCGATGCTCGGAATCGAGCTGCAGCCCCGCGCCCGCATCTAGCCTAGCTCTAGTTGCCGCACCGTTGTCACTTCCATCGCTTTGGTCCATCTCAGGCGGTGCCAACTGCACCACTAGATGCGGCGCACCCCCAGCCGACCGTAGAGCCCCTCCGTCGAATGTTTGGTCACCGGAGGGCGAAACCCGAGCCTCGCCACCGCGTCTGCTCGTCGCCGGCGTCTAAACGTCGGCCTAACAACTAATTAGCACTAAGCTAATGACCCACTGACTCACTAACATGTGGGCCCCGACCTGACTAATCCCTAGATTAACTTAAACCTAATCAATAACTAGCACTGTGCTACTGACGTGTGGACCCCACGCGTCAGGTTTGACCCGGCTGACCTAGTTGACTGCTGAAGTCACTATGACATGGTGATGATGTCATAAGTACATTTACTGGAATATTCATATTTCTAAATTAAATTGGAAATTCCAGGAAATGTTACAAACTTCTAAAAATTATAGAAAATAAACCTTAACTCCCAATGAAATAAATTATATATGAAAAATGATCAGAAAAATCCAATATACCCAATGGTACTGTTTTCATGCATGTTGGAACAACCTATAGCTGTTGAACTTGACAAATCAAATAAATGACAACTGAATAATCACATATGGAGTTGAATTTGAATCTTTGGTTCAAACCAACTTCATTTACTCTGGTTGCTAGTTGCATTAGCTCAATCAATAGCATATTGCCATGTCATATTCATGCATCATATTGTTGCATTGCATTGATTGTGTTACTTCTCAGTTTGCCAGTGTTGTTCTGACAATGAGTTCGATGACACCGATGAAGAGCTACTATCTTCAGAAGTGCCAGGCAAGCAAAACCCCCTTGTTCATTCCGATATAATCCCACTCTCTCGCTCCTGCTCTCTTTACTGCATTAGGACAACATCGATTCAACTATTACATGTTGTGGTAGTTGAACCCCTTTCCTCTGCATGACCTGTCTTTACCACAGTAAATAGTTGAAACCCACTAGAATGAGTAGGAGTTATTTGAGCCATGATGTGCCTACTCATCCATGCTTGTTTGTCATGTCTGCTAATGCTTAGAGTTGTGTTAGGTCTGATTCATCGGGGATGAATTGGAATGTTGTGAACATGTCCTACTGTTGAGAGCTAAGTGTGTGAACACGATTTGGTAAAGGTAGCGGTGAGAGGCCATGTAGGAGTACATGGTGGGTTGTCTCATTCAAACCGTCCTCATGAACTGAGTTCTGTGTCTGTGATCCAAGACAAATACTACCACACATTAGGCTCTGGTCACTCCAAGCTCTCTCGACTTATTAATCAACCTGATCTCTGTCCAGGAGTTGCAACTAGTTTCAAGTGTTTGTAGGTTGTGTTAGTAGTCTATCAAGTGGCACTCGGTACATGTGGGCTTGGGACAGACTAGGCACCGTGGCCGGGTGTACCAAGCGTCACCCGTTTGGTGGGCTTGGGAACCCTACACACATTGTTTGGGGCCATGAGTGACACCCCGGCCGGATCTCCTTGCGGATGGAACCCGAATAGGCGATAAACCTAGACGAGAGACTTGTGTGGTGATGTCTACCACACAACCTTCTTCTTGTAGACATTGTCGGGCGTCCAAGTGCAGAGGTTTGTAGGACAGTAGGAAATTTCCCTCAAGTGGATAACCTAAGGTTTATCAATCCGTGGGAGGCGTAGGATGAAGATGGTCTCTCTCAAGCAACCCTACAACCAAATAACAAAGAGTCTCTTGTGTCCCCCGCACACCCGATACAATGGTAAATTGTATGGGTGCACTAGTTCAGCGAAGACATAGTGATACAAGTGCAATATGGATAGTAGATAATAGTTTTTGTAATCTGAAAATATAAAAAGAGCAAGGTAGCAAGTGGTAAAAGTGAGCACAAACGGTATTGCAATGCTTTGAAACAAGGCCTAGGGTTCATACTTTCACTAGTGCAAGTTCTCTCAACAATAATAACATAATTGGATCATATAACTATCCCTCAACATGCAACAAAGAGTCACTCCAAAGTCACTAATAGCGGAGAACAAATGAAGAGATTATGGTAGGGTACGAAACCACCTCAAAGTTATCCTTTCTGATCGATCTATTCAAGAGTCTGTATTAAAATAACACGAAGCTATTCTTTCCGTTCAATCTATCATAGAGTTCGAACTAGAATAACACCTTAAGACACAAATCAACCAAAACCCTAATGTCACCTAGATACTCCAATGTCACCTCAAGTATCTGTGGTCATGATTATACGATATGCATCACACAATCTCGGATTCATCTATTCAACCAACACAAAGAACTTCAAAGAGTGCCCTAAAGTTTCTACCGGAGAGTCAAGACGAAAACGTGTGCCAACCCCTATGCATAAGTTCACGAGGTCACGGAACTCACAAGTTGATCACCAAAACATACATCAAGTGGATCCCGTGATATCCCATTGTCACCACAGATAAGCACATGCAAGACATACATCAAGTGTTCTCAAATCCTTAAAGACTCAATCCGATAAGACAACTTCAAAGGGAAAACTCAATTCATCACAAGAGAGTAGAGGGGGAGAAACATCATAAGATCCAACTATAATAGCAAAGCTCACGATACATCAAGATCATTCCACCTCAAGAACATGAGAGACAGAGAGAGAGAGAGAGAGAGAGATCAAACACATAGCTACTGGTACATACCCTCAGCCCCGAGGGAGAACTACTCCCTCCTCGTCATGGAGAGCATCGGGATGATGAAGATGGCCACCGGAGAGGGATTCCCCCTCCGGTAGGGTGCCAGAACGGGTCTAGATTGGTTTTCGGTGGCTATGGAGGCTTCTGGAGGAGGAACTCCCGATCTATTGTGCTCCTCGATGTTTTTAGGGTATATGGACATATATAGGCGAAAGGAGTCGGTCAGGGGAGCCACGAGGGGCCAACGAGGGTGGGCGCGCGCCCAGGGGGGTAGGGCACGCCTCCCTGCCGCGTGGCTTCCTCGAAGCTTCCCTGACATCTACTCCAAGTCTCCTAGATTGCTTACGTTCCAAAAATAACTCTCCCTAAGGTTTCATTCCGTTTGGACTCCATTTGATATTCCTTTTCTTTGAAACACCGAAATAGGCAATAAAACAACATTTTGGGCTGGGCCTCCGGTTAATAGGTTAGTCCCAAAAATAATAAAAAAGTGTATAATAAAGCCCATAAACATCCAAAACGGGTAATATAATAGCATGGAACAATCAAAAATTATAGATATGTTGGAGACGTATCAGCATCCCCAAGCTTAATTCCTACTCGTCCTCGAGTAGGTAAATGATAAAAACAGAATTTTTGATGTGGAATGCTACCTAACATATTTATCCATGTAATTTTCTTTATTGTGGCAAGAATATTCAGATCCATAAGATTCAAGACAAAAGTTTAATATTGACATAAAAATAATAATACTTCAAGCATATTAACAAAGTAATTGTGTCTTCTCAAAATAACATGGCCAAAGAAAGCTATCCCTAACAAATCATATAGTCTGGCTATGCTCTATCTTCATCACACAAAATATTTAAATCATGCACAACCCCGATGACAAGCCAAGTGATGCGGAGCATCCCATGATCATCCCCATGGACGCACCTACACCTCCAATGACACCACTTGGACCAATGACAAGAGCCCGAGCCAAGGCTATCGAAGATAAGGTGAACTCACTCCTCTCCGAACTTCCACTTCCTATACATGAGACATGGCTACTACCTAAGTCCGAGACGGTGTGCATGATCAGGTACCAAGAGGACCCTCCCAAAGATGCACGTGAAGATGCACAAGCCCCCAAGTCTGTGGATGAAGAGACCCAACAGAAGGAGACAATAACACCTTCCAGGACCCGGACATCCGGCCGTGACCCTGGACATCCGGCCCCTGGAGCGTCGTCCACTATAGCAGCACCCAGCCGCCGAGCATTTACAGGCCCCGAACATATGGCCCCCGCCCGAACATCCGGCCCTGCCCGGAAATCCGGCCTCAAACCCGAATATTCGGACACCACCGAACCAGAGAGCAGCAAGGCCAGCGCATCCAACCCGGACATCCGGCCACCCAGCCCGGACATCTGGCACCTCGTGAAAGCCCGGGCATCCGGCTCGACGCCCGGACGTCCGGCCTCCCCTGTCTACGCACAGTGAAGGGTCGTGGCCCGTGCACCCCTTCTCCCCCTAGACTATATATACTCCACCTCGTCCAACTTTCTAGGGTTAGCAAAGGATTAGCTCATATTTTTGTGTGAGATCTTTGCTCATCCACTTGGTCACTACTAGGAAAAGGGCTAAAGATAGGATTGACACTAATGGCGCACCAGAGTAGTGGTGCGCGACTACTATATACTAATGGCGCACCTGGTGGAGATACGCCATTAGTGTGGAAGACACTAATGGCGCACCAGGCAAACGGTGCACCACTAGTAAAACAATTTTTTTTCATTTTTTCAAACATACTAATGGCGCATCCTGGCAAAGTGCGCCATTAGTAGTTAGAACTACTAATGGCGCACCGGTGACAGAGTGCGCCAGTATGTTTTTTACTTTTTGGCAAAAAACATTCTAATGGCGCACCGCCGCTGGGTGCGCCATTAGTAAGCTTCCCCCCACTCCACCTATTCCCCTCCGTCCCTTCCTCCCCACTTGACCTAACCGTACGCCCCCTCCGCCCCAACCGTACGCCGCTGCCGTGCCTGCATGCCCCCTCCGCCCCCTCTATCCCCTCCGTCCCCTGCCGCCGCCTCTCCTTCCCTGCCTTCTTCTCCACCCCGCCGCCCTGACCCCCGCCGCCCCCGCGCCCCTGCGCCCCCACTACTGCAGCTCCCCCGCGCCCCCACTACTGTAGCTCCCCCGCACCGC
>NC_041382.1:366744908-366771695 GCF_002162155.2 Triticum dicoccoides | reverse complement strand
GCCGCCCCCGCGCCCCCGCACCCCCAGCCAGAGGGACGAGTAGGAGGAGGAGACAGAGGCGGCCGACGCGGAGCAGGAGGCCGCGGAGGACGCGCTGCTGGACCGCGCGCAGGCCCTCATCTCCCGCGTCGTAGAGCAGGAGGCCACCCCCAACCTGCGTCTCATCCACACCCTCGCCACCATCCACGTCGTCGAGCAGGAGGCCAAGTAGTCCACACATCCCCTCCCTCTCCCCCTTCCGCATGCTGGTAGATAGGAGTAGGAATAGCTTACTACCGAATCGACTAGCGTAATTATGCACACAAACTTGTGCTTGCTTGTGCTCATCTAGTTCCGCAACTACTCGTGAGCAACGCCGGGATTTCACCCGTGTAAGCCTGAAAGAAGCCATTCGTCTATGTAGGTGTGCTCTGCTTCCTGTATATCTGTTCACCCAGCAGTTAGCAGTCGCATCTTGCTTCTCGTCCAAACAAGCAAATTAATGGAGCAAACTCGTGTGTGGTCAGCGATCGAGTTTCAGGCCATCCTGTTCCTATAGACACTCTGCACAAGTTCTTGGATCCTGTTCATATAGACAGTCTTCACAATTTCTTGGCTTTTGGGTCAATACATTGCTGCTCTAGTGCATTTTATTGGTAGTGCATTTCACTGCATTTTATATCTATAAGCAAGGTCTCAGTTCTGTAGTTATATTGCAACTGGAGTACTAATATTTACAAAGGGAGTAACTGATAAAAAGCTCATGTTTCTTTACTCTGCTTCTAGTGTCACAGTGAACTAGCGGTAAATTGTAGAAAGTTGTAGCAGGCATTGGCTATTGCCCAGCTGGGGTGTTGGCTAAATTCTTCATTGCATCCTGGCCCATCATAGAGTAATTTTAAGAGTAACTTGAAATGGAGTATAACTTGCCATTCTATAACTTGCTGTGAATTACTCTAGGTCAGTGCCATCCTCTTGTACTCAAGAGTATTTTTGTCATAGTGCCATATAACATCAAACCTACTCCTGCATTTTTCTACTCAGGAGTATAAACTGCATTTTGACAGCACCATAGATAGTAGGAGTAATAAAAATGATAAGGTGCCATATAAATATTTGCCTTTTGCTTGGTAGGTGTTTGTGATAATGCTTGCAAGGGGCAAATGTTTGAACAAATATGAATATTTGAATGGCCAGAGATGGGATGTGCAGGCCATCAAGGGGGCACGACACAGCCTGGGATGAGCTGTGCCACTTTGCTTATTATTCTTTCCTGAGATAAATAGTAATAAAAATGTGCTTGCTAGCTGCTGCCACTTGTAGCCACGAGACAAGTTCAGTGTGCTATCATTATCATTAATCATGCCCAGGTTAAAAGACAACAGCAATATGCCCAGGTTAAAAGACAATATCTCTGGTTTTTTGGCAGTAATAATAGCCTTGTCACTACCTACAGTAAAACATCATACTTTGTTACCTTTTTCTTGTCACTATCTAATGTGCACTATTAGACAAGAGCAAGATGCCTAGGTTAACCTAGCTAGCCTTATACTGCAAGCACAAGTTAATTTTACTCCTCCCTAATTAACAGTACTCCTGAATGACAGATATAACTACTCCTGAATGACCAATACTACTGGAGGAGTAAATTAAAAGGTTTAAGTTAATTAAAGGAAAAGTTTTGAATTTATTTTAATTAATACAAAAATGTTTTGGTCAAAGTTACAGTTAAAGAAGATAAGAGAATGCTCCTACTGTACTGAAAAAGAAGAGAGGGAGAGAGGACACTACTGCACTTGCTATAGAGTCTGTAGGGGGGACTACTCAAGCAGTGCAAGCAAGCAAAATTGCAAGCTACTGCTGCTGCAAGCAAATTCTGTTAAAGCTTCCTTGGTTAACATTCTGGTTGTAGTCCTGCTTCTTATTCTTGCTACTGTTGCTGTTGTTATTCTGCTGCTGTTGTGTTGTTATCTGCTGCTGCTGGTTTCTTCTTGCTGCTGCTGCTGTATTTGTGATGATGTTGTACTTGTGATGATGCTACTTGTGATCTTCTGAAATGACCCATTGGCGACTTCATTACGCGGGGATAATGATTTTGCAGGTACCCCGAGAGGCCCTTGAGTTTGCCGGAATGTTGATTAACTTCCGTTCCGGCAAATTCGGGTACTCCATATGTTTTATGATCTGTTGTAAGGGTACTAATTGGTCTCTTCTGCTGCTTATCAGAGATGGCGGGAAGCAGCCACCGCCGCTCTGCGACACCGCAGTACGAGTTGGATGCTTCCGAGTTCTCCACTATCATACTTGGGACTTCAGTATCATCCATGATGCAGGTATATAAAACGAGAGATCTCCCCTTCACCCATCTCATTATGATATCTGTTGTTTGCCTACATCACTCATTGTCCCAAACTGGAGAGGCTGCCTGACAGTTTTATGAACATGCTGATGGGTGAAGATCCGCCAAATAATGTGAAGCTGCGACAGGCCGGCAGCGGGTTTCGCAGGCTGTGGGATGTGGAGTTGGTGATCAAGGAGGGCCACATGTACTTGTTTCGTGGGTGGGAGAAGTTCTACCGTGCCTACAACCTACGGCTGGGGTACTTCCTTCTCTTCATGTACGACGACGACGCCACCATGCTCATCGTGAAGGTGTTCAACGCGACTATGTGTCGCATGCACTACGCTGAAGATTATGATGCCGGTACGTTCTGCCTCTTCTTATTCCTCTACATTTGGCTTTGTCTCACATCGATTGTTAACGGTCATTGTTGCATTTGGACAGGTAATGGGAGCAGCAGCAGCGACAATGGCTACAGCCAAAGCAGCAACGACCATGGTTGTAGCAAAAGTAGCAGCGATTCTGGCTGTAGCGAAAGCAGCAGCGATTCTGGCAGCAGCATAGACAACAAGAAGGATGATCCGGACTGGAGTGCGGGAGAAGAGGAGCAGAGTGGGGATGAGGAGCTGCAGGATGACGATGGGCATCAGGCTGAGGATGACCTAGCACTGGTGGTGGCTGACCAAGGGCAAGAGATGGTGGTGGCTGACCAAGGGCAAGAGATGGTGGTGGCTGACCATGGGCAAGAGATGGAGGTGGCTGAGGATGACATAGCGATGGTCGTGCCTGAAGGTGGCCTCGCGATGCAGGTGGTGCCTGACAATGACCACGCACCTGTGGTGGCGCCGGCGATCCCACAGCTGGGCGACATGACCACGCCAATTGAGGTAGAAGACTACATCCCACTGCCTCCACCGCCTCCACCGCCTCGCCGCTCTTGGCGCATCGGGCTGAGGAAGGAGAATGAGAAGAACAATGCATGAGAACTGAACTTTGTCAGGTATGTCAGATCTCCAAAATGATATATATATACTTAGTTACCTATGTTATCTCTAATATGCTTAGTTTCCTATAGGTTAGCTTCATTTTACCTAAGTTGGCTCTAATATGCTAACTTAGAGCTTATATGCTTAGTTTCCTATAGGTTAGCTCCAAAATAACTTATGTTAGCACAAAATGATCAAGTTTACATAATAAGCTTATAGTCTTTTTCTTATTCTTCTTCTTTTCCAAAATGACATAGGTTAGCTTCATTTTACCTAAGTTGGCTCTAATATACTAACTTAGAGCTTATATGCTTAGTTTCCTATAGGTTAGCTCCAAAATAACTTATGTTATCACAAAATGATCAAGTTTACATAATAAGCTTATAGTCTTTCTCTTATTCTTCTTCTTTTCCAAAATGACATAGGTTAGCTTCATTTTACCTAAGTTGGCTCTAATATACTAACTTAGAGCTTATATGCTTAGTTTCCTATAGGTTAGCTCCAAAATAACTTATGTTCGCACAAAATGATCAAGTTTACATAATAAGCTTATAGTCTTCTTCTTATTCTTCTTCTTTTCCAAAATTCTTCTTATTCTTCTTCTAGTGTTCTTCTTCTAGTATTCTTCTAGTCTTCTTCTTTTTCTTCTTCTAACTTCTTGTTTATCATTTTGCAGATTTGATTTAATTCACGGAAGCTTGCATGGATGGAGTGCTTCTTTTCCATTTGTGTTTTTATTTTGTATCAATGTGAAACTTTTGTGAATTGATGGATAATGGTGTTGGATGAACAATGTGAAACTTTTGTAATATGTAACGATGGAACTATGTGTTGGCTATGTATGTATATATGATGGAACTTGTGTGTTGGCTATGATTGTTATATGGATGCTTGTTGTATATATATGTGTTGGATATCTCATAGTTGAAATAGTGACCTGAGATTAAGAAAAAAATTAAAAAAATTGTTACTAATGGCGCACTACCGTGTGGTGCGCCATTAGTATAGCAGACACTAGTGGCGCACCGTAGGCAAAACTAATGGCGCACTAGTGGTGCGCCATTAGTAAAAAATTCTAGTGGCATGATACTAATGGCGCACCAGTGATGCGCCATTAGTAGGCAAAACTGGTGCGCCATTAGTAGCCCTTTTCCTAGTAGTGGGTTACCTTCTCCTCGGAGATTCGAGCCTCCACCAGAGAAGATCCCCAAGCGGATTCAAGACCCCTCTTTAGGGAAGAACTCAAGACCTCCTCACAGAGAAGAACGATTACCGTGTATCGTCCGTTGTTGACTTTGGATCGTGTATCTTCCCCTTTGTACTTGAGGATCTAGCACATGTGTGACTTGTTCTTGTTAGTTTGAGTGTTCCCCTTGTGTTTTCCCTCGTTTCCCTCCTCGTGGTCTTCATGTTCTTTGCGGGATCCGCTCCTTTCGTGAAAGATCGGACGATTAGGGTTCTACCCTACATCATCTTGGTATCAAGAGCCACGTTGATCACGATTTCAGAGCCTCCCCGTTGTGTTTTCTAGCCTAATTTTGTTGATTTCGTCCTAAATTCCAAAATCCCCACCAAAAATAGCCCCAATTTTTTTTTTGTGATTTGTTGGTGTGATGAAGTTTTGTTGGATTTGATCCGTGGATTTCGTGTGTTACAGGTAGATCTAGCTTTCCATCCACTTTTCCCCAATTTCCATCCACAAATTTCTCCGAATTTTGCCCGGATTTGACCTCTCCTCGCGACGATCTTCAAATCCATCCACGGATATAGAGCCCGGACATCCGGCCTGATAGCCCGGACATCCGGCGCCCCAGACATCCGGCCACAACCCCGGACGTTCGGCCCCTAGCAGCACCACTTCCTCTCCACCGCCCGTTTTACGCCCATTTTTCCCCCAAATTTGTTTCGGTGCCAACACATACTTCTGCATACCCCCCACCACTTCCGCATACCACCACCATCGCTTACCACTTCCAACTCCGACAATTTTGGTCCAATTGTGCTTTGAGAATTTGAGTTGTGGTTTCGTGTCCTACTTGTGTTTCGGCTATTTAGGTACGGTTCAACATCAACATCATCGCTGCTCATCTTCGCCATGAACGCGTCATCAACAACGACCACCTCGACTACATCTTGGTTTTCGTGCCACCATTTTGACACCATACCGTAAGCAAGAACGGTAACCTCATCTTGGTATTGGACATATCACTCTTGCCATTACATTGATAGCCATCATGGCCTTACTCCTTTGCGTTGCTTACCCATCGAGACTAGCCATTGAGTATTGCCGGCAACGAGATGATGAGGACATCAATACAATTGTTACACCCACAGCCCCTGCTGCTATACATACTGGACCAATTACTAGAGCTCGTGCACGCCAACTAAATTACCAGGTACTTTCGTTTCTTGGTAATGATTTTAATGTTCATGAGAATATGATGCTGCCTAAATTGGATACATTTGTTTTGCTTACAAATGAAGGGCCTAGCTTGGAGAAGGATGAACATTGGAGCAAGAACAAGCATGGAGATGATGGCATACGCAAGGGGAACAAGAACGGAGTTACAAGTGATGATTTCAGGACTTTGAAGCCACCATAATGGGTGCATGAAGCCTTGGACGAAATATACAAGATGCCACTTCATAAATTTCGTCCCGAGGCTATTTTAGGTGCTGCGTCACCTTATTATTGGGCCAGGCCCATGTAATTTTGAAATACATAAGTATAGGCTATTTTTAGAGTCCGTATGTGTGGGGAAACAAGAGATAGGGTTGATTTCAGACCCCTCCACCAAGGGCCACGAAATTCCCCCCTCTTCCTCCATATATACAGCCCTTAGGGCATCGTTTAGACTTTGGGGTTTTGTTTAGATTAAAAGTTCGCCATAGCTGCAACTTCGCGTACTTCGTTTGTGTTCAACGACCAGACAAAGGCGTCACAGAACCCCACCTTGATCAATAAAACTTTCATCTTATATTCGCAATATCCAGATTGCAATCTCAGTTTCTTGCTTGTTCTTCGTTTGCTCGCAGGAAACAGACCCTCGTGGTCAGGTTGATCGTGCTCCGGCGTGGTCAATAACCTCTCGGAGTTGGTTTAGCGATTGCTAAGGCGCGACGTCCTCGCACGTTCGTAGTCGGATCGTCAAAGTCGACTGCCACCAAAGCGAAATCCATCATCTCATCGAAAGACGGGACACCTTTGCCTCTATCAAGTGGTATCAGATTTCCAGGTTGCTCGGTGAGATTTTACAGTTTTTCGTAGTTTAGATCGAGTCTGTTCTTCATACCTACAGTCCACGAAAAAGCCAAAAAAAAAATTAGGGTTAGTTCATCATATCCGAACCAATCTGAGCCTTTGCATAATCTTTTTAGGGTTTTGCTTTGTTGAATTTGCGGTTGCATCGTCGTGTCTAGTTGCTGGTCTTAGAGTCTAGTCTTTTAGAGTTTCGAGTTCTGGTCATAAGTTGTCACGCCGCCGCCGCACCATCATCATCGCCCCTGCCATCTACCACCACCGCACCGAATCCGTATCCATATACCACCACCAATCCGTGTCCATATACCACCACCGATCCATATCCATATACTACCACCGCTACCACCACCGCTGCCATATACCACCACCATATATCCACCACCAATCCGAGTTCTTTGCTTATTAGGTTTGTTTTCGGGATCCATCTAGATTCCGATTCGTGTTTCCTTGCCGGAGTAGGTTTCGGAAAAAAAAAATTCGAAAACGCATCGTTTAGGCCCAAAATTTTTCGAAAACGCATTTTTCGAAAAATTTTCTGGCTATCCTATTTTTAGGTGTTTCTGAGTGTTTTGAGACAGGTGCCATTATAGGAAGTTTTTTTTGACCCGTTTCCAGTTTTTGGGTCCGGGCAGTCGAAAAAAAAAATCGAAAAAAAAAATTCCGTGCCCATCCTGTCAGTTTGACCTAGGAAGAGTTTTGAGACACTCGCCATTATAGTGCTTTTTTCGCAAAAAAAAAGCAGCGGAAAAAAAAAGAGCGCAAAAAAAAGAGAGAGCGAAAAGAAAAATTTCAGAGTGTGCTTTTCCCTTGTTTACGTGCCGCGCCATGATTTTGTTGGTGTTCTAGGCTCGCGTCTCTAGCACAGTCTAGCCTAGGACCAGCACAGTACCGTCGTTGAGCGTTTATTCAACTTTGCATCTCTGAATTGATTATTGCTGACCCTTTTTGCTAGCATACTATGAGCCTTCCCAGCTCCACATACATCTACGTCGTGTGTTTGACTCTCCCTGGTAATCGCTCTATCCAAGCTTTGAGAGTTTTTGACTACAACGGTTGCCGATCACCGCCTGCTGCTGGGTAAGAACTGGTAAGAATTTGAGATTTGCTTGACGGATTTGTGATACACCACCATCACTTCTTAGTAGTCTGTAGGATCATATTCTTGTGTGTTTCTATTGCTGCTAACCATGCCAGGATCACAAGCCGACGAGATTGACTGGGAGAACTTATCGAACAAGGAGCTTCATGATAAGTTTCAGCAAATGATGACTGAACAGGTACAAGATGTGCTGAACAATTTTGAAGAGGCCATGGAGAAGATCACTGGCCTTGAGAAGACGTTCGAAACAAAGCTCGATAACAGATTTAATGAACTGCTTGCGCGTCTTCCACCACCGGCTGCACCTGTCGCACCTCTGCAACAACAACAACTACGCCCCCTTCCGAATCAGTATGGACGAGCACAGCGTGTTCCTATTGAGCCAGGACAAACTTCTGGTGCCGCTGCTACTGTTGTTGGTGCTTCTTTGGCTCCTGCTACTGCTCCTGCTGGTACCCAGGAGGATGTTGAGTATGCGGGTGATTATGAGGATGAGGTTGATCAAAATCAGATCTACGAGCAGCCACCAGCACCACCACCAGCAGGTCGACCTCAGGTATATATTCGCCATGGTAGGCCTGCACCACCACCTCAGGTACGCGATGATGTCCATATTCCTAAACTGAAATTGAATATTCCACCATTTGAGGGTAGATATGTTCCTGATATATATCTTACTTGGGAGTTAGAAACTGAACAACGATTTACATGTTTACAATATCCTGAGGAGAGACGAGTTGCTGCTGCTGTTTGTGCTTTCACTAGTTTTGCATGTGTATGGTGGTCTGAACATTGTAGATTATATCCTATTCCAACTACTTGGGCTGCTTTGAAAACTGCTATGCGTACGCGTTGGGTTCCACCATATTATCAACGTGAATTGCTTCAAAAATTGCAGCGTTTAAGACAAGGGAAAAATTTTGTAGAAGAATATTATCAGGAATTACAAACTGGCATGATTAGATGTGGTATTGTTGAGGAGAATGAAGCTATGCTTGCACGTTTTCTGGGTGGATTAAATAGAGAGATTCAGACCATTTTAGACTATAAGGAGTATACTAATATCACTCGTTTATTCCATCTTGCTTGTAAAGCTGAACGTGAAGTGCAGGATCGACAAGCATTGGGGCGAACTAACTTTTCTGCAGGCCGACCTTCATCATGGACACCACGTGCATCTTCTACTTCAACTGCACCAGCACCTCCATCCGGTGCCACCTCCAGCCGTGATACAAGAAAACAGGCAAAACCACCATTATCTGCCAAGAGCGCACCTGCGGGGCCTGCACAGCGTTCTTCTTCTTCCATGGCATCAACAGGGCACACACGTGATATTATTTGTCGTCGTTGTAAGGGAGGAGGTCATTATGCGAGGGAATGCAAATCTCCGCGTGTGATGATTGCTACCGCGGATGGTGGATATGAGTCCGCTAGTGACTATGATGAGGAGACATTGGCTCTTATTACACGTGAAGAACATGGTGGAGACGATTCTGATCATGAGACGCAATACATGGCTCCTGAAGACGCTGACAGGTATGAATGTTTAGTTGCTCAACGTGTTTTGAGTATGCAGGTCACACAAGCTGAGCAAAATCAGAGGCACAATTTGTTCCATACCAAGGGAGTTGTGAAGGAACGTTCTGTGCGCGTCATAATAGACGGAGGGAGCTGCAACAACTTGGCTAGCATGGAGATGGTGTTGAAGCTTTCTCTCACCACAAGACCACATCCACATCCTTACTACATCCAATGGTTCAACAACAGCGGCAAGGTTAAGGTAACACGTACTGTTCGTGTGCATTTTAGTATCTCTACATATGCTGATTATGTTGATTGTGATGTGGTACCTATGCAAGCATGTTCCTTATTACTTGGTAGACCATGGCAATTTGATAAAAATTCTGTACACCATGGTAGAAACAATCACTATACTCTTGTTCATAAGGATAAAAATATTACTTTGCTTCCTATGACTCCTGATTCCATTTTGAAAGATGATATTAATAGAGCTAATAAAGCACAACAGGAGAAGAATAAGAGTGAAAATCAGATTGTGGCAAAAGAATTTGAGCAACAAATGAAGCCTAATAATAAACCATCTAGTGTTGCTTCTGAAATTAAATTGAAAAGTGCATGTTTATTTGCCACCAAATCTGATATTGATGAGCTAGATTTCAGCAAATTTGTTTGCTATGCTTTTGTGTGCAAAGAGGCATTATTTTCATTCGAGGACGTGCCTTCCTCTTTGCCTCCTGCTGTCATGATGAGGACATGACTACCTTGGATATGACCAAAAATATTGCATATATGCATATTTGTCAGGTGATTTCTAGTGCAAACTATTCAATAATCTATTTGTGTTATCCAGAACAAAAATACTTCACACACTTTTGTGTTTTGTCTAATGGCAGGTGTATGGGACATTTGTACAATCCACATATGAAGATAAGGAAGAAAGAGATGTTTATTTGCTGTCCAAAAAGTTCTCTCACGTCACTTTTGGCCCAAGAGAAGATAGAGTCCAAGTCTCTCACGTTCTGGATTCAGATTCGGACTGCACAGACATACCTGACTCAAAACGCACACAAGTTTTTCATACGGACTCCGAATTGGGTGATTCTTTTTTTGTTGGAAACTAGATTTCGTGCACTTTCCAACCCAATTGGAATCACCTTCAAATTCGTCCGGAGCGTTGAGTTGTGGACGAAACAATCTGATGCTGCAGCAGAATCTGAGTCAAACTACAAGTCCAAAGGTGTTACATCACCTCCACTTGGGCCCATTGGCCTTGTACGACCTAGATTTAGTTTTAGGCTGCCTTGGGACGTCCTCCCACCTCCTTGGCCTCCACCCCTTGCTCCTATATAAGTAGATCCATCTAGTAGCTTTTCCTTGGGATTTGTTTAGTTAAAAGTTAGCCAACGCAACTTCGTGTACTTCGTTTGTGTCCAACGACCAGACCAAGACCGCTTACGGATCCCCACCATTATCAATACCTCATATATATTTGCAATATTCAGATTGCTTTATCATATTCTTGCTCGTTCTTCGATTGCTTGCAGGAATAGACCTTCGTGGTCAGGCTGACCGTGCTTCCGGCATCGTCAGTAACCTCAGGAGATTGGTTTAGCGATTGCTAAGGCGCAACGTCGTGCACGTTTGTAGTCGGATCGTCAAAGCCGTCTCCACCAAATCGATAGTTATCATCTCATCGAAAGATCGGGACACCCTCGCCTCTATCACGTGCAGCCACCTGTACCACCACCAGCAGGTCGACCTCAGGTATATATTCGTAATGGTAGGCCTGCACCACCACCTCAGGTACGAGATGATGTCCATATTCCTAAACTGAAATTGAATATTCCACCATTTGAGGGTAGATATGTTCCTGATATATATCTTACTTGGGAGTTAGAAACTGAACAACGATTTACATGTTTACAATATCCTGAGGAGAGACGAGTTGCTGCTGCCGTTTGTGCTTTCACTAGTTTTGCATGTGTATGGTGGTCTGAACATTGTAGATTATATCCTATTCCAACTACTTGGGCTGCTTTGAAAACTGCTATGCGTACGCGTTGGGTTCCACCATATTATCAACGTGAATTGCTTCAAAAATTGCAGCGTTTAAGACAAGGGAAAAATTCTGTAGAAGAATATTATCAGGAATTACAAACTGGCATGATTAGATGTGGTATTGTTGAGGAGAATGAAGCTATGCTTGCACGTTTTCTGGGTGGATTAAATAGAGAGATTCAGACCATTCTAGACTATAAGGAGTATACTAATATCACTCGTTTATTCCATCTTGCTTGTAAAGCTGAACGTGAAGTGCAGGTCGACAAGCATTGGGGCGAACTAACTTTTCTGCAGGCCGACCTTCATCATGGACACCACGTGCATCTTCTACTTCAACTGCACCAGCACCTCCATCCGGTGCCACCTCCAGCCGTGATACAAGAAAACAGGCACAACCACCATTATCTGCCAAGAGCGCACCTGCGGGGCCTGCACAGCGTTCTTCTTCTTCCATGGCATCAACAGGGCACACAAGTGATATTATTTGTCGTCGTTGTAAGGGAGGAGGTCATTATGCGAGAGAATGCAAATCTCCGCGTGTGATGATTGCTACCGCGGATGGTGGATATGAGTCCGCTAGTGACTATGATGAGGAGACTTTGGCTCTTATTACACGTGAAGAACATGGTGGAGATGATTCTGATCATGAGACGCAATACATGGCTCCTGAAGACGCTGACAGGTATGAATGTTTAGTTGCTCGACGTGTTTTGAGTGTGCAGGTCACACAAGCTGAGCAAAATCAGAGGCACAATTTGTTCCATACCAAGGGAGTTGTGAAGGAACGTTCTGTGCGCGTCATCATAGACGGAGGGAGCTGCAACAACTTGGCTAGCATGGAGATGGTGGAGAAGCTTTCTCTCACCACAAGACCACATCCACATCCTTACTACATCCAATGGTTCAACAACAGCGGCAAGGTTAAGGTAACACGTACTGTTCGTGTGCATTTTAGTATCTCTACATATGATGATTATGTTGATTGTGATGTGGTACCTATGCAAGCATGTTCCTTATTACTTGGTAGACCATGGCAATTTGATAAAAATTCTGTACACCATGGTAGAAACAATCACTATACTCTTGTTCATAAGGATAAAAATATTACTTTGCTTCCTATGACTCCTGATTCCATTTTGAAAGATGATATTAATAGAGCTAATAAAGCAAAACAGGAGACAAATAAGAGTGAAAATCAGATTGTGGCAAAAGAATTTGAGCAGCAAATGAAGCCTAATAATAAACCATCTAGTGTTGCTTCTGAAATTAAATTGAAAAGTGCATGTTTATTTGCCACCAAATCTGATATTGATGAGCTAGATTTCAGCAAATCTGTTTGCTATGCTTTTGTGTGCAAAGAGGCATTATTTTCATTCGAGGACGTGCCTTCCTCTTTGCCTCCTGCTGTCACTAACATTTTGCAGGAGTTCGCTGACGTCTTTCCACAAGACGTGCCACCGAGATTACCGCCTATTCGAGGGATTGAGCATCAGATTGACTTAATTCCCGGTGCTTCACTGCCAAACCGTGCACCATACCGTACCAATCCAGAGGAGACGAAGGAGATTATGCGTCAAGTACAAGAGCTTCTCGACAAAGGTTATATACGCGAATCCCTTAGTCCTTGTGCTGTTCCTATTATTCTAGTGCCGAAAAAGGATGGTACATCACGTATGTGTGTTGATTGTAGAGGCATTAATAATATTACTATTCGTTATCGTCATCCTATTCCTAGGCTAGATGATATGCTTGATGAATTGAGTGGCTCTACAATATTCTCCAAAGTTGATTTGCGTAGTGGCTACCATCAAATTCGTATGAAATTGGGAGATGAATGGAAAACAACATTTAAAACTTAGTTTGGATTATATGAGTGGTTAGTCATGCCTTTTGGGTTAACTAATGCACCTAGTACTTTCATGAGATTAATGAACGAAGTTTTACGTGCTTTCATTGGACGATTTGTGGTAGTTTACTTTGATGACATATTGATTTATAGCAGATCTTTGGAAGAACATTTGGAACATTTACGTGCTGTTTTTATTGCTCTACGTGATGCACGTTTGTTCGGTAACCTTGGGAAGTGCACCTTTTGCACCGACCGAGTATCTTTTCTTGGCTATGTTGTTACTCCACAGGGAATTGAAGTTGATAAAGCCAAGATTGAAGCTATTGAGAGTTGGCCGCAGCCCAAAACGGTCACACAAGTGAGGAGTTTTCTTGGCCTCGCTGGATTCTATAGGCGTTTTGTGAGAGACTTCAGCACCATTGCTGCACCTCTCAATGAGCTTACAAAGAAAGATGTGCCTTTTCTTTGGGGTACCGCACAGGAAGAAGCCTTCACGGTAATGAAAGATAAGTTGACACATGCTCCTTTACTCCAACTTCCTGATTTTAATAAGACTTTTGAGCTTGAATGTGATGCTAGTGGAATTGGATTAGGAGGTGTGTTATTACAAGATGGCAAACCTGTTGCATACTTTTCTGAAAAATTGAGTGGGCCTAGTCTGAATTATTCTACTTATGATAAAGAATTATATGCTCTTGTTCGGACTTTAGAAACATGGCAACATTATTTATGGCCCAAAGAATTTGTTATACATTCTGATCATGAATCTTTGAAACATATTAAAAGTCAAGCTAAACTGAATCGTAGACATGCTAAATGGGTTGAATTCATTGAGACTTTCCCTTATGTCATTAAACACAAGAAGGGAAAAGAAAATGTTATTGCTGATGCATTGTCTCGTCGCTATACTATGCTTTCACAACTTGACTTCAAAATATTTGGTTTGGAGACCATCAAAGATCAGTATGTGCATGATGCTGATTTTAAAGATGTAATGCAGAATTGTAAAGAAGGAAGAATGTGGAACAAGTTTGTTGTTAACGATGGATTTGTGTTTCGTGCTAACAAGCTATGCATTCCAGCTAGCTCCGTTCGTCTTTTGTTGTTGCAGGAGGCGCATGGAGGAGGATTAATGGGACACTTTGGCGTGAAGAAGACGGAGGACGTACTTGCTACACATTTCTTTTGGCCAAAGATGAGACGGGATGTTGAGCGTTTTATTGCTCGCTGCACTACATGTCAAAAAGCTAAGTCACGACTCAATCCTCATGGTTTATATATGCCTTTGCCTGTACCTAGTGTTCCTTGGGAGGATATATATATGGACTTTGTTTTAGGTTTACCTCGAACAAAGAAGGGGAGGGATAGCATATTTGTTGTCGTGGATAGATTCTCAAAAATGGCACACTTTATACCATGTCATAAAAGCGATGATGCTGTTAATGTTGCTGATTTGTTCTTTCGTGGAATTATTCGCTTGCGTGGTGTGCCAAATACTATTGTTTCAGATCGTGATACTAAATTTCTTAGCCACTTTTGGAGATGTTTATGGGCTAAGTTGGGGACTAAACTGCTTTTTAGTACTACTTGTCACCCCCAAACTGATGGACAAACTGAAGTAGTCAATAGAACGTTGTCTACTATGCTTAGGGCTGTTTTGAAGAATAATAAGAAAATGTGGGAGGAATGCTTGCCTCATATTGAATTTGCTTATAATCGTTCATTGCATTCTACTACTAAGATGTGCCCTTTTGAAGTTGTGTATGGTTTCCTACCTCATGCACCTATTGATTTGTTGCCTCTTCCATCTTCGGAGAAGGTTAATTTTGATGCTAAACAACGTGCTGAATTGATTTTAAAAATGCATGAGTTAACTAAGGAAAACATTGAGCGCATGAATGCTAAATATAAACTTGCTGGAGATAAGGGTAGAAAACATGTTGTGTTTGCACCTGGAGATCTTGTTTGGTTACATTTGCGTAAGGATAGATTTCCTTATTTGCGCAAATCAAAGTTAATGCCACGTGCTGATGGTCCCTTTAAGGTGTTAAAGAAAATAAATGATAATGCATATAAACTTGAGCTGCCTGCAGATTTTGGGGTTAGTCCCACTTTTAACATTGCAGATTTGAAGCCTTATTTCGGTGAGGAAGGTGAACTTCCATCGAGGACGACTTCATTTCAAGAAGGGGAGGATGATGAGGACATCAATACAATTGTTACACCCACAGCCCCTGCTGCTATACATACTGGACCAATTACTAGAGCTCGTGCACGCCAACTAAATTACCAGGTACTTTCGTTTCTTGGTAATGATTTTAATGTTCATGAGAATATGATGCTGCCTAAATTGGATACATTTGTTTTGCTTACAAATGAAGGGCCTAGCTTGGAGAAGGATGAACATTGGAGCAAGAACAAGCATGGAGATGATGGCATGCGCAAGGGGAACAAGAACGGAGTTACAAGTGATGATTTCAGGACTTTGAAGCCACCATAATGGGTGCATGAAGCCTTGGACGAAATATACAAGATGCCACTTCATAAATTTCGTCCGAGGCTATTTTAGGTGCTGCGTCACCTTATTATTGGGCCAGGCCCATGTAATTTCGAAATACATAAGTATAGGCTATTTTTAGAGTCCGTATGTGTGGGGAAACAAGAGATAGGGTTGATTTCGGACCCCTCCACCAAGGGCCACGAAATTCCCCCCTCTTCCTCCATATATACAGCCCTTAGGGCATCGTTTAGACTTTGGGGTTTTGTTTAGATTAAAAGTTCGCCATAGCTGCAACTTCGCGTACTTCGTTTGTGTTCAACGACCAGACAAAGGCGTCACAGAACCCCACCTTGATCAATAAAGCTTTCATCTTATATTCGCAATATCCAGATTGCAATCTCAGTTTCTTGCTTGTTCTTCGTTTGCTCGCAGGAAACAGACCCTCGTGGTCAGGTTGATCGTGCTCCGGCGTGGTCAATAACCTCTCAGAGTTGGTTTAGCGATTGCTAAGGCGCGACGTCCCCGCACGTTCGTAGTCGGATCGTCAAAGTCGACTTCCACCAAAGCGAAATCCATCATCTCATCGAAAGACGGGACACCTTTGCCTCTATCACGAGACTTCTACACATTAGTGATCATACTTCCCATAGCATACATACATGATTGTTGCATATCTTGGTATCATCTCTTGTGTCACAAAGTTATCTTCGCATAGACAATTGCTATCTTGGTTCGTCAAGCATTGCATGAGAAAAGAGCTCAAACAATAAAGAGCCAAACAAGCTTTTAAGCAAAAAGGAAAGATAAGCAAAGAGCCTTTAAGCAAGAACCATAGCATCATACAACATTAAGATTGTCATACTAGATCATCTTGGATCATATCATAGAAACACCTTGCATAGCGCATACATGGGATATAAGTCATTGCATTTTTGCTAAGTAGGTTGTGCACAAGTTCTTGTATTCGCCTATTGTGCAATCGTGCTAGCGTTTCTCTAGTGTTCTGCAACAAGAGCATTTTTGTGGATTCCACATTTTGGCTCACCCTTGGTTGCACGACCCCACTTATCTTTTTGCGTGTGTGTTTCCGTGTAACTTATATGCTTGGTCTACTTGTTATATTGCATCTTGCAAATCTTTTACAACATTATTGAAGCTCACTTACAATTGCATCAAATTTTATGCCACCATCCTAACCAAGCTCCACCATAAGCTTTTACCTGTGTAGGTGTGAGAAACCGACAAGAACTAGTACCAATTGTGCTATTTCGTTGTCCTACATTGGAGTGATTATCGATCCACTTTCAACTTCGGTCAAGATACATTTGGTATTCGTTCTTCTCTTTCTACCACTCACATTTTTCTTGGAATGATAGATAGCCCAAGTACTTCTACCAACCCACTCTTCATGGAGCACGACAACGACATGAACTCCTACGTCACCAAGAGCCACCTCTTTGGTGCACAACGTGCTTTGCATCAAGCGAAACAAGCAATGAGTGAATGCATCAACAACCTCGCCACCGACTTGCGACTCTCTGAGCAACATACAAGGGACTACTTAGACCACAAGCACGATGATCACAAGCAAGAGAGTGTCGCAAGGATGGACGAGATTCGCGCTTTGTTGCTCAACCGCTCTTCTTCCACTTCGTCTTCATCACGAAGGACCCGCTTAAGTCGACACTCCGACTTCACCCTCTCCGGCTCAAGTACACCAACATCGAACACTCTACGTCGTGCCGCGTGCAATGATCATCAAGCAAGCCTAAACCCCCTACGCGACACTGACTCTCAAGAGCGCCGACAACGTCAAACTCAAGAAGCTTTTGCGCTAGCACGACAACGACAGCGCCAACTTGAAGAGGAAGAGCGAGCGCGTCTACACCAAGTTGCACAAGATGCCGAGGCACAACGACAAGAACAACAACTCCGTGAAGCTCAAGCACTTGAGGCGCAAGCTCGTGAACATGAAGAAGCACTTCGTGAAGAAATTCAAGAACGAAAATTTGAAGCTCGCGCGCATCATCAAGTTCCTCCTCGAGCTCGACAAGACCATCAAGTTCATCAAGAGCATGACGACAATGGAAATCCTCCACGACAAGAGCAACATGAGGTGGACAACCCTCTCACCAAGAGTGACATGAGCTTGACAATCATCTACAACACGGGCGTCATCATCCCTGACCCCAACACAATGAAGAGCAACGCTATGGCAAGCTCAAGTTCACCATGCCCAAGTTCAACGAAAGCAACCTTCGCGAAGAATACCTATCATGGGCATTGAAAGTTGACAAGATCTTCCGTTTGCACAACTACGACGAAGAGAATAAGATCGCGATGGCATCACTTGAGTTCCAAGACCATGTTCTGATTTGGTGGGAACAAGTTATCGAGCGCCAAGAGGCAATTGGTGAACCACCCATCACTACTTGGGCACAAATGAAGGACGTCATAAGAGCACACTTCATGCCTACCTACTACAACCGCGACCTCTTCAAGAAACTCCAGCTACTCAAGCAAGGAACCAAGAGCGTTGTAGAGTACTAGAAGGAGATGGAGATTACCATGATACGAGCCAATGTCACGGAAGATGATGAGCAAACAATGACACGTTTCTTGAACAAACTCAACCATCCTATCAAGAAGATTGCTGACTTCCAACCATACTCCAACCTCATCGAGCTAATGCATCAAGCTACCAAAGCAGAACGCCAAGTGCAAGATAATTTCAAGTATGCCAAGTTCTCATTCAAGTCATACGGCTTCTCCAACACCCAAGCTTCAATGACTCCAACACCGTCTACCAAGCCTTCTACTAGCAACATCGACAAGTCGAGTTCCAAGAAATCTTTGTCTACTCCAAGTCATCCTCCTACTACAAGCAACTTCAAGCCGAGAGCTTCATCATCATCAACCCCAACCGATGAAACCGTCAAGACGAGTTCCTTCAAATGCTTCACATGTGGAGGCCGAGGCCACAAGTCTTACGAGTGCACAAACAAGCGGACCATGATCCTCAACGACGACGGAACCTATGACTCGATGAGTGAAGGAGAAATGGACGCTCTTAGGCAAGTCGCCATGCACCGGCAAGTGAACGATGAAGAGGAACAAGTCTTTTGCGATGAATATTCAAGTCCCACTCTTGTTGTCTCCAAAGTCTTGACTCTCCAACATCACCAAGAAGAAGACCAACGATGCCACATATTCCACACCAAGGCGGGCCATCAATGGACGATCCGTCAAGGTCATCATCGATGGAGGGAGTTGTCATAACCTCGCAAGTGAAGAACTTTGCTCCAAGCTCCAATTGCCCAAGACGAAGCACCCACATCCATACAAAGTGCAATGGTTTAGCGACTTCGGCACTATCCAAGTCGAGCACCGAGTACAAGTCTCCTTCAAAATTGGCGCCTATGAAGACACCTTGGAGTGCGACGTCGTTCCAATGACTATTTGCCACCTTCTCCTTGGACGCCCATGGAAATTTGATGGAGGAGTGATTCACAACGGCCGAACGAACCACTACATCCTGAAGATGAAGGGCAAGGACTACGTCCTTCATCCAATGTCGCCAAGCCAAGTGATCACCGACAAGCAAGCCATCCACCATGGAGATCATAGTGAGAGAGCGAGCCACCAAAAAGAGAGTGAGCGCCACAAGCCCAAATCGAACACGTCCACGATGAGCGAAAAGAAGAACTTAGTCCTATTTTCCACCAAAAGTGAGATAAGAGGATTGTGTGACAACCCATCTAGTGTCCTACACTATGTCTTTGTGTGCAAGGACAATGCACCACAAACTAACACTTCTCACACTCTTCCTCTAGTGTTGTCTTCTCTTTTGCAGGAATTTCACGATGTTTTCCCGAAGAGCTACCTCCGGTACTACCTCCACAATGAGGCATTGAGCACCGCATCGACCTCATCCCCGGAGCACCACTTCTAATAGAGGCAAGGTGTCCCGTCTTTCGATGAGATGGTGGATTTCGCTTTGGTGGAAGTCGACTTTGACGATCCGACTACGAACGTGCGAGGACGTCGCGCCTTAGCAATCGCTAAACCAACTCCGAGAGGTTATTGACCACGCCGGAGCACGATCAACCTGACCACGAGGGTCTGTTTCCTGCGAGCAAACGAAGAACAAGCAAGAAACTGAGATTGCAATCTGGATATTGCGAATATAAGATGAAAGCTTTATTGATCAAGGTGGGGTTCTGTGACGCCTTTGTCTGGTCGTTGAACACAAACGAAGTACGCGAAGTTGCAGCTATGGCGAACTTTTAATCTAAACAAAACCCAAGGTCTAAACGATGCCCTAAGGGCTGTATATATGGAGGAAGAGGGGGTGGATTTCGTGGCCCTTGGTGGAGGGGTCCGAAATCAACCCTATCTCTTGTTTCCCCACACATACGGACTCTAAAAATAGCCTATACTTATGTATTTCGAAATTACATGGGCCGGGCCCAATAATAAGGTGACGCAGCACCTAAAATAGCCTCGGGACGAAATTTATGAAGTGGCATCTTGTATATTTCGTCCAAGGCTTCATGCACCCATTATAGTGGCTTCAAAGTCCTGAAATCATCACTTGTAACTCCGTTCTTGTTCCCCTTGCGCATGCCATCATCTCCATGCTTGTTCTTGCTCCAATGTTCATCCTTCTCCAAGCTAGGCCCTTCATTTGTAAGCAAAACAAATGTATCCAATTTAGGCAGCATCATATTCTCATGAACATTAGAATCATTACCAAGAAACGAAAGTACCTGGTAATTTAGTTGGCGTGCACGAGCTCTAGTAATTGGTCCAGTATGTATAGCAGCAGGGGCTGTGGGTGTAACAATTGTATTGATGTCCTCATCATCCTCCCCTTCTTGAAATGAAGTCGTCCTCGACGGAAGTTCATCTTCTTCACCCAAATAAGGCTTCAAATCTGCAATGTTAAAAGTGGGACTAACCCCAAAATCTGCAGGCAGCTCAAGTTTATATGCATTATCATTTATTTTCTCTAACACCTTAAAGGGACCATCAGCACGTGGCATTAGCTTTGATTTGCGCAAATCAGGAAATCTATCCTTACGCAAATGTAACCAAACAAGATCTCCAGGTGCAAACACAACATGTTTTCTACCCTTATCTCCAGCAAGTTTATATTTAGCATTCATACGCTCAATGTTTTCCTTAGTTAACTCATGCATTTTTAAAATCAATTCAGCACGTTGTTTAGCATCAAAATTAACCTTCTCCGAAGATGGAAGAGGCAACAAATCAATAGGTGCACGAGGTAGGAAACCATACACAACTTCAAAGAGGAAGGCACGTCCTCGAAAGAAAATAATGCCTCTTTGCACACAAAAGCATAGCAAACAGATTTGCTGCAATCTAGCTCATCAATATCAGATTTGGTGGCAAATAAACATGCACTTTTCAATTTAATTTCAGAAGCAACACTAGATGGTTTATTATTAGGCTTCATTTGTTGCTCAAATTCTTTTGCCACAATCTGATTTTCACTCTTATTCTTCTCTTGTTGTGCTTTATTAGCTCTATGAATATCATCTTTCAAAATAGAATCAGGAGTCATAGGAAGCAAAGTAATATTTTTATCCTTATGAACAAGAGTATACTGATTGTTTCTACCATGGTGTACAGAATTTTTATCAAATTGCCATGGTCTACCAAGTAATAAGGAACATGCTTGCATAGGTACCACATCACAATCAACATAATCAGCATATGTAGATATACTAAAATGCACACGAACAGTACGTGTTACCTTAACCTTGCCGCTGTTGTTGAACCATTGGATGTAGTAAGGATGTGGATGTGGTCTTGTGGTGAGAGAAAGCTTCTCCACCATCTCCATGCTAGCCAAGTTGTTGCAACTCCCTCCATCTATGATGACGCGCACAGAACGTTCTTTCACAACTCCCTTGGTATGGAACAAATTGTGCCTCTGATTTTGCTCAGCTTGTGTGACCTGCACACTCAAAACACGTTGAGCAACTAAACATTCATACCTGTCAGCGTCTTCAGGAGCCATGTATTGCGTCTCATGATCAGAATCATCTCCACCATGTTCTTCACGTGTAATAAGAGCCAAAGTCTCCTCATCATAGTCACTAGCGGACTCATATCCACCATCCGCGGTAGCAATCATCACACGCGGAGATTTGCATTCTCTCGCATAATGACCTCCTCCCTTACAACAACGACAAATAATATCACTTGTGTGCCCTGTTGATGCCATGGAAGAAGAAGAACGCTGTGCAGGCCCCGCAGGTGCGCTCTTGGCAGATAATGGTGGTTGTGCCTGTTTTCTTGTATGACGGCTGGAGGTGGCACCGGATGGAGGTGCTGGTGCAGTTGAAGTAGAAGATGCACGTGGTGTCCATGATGAAGGTCGGCCTGCAGAAAAGTTAGTTCGCCCCAATGCTTGTCGATCCTGCACTTCACGTTCAGCTTTACAAGCAAGATGGAATAAACGAGTGATATTAGTATACTCCTTATAGTCTAGAATGGTCTGAATCTCTCTATTTAATCCACCCAGAAAACGTGCAAGCATAGCTTCATTCTCCTCAACAATACCACATCTAATCATGCCAGTTTGTAATTCCTGATAATATTCTTCTACAGAATTTTTTCCTTGTCTTAAACGCTGCAATTTTTGAAGCAATTCACGTTGATAATATGGTGGAACCCAACGCGTACGCATAGCAGTTTTCAAAGTAGCCCAAGTAGTTGGAATAGGATATAATCTACAATGTTCAGACCACCATACACATGCAAAACTAGTGAAAGCACAAACGGCAGCAGCAACTCGTCTCTCCTCAGGATATTGTAAACATGTAAATCGTTGTTCAGTTTCTAACTCCCAAGTAAGATATATATCAGGAACATATCTACCCTCAAATGGTGGAATATTCAATTTCAGTTTAGGAATATGGACATCATCTCGTACCTGAGGTGGTGGTGCAGGCCTACCATTACGAATATATACCTGAGGTCGACCTGCTGGTGGTGGTACAGGTGGCTGCACGTAGTGTTGATTTTGATCAACCTCATCCTCATAGTCTCCCACATAAGCATCCTCCTCCGCATCAGCAGCAGGAGCCACAGAAGTATCAACAGCAGCACCAACAGTTTGGCCAAACGCAAGAGGAACACGACTTGCTCGGCGGAGGTCTGCTTCGCGACGTGGAGGTAGTCGTTGTTGTTGTTGTTGTTGGAGAGGTGCGTTAGGTGCAGCGGGTGGTGGTGGTGGAAGACGCGCGAGCAATTCATTAAACTTGTTATCGAGCTTTGTTTCGAACGTCTTCTCAAAGCCAGTGATCTTCTCCATGGCCTCTTCAAAATTGTTCAGCACATCTTGCACCTGTTCAGTCATCATTTGCTGAAACTTATCATGAAGCTCCTTGTTCGATAAATTCTCCCAGTCAATCTCGTCGGCTTGTGATCCTGGCATGGTTAGCAGTAATAGAAACACACAAGAAACACACAAGAATGTCTCGTCGGCTCTGATACCACTTGATAGAGGCAAAGGTGTCCCGTCTTTCGATGAGATGGTGGATTTCGCTTTGGTGGAAGTCGACTTTGACGATCCGACTACGAACGTGCGAGGACGTCGCGCCTTAGCAATCGCTAAACCAACTCCGAGAGGTTATTGACCACGCCGGAGCACGATCAACCTGACCACGAGGGTCTGTTTCCTGCAAGCAAACGAAGAACAAGCAAGAAACTAAGATTGCAATCTGGATATTGCGAATATAATATGAAAGCTTTATTGATCAAGGTGGGGTTCTGTGACGCCTTTGTCTGGTCGTTGAACACAAACGAAGTACGCGAAGTTGCAGCTATGGCGAACTTTTAATCTAAACAAAACCCAAAGTCTAAACGATGCCCTAAGGGCTGTATATATGGAGGAAGAGGGGGGAATTTCGTGGCCCTTGGTGGAGGAGTCCGAAATCAACCCTATCTCTTGTTTCCCCACACATACGGACTCTAAAAATAGCCTATACTTATGTATTTCGAAATTACATGGGCCTGGCCCAATAATAAGGTGACGCAGCACCTAAAATAGCCTCGGGACGAAATTTATGAAGTGGCATCTTGTATATTTCGTCCAAGGCTTCATGCACCCATTATGGTGGCTTCAAAGTTCTGAAATCATCACTTGTAACTCCGTTCTTGTTCCCCTTGCGCATGCCATCATCTCCATGCTTGTTCTTGCTCCAATGTTCATCCTTCTCCAAGCTAGGCCCTTCATTTGTAAGCAAAACAAATGTTTCCAATTTAGGCAGCATCATATTCTCATGAACATTAGAATCATTAAAACAATTGTTACACCCACAGCCCCTGCTGCTATACATACTGGACCAATTACTAGAGCTCGTGCACGCCAACTAAATTACCAGGTACTTTCAGAAGAGGAAGGCACGTCCTCGAATGAAAATAATGCCTCTTTGCACACAAAAGCATAGCAAACAGATTTGCTGAAATCTAGCTCATCAATATCAGATTTGGTGGCAAATAAACATGCACTTTTCAATTTAATTTCAGAAGCAACACTAGATGGTTTATTATTAGGCTTCATTTGTTGCTCGAATTCTTTTGCCACAATCTGATTTTCACTCTTATTCGTCTCCTGTTTTGCTTTATTAGCTCTATTCTTTCAAAATGGAATCAGGAGTCATAGGAAGCAAAGTAATATTTTTATCCTTATGAACAAGAGTATAGTGATTGTTTCTACCATGGTGTACAGAATTTTTATCAAATTGCCATGGTCTACCAAGTAATAAGGAACATGCTTGCATAGGTACCACATCACAATCAACATAATCAGCATATGTAGAGATACTAAAATGCACACGAACAGTACGTGTTACCTTAACCTTGCCGCTGTTGTTGAACCATTGGATGTAGTAAGGATGTGGATGTGGTCTTGTGGTGAGAGAAAGCTTCTCCACCATCTCCATGCTAGCCAAGTTGTTGCAGCTCCCTCCGTCTATTATGACGCGCACAGAACGTTCCTTCACAACTCCCTTGGTATGGAACAAATTGTGCCTCTGATTTTGCTCAGCTTGTGTGACCTGCACACTCAAAACACGTTGAGCAACTAAACATTCATACCGGTCAGCGTCTTCAGGAGCCATGTATTGCGTCTCATGATCAGAATCATCTCCACCATGTTCTTCACGTGTAATAAGAGCCAAAGTCTCCTCATCATAGTCACTAGCGGACTCATATCCACCATCCGCGGTAGCAATCATCACACGCGGAGATTTGCATTCTCTCGCATAATGACCTCCTCCCTTACAACGACGACAAATAATATCACTTGTGTGCCCTGTTGATGCCATGGAAGAAGAAGAACGCTGTGCAGGCCCCGCAGGTGCGCTCTTGGCAGATAATGGTGGTTGTGCCTGTTTTCTTGTATCACGGCTGGAGGTAGCACCGGATGGAGGTGCTGGTGCAGTTGAAGTAGAAGATGCACGTGGTGTCCATGATGAAGGTCGGCCTGCAGAAAAGTTAGTTCGCCCCAATGCTTGTCGATCCTGCACTTCACGTTCAGCTTTACAAGCAAGATGGAATAAACGAGTCATATTAGTATACTCCTTATAGTCTAGAATGGTCTGAATCTCTCTATTTAATCCACCCAGAAATCGTGCAAGCATAGCTTCATTCTCCTCAACAATACCACATCTAATCAAGCCAGTTTGTAATTCCTGATAATATTCTTCTACAGAATTTTTCCCTTGTCTTAAACGCTGCAATTTTTGAAGCAATTCACGTTGATAATATGGTGGAACCCAACGCGTACGCATAGCAGTTTTCAAAGCAGCCCAAGTAGTTGGAATAGGATATAATCTACAATGTTCAGACCACCATACACATGCAAAACTAGTGAAAGCACAAACGGCAGCAGCAACTCGTCTCTCCTCAGGATATTGTAAACATGTAAATCGTTGTTCAGTTTCTAACTCCCAAGTAAGATATATATCAGGAACATATCTACCCTCAAATGGTGGAATATTCAATTTCAGTGTAGGAATATGGACATCATCTCGTACCTGAGGTGGTGGTGCAGGCCTACCATTACGAATATATACCTGAGGTCGACCTGCTGGTGGTGGTACAGGTGGCTGCACGTAGTGTTGATTTTGATCAACCTCATCCTCATAGTCTCCCACATAATCATCCTCCTCCGCATCAGCAGCAGGAGCCACAGAAGTATCAACAGCAGCACCAACAGTTTGGCCAAACGCAAGAGGAACACGGCTTGCTCGGCGGAGGTCTGCTTCGCGACGTGGAGGTAGTCGTTGTTGTTGTTGTTGTTGGAGAGGTGCGTTAGCTGCAGCGGGTGGTGGTGGTGGAAGACGCGCGAGCAATTCATTAAACTTGTTATCGAGCTTTGTTTCGAACGTCTTCTCAAAGCCAGTGATCTTGCACCTGTTCAGTCATCATTTGCTGAAACTTATCATGAAGCTCCTTGTTCGATAAATTCTCCCAGTCAATCTCGTCGGCTTGTGATCCTGGCATGGTTAGCAGCAATGGAAACACACAAGAATATGATCCTACAGACTACGAACAAGTGGTGGTGGTGGGTGTCACAAATCCGTCAAGCAAATCTCAAATTCTTACCAGTTCTTACCCAGCAGCAGGCGGTGATCGGCAACCGTTGTAGTCAAAAACTCTCAAAGCTTGGATAGAGCGATTACCAGGGAGAGTCAAACGCACGACGTAGATGTATGTGGAGCTGGGAAGGCTTATAATATGGTAGCAAAAAGGGTCAGCAATAATCAATTCAGAGATGCAAAGTTGAATAAACGCTCAACGACGGTACTGTGCTGGTCCTAGGCTAGACTGTGCTAGAGACGCGAGCCTAGAACACTAACAAAATCACGGCGCGGCACGTAAACAAGGGAAAAGCACACTCTGAATTTTATTTTTTTTCGCTCTTTTTTTTTGCGCTCTCTTTTTTTTTGCGCTGCTTTTTTTTTTTGCGAAAAATCACTATAATGGCGAGTGTCTCAAAACTCTTCCTAGCTCAAACTGACAGGATGGGCACAAAATTTTTTCGACCAAATTTTTTTTTTTCGGCTGCCCGGACCCAAAAACTGGAAACGGGTCAAAAAAAAACTTCCTATAATGGCACCTGTCTCAAAACACTAAGAAACACCTAAAAA
>NC_041382.1:366721768-366743681 GCF_002162155.2 Triticum dicoccoides | reverse complement strand
ACACATACGGACTCTAAAAATAGCCTATACTTATGTATTTCGAAATTACATGGGCCTGGCCCAATAATAAGGTGACGCAGCACCTAAAATAGCCTCGGGACGAAATTTATGAAGTGGCATCTTGTATATTTCGTCCAAGGCTTCATGCACACATTATGGTGGCTTCAAAGTCCTGAAATCATCACTTGTAACTCCGTTCTTGTTCCCCTTGCGCATGCCATCATCTCCATGCTTGTTCTTGCTCCAATGTTCATCCTTCTCCAAGCTAGGCCCTTCATTTGTAAGCAAAACAAATGTATCCAATTTAGGCAGCATCATATTCTCATGAACATTAGAATCATTACCAAGAAACGAAAGTACCTGATAATTTAGTTGGCGTGCACGAGCTCTAGTAATTGGTCCAGTATGTATAGCAGCAGGGGCTGTGGGTGTAACAATTGTATTGATGTCCTCATCAACTTCCGAACAAAGCTCCTTACCGCGCCAACCCCGAAGAAACCAAAGAAATACAAAGGCAAGTAAAGCATCTCATCGACCATGGACATGTGCGTGAAAGTTTGAGCCCTTGTGCCGTCCCGGTCATTCTTGTGCCAAAATGAGACGGTAGCTTTCGCATGTGCTCCGATTGTAGACCTATCAATGCTATCACCGTTCGCTATAGGTATCCCATTCCACGCGCTTGATGATATGCTTGATGAACTTAGTGGTGCCACTATATTTTCCAAAATTGATCTTAAGAGTGGTTACTATCAAATCCGCATACAAGAGGGTGATGAATGGAAAACCTCTTTGAAAACCAAGTTTGGGTTGTATGAGTGGTTAGTCATGCCTATGGGTCTCCCGGAAGCACCGGGTACTTTTATGCATCTTATGAATCATGTCTTTTACCCTTACATAGATGTGTTTGTTGTGGTCTACTTCGATGACATCCTTGTTTTTAGCAAGTCTCTCAAAGAGCATGTCACCCATGTCCGCACCGTTTTACAAACTCTTCGAAAAGAGCGTCTCTATGCTAATATGGAGAAATGCCTTTTTGGCATTGACAAGCTCGTTTTCTTGGGTTTTGTTGTATCTTCTAAGGGTGTTCATGTCGATGAGTCCAAGATCAATGCTATTAAGACTTGGCCACAACCAACCAAATTGCAACAAGTGCGTAGCTTTCTTGGCCATGCGGGTTTCTATCATCGCTTTGTGAAAGATTTTAGCATCATTGCTTCTCCTTTGCATGCTTTGAGCAAGAAGAATGCGCCTTTTGTTTGGGGACCATCCCAAGATACCGCTTTGAATGATCTTAAGAATTTGTTTACTCATGCTACCGTGCTTGCTTTACCCAACTTTGACGAACCTTTTGAGATTCATTGCGATGCTAGTCGTAATGGCATAGGAGGTGTGTTAACGCAAGAGAAGCGCCCCATAGCTTACTTTAGTGAGAAACTCTCCGGAGCGCAACTCAATTACCCCATATATGACAAAGAGCTATATGCTTTAGTATGTGTTTTGCATGAATGGGAACACTATCTTCGCCCTCATGAGTTTATCATTCATAACGATCATGAAATGCTCAAGTATCTTAAGGGCCAAACCAAGTTGAACAAGCGTCATGCTAAATGGAGTGAATTTATTGAGTCTTTTCCTTATGTCATCAAGTACATCAACGGTAAAGAAAACATTGTGGCGGATGCCCTTTCCCGCATATGCATGCTTGTTACTCAACTTGAGTTAGATGTCATTGGCTCTGAGCATATAAAAGACTTGTATGAGCATGATCCTACCTTTGCTACTCCTTATGCCAAGTGTTTGACGCACACCTCTTGGGAACACTATTACATCAAAGATGGATATCTTATGAGAGCTAACAAACTTTGCATCCCCGAGTCTTCTCTTCGTTTGTTGCTTTTGCAGGAATCTCATGGAGGAGGCTTAATGGGACATTTTGGACGAGACAAAACGTTCGCCATGCTCTCGAAGAACTACTTTTGGCCCAAGATGTTTCGCGACGTCAACGGCTTCACCAACCGATGCTCTACATGTCGCAAAGCTAAGCCCAAAGCTCAATCCCATGGCCTTTATATGCCTCTACCAATTCCATATCAACCATGGGAAGACATTAGCATGGACTTTGTACTTGGTTTGCCTAGGACTCAAAATGGGAAGGATTCCATATTTATCGTTGTGGACCGTTTCTCAAAAATGGCACATTTCATTCCTTGCAACAAGATAGACGATGCTTCACATGTTGCCAATCTCTTTTGTAGGGAAATATTGCGTCTTCATGGAGTGCCAAAGACGATCGTCTCGGATCGCAACGTCAAGTTCCTTAGCTACTTTTGGAAGACCCTAGGCGCCAATCTCGAAATCAAGCTACTCTTCTCCACGGCTTATCATCCTCAAACCGACGGCAAAACGGAGGTGACCAACCGCACACTCTCCACTCTACTTCGAGTACTCATCAAGAAGAACATCAAGGAGTGGGAGGAGTGTCTACCTATCACCGAGTTCGCCTACAACCGAGCAAGAAACTCAACAACCGGCAAGTCCCCCTTCGAGGTCGTCTACGGATTCAACCCATTGTCACCATTGGACATTCTTCCTCTACCACTCCAAGAGCGCATCAATTTGGACGCAAGTGCATGTGTGACTCATCTCAAGAAGGTGCATGAAGAAACAAGACATACTATCGAGCGCCAAGTACAACAACTCGCGACCAAGCTCAACATCCACAAGCACCCCATGGTATTCAACATTGGTGATCTCGTCTGGCTACACCTTCGCAAGGACCGCTTCCCCCAAGAACACAAGTCCAAAGTTCGACCACAAGCGGACTGACCCTTCAAGGTGCTTGCACGATACAACGACAATGCTTACAAGATCAACATCCCTCGTGACAAGTGCTCCGTGAGCGACATCTTCAACATCAAAGATCTCTCACCCTACCATGTGATGAAGATTTCGATCCGAGGATGGATCTTCCCCAAGGGAGGGGAGATGATGCGGAGCATCCCATGATCATCCCCATGGACGCACCTACACCTCCAATGACACCACTTGGACCAATGACAAGAGCCCGAGCCAAGGCTATCGAAGATAAGGTGAACTCACTCCTCTCCGAACATCCACTTCCTATGCATGAGACATGGCTACTAACTAAGTCCGAGACGTTGTGCATGATCAGGTACCAAGAGGACCCTCCCGAAGATGCACGTGAAGATGTACAAGACCCCAAGTCCATGGATGAAGAGACCCAACGGAAGGAGACAAGAACACCTCCCAGGCCCTGGACATCCGGCCATGACCCCGGACATCCGGCCCCTGGAGCGTCGTCCACTACAGCAGCAGCCAGCCGCCGAGCATCTATAGGCCCCGGACATTCGGGCCCCGCCCAGACATTCGGCCATGCCCGGAAATCCGGCCTCAAGCTCGGATATCCGGACACCACCAAACCAGAGAGCAGCAAGGCCAGCGCATCCAGCCCGGACATCCGGCTCCTCATGAAAGCCCAGACATCTGGCATGACGCCCGGACGTCTGGCCTCCCCTGTCTGCGCACAGTGAAGGGCCGAGGCCCGTGTACCCCTTCTCCCCCTAGACTATATATACTCCACTTCATCCAACTTTCTAGGGTTAGCAAAGGATTAGCTCATATTTTGTGTAAGAGCTTTGCTCATCCACTTGGTTACCTTCTCCTCGGAGATTCGAGCCTCCACCGGAGAAGATCCCCCAAGCAGATTCAAGACCCCTCTTTAAGGAAGAACTCAAGACCTCCTCACGGAGAAGACCGGTTACCGTGTATCGTCCGTTGTTGACTTTGGATCGTGTATCTTCCCCTTTGTACTCGAGGATCTAGCACATGTGTGACTTCTTCTTGTTAGTTTGAGTGTCCCTCTTGTGTTTTCCCTTGTTTCCCTCCTCGTGTTCTTCGTGTTCTTTGCGGGATCCACTCCTTTTGTGAAAGATCGGCCGATTAGGGTTCTACCCTACATCACCAAGCAATTGTTTCATACATTTGATGTTCTCAAACTTTTGCAATCTTCACGCAATACATGAGCATGAGCCATGGACAGAGCACTATAGGTGGAACAAAATGGTGGTTGTGGAGAAGACAAAAAGGAGAAGATAGTCTCACATCAACTAGGCATATCAACGGGCTATGGAGATGCCCATCAATAGATATCAATGTGAGTGAGTAGGGATTTCCATGCAACGGATACACTAGAGCTATAAGTGTATGAAAGCTCAATAAAAGAAACTAAGTGGGGGGTGCATCCAACTTGCTTGCTCACGAAGACCTAGGGCATTTTGAGGAAGCCCATCATTGGAATATACAAGCCAAGTTCTATAATAAAAAATTCCCACTAGTATATAAAAGTGACAACATAGGAGACTCTCTATCATGAAGATCATGGTGCTACTTTGAAGCACAGGTGTGGTAAAAGGATAGTAGCATTTCCCCTTCTCTCTTTTTCTCTCTTTTTTTTGTTTTTTTGTCTTTTTATGGGCCTTCTCTTTTTTATGGCCTCTTTTTCTCTTTTTTTTTATTTTTCGTCCGGAGTCTCATCACCGACTTGTGGGTGAATCATAGTCTCCATCATCCTTTCCTCACCGGGACAATGCTCTAATAATGATGATCATCACACTTCTTTCTACTTACAACTCAAGAATTACAACTCAATACTTAGAACAAAATATGACTCTATGTGAATGCCTCCGGCGGCGTACTGGGATGTGCAATGAATCAAGAGTGACATGTATGAAAGAATTATGATTGGTGTCTTTGTCACAAATACGATGTCAACTACATGATCATGCAAAGCAATATGACAATGATGGAGCGTGTCATAATAAACGGAATGGTGGAAAGTTGCATGGCAATATATCTCGAAATGGCTTTGGAAATGTCATAATAGGTAGGTATGGTGGCTGTTTTGAGGAAGGTATATGGTGGGTGTGATACCGGCAAAAGGTGTGCGGTATTAGAGAGGCTAGCAATGGTGGAAGGGGGATAGTGTGTATAATCCATGGACTCAACATTATTCATAAAGAACTCACATACTTATTGAAAAAATCTATTAGTTATCGAAACAAAGTACTATGTGCATGCTCCTAGGGGGATAGATTGGTAGGAAAAGACCATCGCTCGTCCCCGAGCGCCACTCATAAGGAAGACAATCAATAAATAAATCATGCTCCGACTTCATCACATAACGGTTCACCATACGTGCATGGGAATCACAGACTTTAACACAAGTATTTCTCAAATTCACAACTACGCAACTAGCATGAATCTAATATCACCATCTTCATATCTCAAAACAATCATAAAGTATCAAACTTCTCGTATTATTCAATGCACTTTATATGAAAGTTTTTATTATACCCATATTGGATGCCCATCATATTAGGACTAAATTCATAACCAAAGCAAAGTACCATGCTGTTATAAAAGACTCTCAAAATAATATAAGTGAAGCACGAGAGTTCATCTATTTCTATAAAATAAAACCACCACCATGCTCTAAAATGATATAAGTGAAGCACTAGAGCAAATGACAAACTACTCCAAAAGATATAATTGAAGCTCAATGAGTAGTCGAATAATTATGTAACTATATGAAGAGTCTCTAAGATTTAAGAATTTAAGACCTTGGTATTTTATTCAAACAGCAAGAAAAACGAAAGAAAATAAAATTACGCTCCAAGCAAAACACATATCATGTGGTGAATAAAAATATAGCTCCAAGTAAAGTTACCGATGAACGAAGACGAAAGAGGGGATGCCATCCGGGGCATCCCCAAGCTTAGGCTCTTGGTTATCCTTGAATGTTACCTTGGGGTGACTTGGGCATCCCCAAGATTAGGCTATTGCCACTCCTTATTCCGTAGTCCATCGAATCTTTACCCAAAACTTGAAAACTGCACAACACAAAACTTAACAGAAAACTCGTAAGCTCCGTTAGTATAAGAAAATAAATCACCACTTAGGCACTTTTGTTAACTCATTCTAAATTCATATTGGTGTAATATCTACTTTATTCCAACTTCTGTATGGTTCATACCCTCCGATACTACTCATAGATTCATCAAAATAAGCAAAGAACAGATAGAAAACAGAATCTGTCAAAAACAGAACAGTCTGTAGTAATCTGTATCAAACGTATACTTCTAGAACTCATAAAATTCTCAAATAAATTGGTGTACCTGAGTAATTTGTCTATTAATCATCTAAAAAATAATTAACTAAATATCACTCTCCATAAAAAAATGGCAGCAAATCTCGTGAGCGCTAAAGTTTATGTTTTTTACAGCAAGATCGCAAAGACTTTCCCCAAGTCTCTCCAAAGGTTCTACTTGGCACAAACACTAATTAAAAGCATAAAACCACATCTAAACAGAGGCTAGATGAATTATTTATTACTAAACAGGATCAAAAAGCAAGGAACAAAAATAAAATTGTGTTGCCTCCCAACAAGCGCTATCGTTTAACGCCCTAGCTAGGCATGATGATTCCAATGATGCTCACATAAAAGATAAGAATTGTGACATAAAGAGAGCATTATGAAAAATATGACTGGCACATTTAAGTCTAACCCACTTCCTATGCATAGGGATTTTGTGAGCAAACAATTTATGGGAACAATAATCAACTAGCATAGAAGGCAAAACAAGCATAACTTTGAAACTTTAAGCACATAGAGAGGAAACTTGATATTATTGCAACTCCTACAAGGATATATTCCTTCCTCATAATAATTTTTAGTAGCATCATGAATGAATTCAACAATATAACTATCACATAAAGCATTCTTTTCATGATCCACAAGCATAGAAATTTTATTGCTCTCCACATAAGCAAAATTCTTCTCATTCAGAATAGTGGGAGTATCATAAGAAACTCGAATACTATAAATTGTTTCCATATTAAAATAGTAATGTTCAAAAAAGGGGTAATCATAATCATGACAAGTTTTACAAATATAATCAGCACTACTTTTATAGCATACGTGTCATCATAATAATCATCATAAGTAGCAAGTTTGTTCTCATCATAATCAATTGAAACCTCTTCCAAGATAGTGGAATCATTACTAAATAAAGTCATGACCTCTCCAAACCCACTTTCATCAATATAATCATCATAAGTAGGAGGCATGTTATCATCATAATAAATTTGCATATCAAAACTTGGGAGACTAGAAATATCATCTTCATTAAACATAGCATTCCCAAGCTTGGGACTAACATTAATTGCAGCAAATACATTCTCAAACATGTCATTCTCATAAAACATAGCATCCCCAAGCTTGGGACTTTTCATATCATAAGCATAATCACTCTCATCATTAATGGTATGGATAGCACCAATAGTATAACAATTATCATCATCACAACGAGTAATAGGAGCAACATCATTTGGGAGGGACACATTTTTACCTTCGCTTCTCCGTCTTTTCTTTTTCTTCTTCACATCATGTGTGGGTTTAATCCTCTTTTCAGAGCTCCTTATTAACGAGATTGGTTGAATAGGAGGCTCCTCCTCGTTACCTGATTCATCATAAGAAATAATAGGAGGATATTGGGAAGCCTCTTCCCTTTCATTAGTATTCTCTTCATCCTCTAGTTGTTTTCTTTTCTTTATGTAATTGGTAATATAAGGACTTTCAATGCAATTCACCGCACAATACATAAGAATTTCTTCTAGATCAATATCGAGGAATTTCTCAAGGTTATATTCTGGAATATGCTTAGTTATACATTTCATTTCTTCATAACCCAAAAGCAAACTAAGTTCATTATGATGTGCAAGGGAAATCAAATCATCACAATTTTTGGACACGATACGATCATGAAACAATTTGCATTTGATATTTAAATGACCATGTTCATTGCAAAATCACAAGTATGGTGAAGAAATTTTAAATTTTCATCACAAACATCTAGCCTCTCTTGCAACCATTTAGTTTCCAAATACTTATGCCTCTTGCAAAATCTATTTTCCCTAATTGGTGTGTACTTGCAAACTCTATGCACTCCACAAAAGTTGACATGCTTATAAGAGACATTCTCATCATGACTAGTGCAATCATCATTAGTACTATGGATATTCAAAGAGTTCATACTAACAACATTGCAATCATGCTCATCATTCAAAGATTTAGTGCCAAACATTTTATAGACTTCTTCTTCTAGCATTTGAGCACAAGTTTCCTTTCCATCATTCTCACGGAAGATATTAAAAAGATGAAGCGTATGAGGAAAACTCAATTCCATTTTTTATAGTTATCTTTTATAAACTAAACTAGTGCTAAAACAAGAAACAAAAAAGATTCGATTGCAAGATCTAAAGATATACCTTCAAGCACTAACCTCCCCGGCAACTGCGCCAGAAAAGAGCTTGATGTCTACTACACAACCTTATTATTGTAGACGTTGTTGGGCCTCCAAGTGCAGAGGTTTGTAGGACAGTAGCAAATTTCCCTCAGGTGGGTGACCTAAGGTTTATCAATCCGTGGGAGGCATAGGATGAAGATGGTCTCTCTCAAGCAACCCTACAACCAAATACAAAGAGTCTCTTGTGTCCCCAACACACCCAATACAATGGTAAATTATATAGGTGCACTAGTTCGGCGAAGAGATGGTGATAAAAGTGCAATATGGATAGTAGATAATAGTTTTTCTAATCTGAAAATATAAAAAACAGCAAGGTAGCAAGTGGTAAAAGTGAGCACAAACGGTATTGCAATGCTTTGAAACAAGTCCTAGGGTTCATACTTTCACTAGTGCAAGTTCTCTCAACAATAATAACATAATTGGATCATATAACTATCCCTCAACATGCAACAAAGAGTCACTCCAAAGTCACTAATAGTGGAGAACAAACGAAGAGATTATGGTAGGGTACGAAACCACCTCAAAGTTATCCTTTCTGATCGATCTATTCAAGAGTCCGTAATAAAATAACACGAAGCTATTCTTTCCGTTCAATCTATCATAGAGTTCGTACTAGAATAACACCTTAAGACCCAAATCAACCAAAACCCTAATGTCACCTAGATACTCCAATGTCACCTCAAGTATCCATGGGCATGATTATATGATCTGCATCACACAATCTCGGATTCATCTATTCAACCAACACAAAGAACTTCAAAGAGTGCCCCAAAGTTTCTACCGAAGAGTCAAGACGAAAACGTGTGCCAACCCCTATGCATAAGTTCACGAGGTCATGGAACTCGCAAGTTGATCACCAAAACATACATCAAGTGGATCACATGATATCCCATTGTCACCACAGATAAGCACATGCAAGACATACATCAAGTGTTCTCAAATCCTTAAAGACTCAATCCGATAAGACAACTTCAAAGGGAAAACTCAATTCATCACAAGAGAGTAGAGGGGGAGAAACATCATAAGATCCAACTATAATAGTAAAGATCACGATACATCAAGATCGTTCCACCTCAAGAACACGAGAGAGAGAGAGAGAGAGATCAAACACATAGCTACTGGTACATACCCTAAGCCCCGAGGGAGAACTACTCCCTCCTCGTCATGGAGAGCGTCGAGATGATGAAGATGGCCACTGGAGAGGGATTCCCCCCTCCGGCAGGGTGCCAGAACGAGTCTAGATTGGTTTTCGGTGGCTACGGAGGCTTCTGGCGACGGAACTCCCGATCTATTGTGCTCCTCAATGTTTTTAGGGTATATGTACATATATAGGCAAAATAAGTCGGTCAGGGGAGCCATGAGGGGCCCACGAGGGTGGGGGTGTGCCCAGGGGGGTAGGGCGCGCCTCCCTGCCTCGTGGCTTCCTCGAAGCTTCCCTGACGCCTACTCCAAGTCTCTTGTATTGCTTCCGTTCCAAAAATAACTCTCCTGAAGGTTTCATTCCGTTTGGACTCCATTTGATATTCCTTTTCTTCGAAACACTGAAATAGGCAATAAAACTACATTTTGGGCTGGGCCTTCGGTTAATAGGTTAGTCCCAAAAATAATATAGAAGTGTATAATAAAGCCCATAAACATCCAAAACGGGTAATATAATAGCATGGAACAATCAAAAATTATAGAAACATTGGACACGTATCATGTGGTTAGTCAGGTCATGGCTGACACCCTCGCCAGTCTTCCGCTTGATGGTTGCCGAGATACATGACGTGTACATGGCGGTAAGTGGCGAGAGCGTGTGTGAAGAAGTACACCCCTGCAGGGTTAACTTGTTCTATTCGAATAGCCACGTCTGCGGTAAAGGACTACTAGGTTGCTAATACAGTTCATAGACAAGTGAAAGTGGATACTCTAAAATGCGCAAGATAAGCGTGAGTGTTATGGATGGCCTTCTCGTAGGGAGACGGGAGCGGATCCATAGTGCTGTATTGATATGGTGAATATGTGGACTCATGTGCGCCACCTCAAAGAGTTACTTGTAGTCGTAGTACACGATAGCTACTGAGTCAAAGCTGGCTTGCTGTAGTTAAACTCCACCACCCCCTTTGTTGATACTGATGCATATGTAGCTAGTTCTGATGTAAGTCTTGCTGGGTACATTTGTACTCATGTTTGCTTAGTTTATATTTTTTGCAAGGAGAGTTCAGTCTCACTAGTAGTTCCGTGTGGACTTTGATGTTTAGTTTGTTACCTCGGCTACAATCGTGTACCCTTGGGAGGGTCTTGTAGATAGTCAGGCTTCTCAGCCTTTTCCATTTGTAGTTGTCTATACTCAGACATGTTATGCTTCCGTTGCCTATATGCTCTGTATGTTGGGTCATGTGACCCCTGTTTGTAATAAATGCCATGTGTCTCTTCTAGGCCTTTATCTATATGAGTTGTTGAGTTATGTTGTGATGCATGTTGTACAATGCATACTTGCATGTTATGCGTACGTGTAATGTGTATTGTTATGTGTGTGATCCGACAACCTAGTTGTTTATTCTTGGTAGCCTCTCTTATGGGGAAATGTCTCCTAGTGCTTCCACTAAGCCATGGTAGCTTGCTACTGCTCGGAACACTTTGGCTGGCTGGCATGTGTCCTTCCTCGTTCCTGTGTCTGTCCCTTTGGGGAAATGTCACGCGTTGTTCCTTTAAGTCCTTGTAGCTTGCTACGACTTGGGTTCATACGTTGATGACCAGCACGTTCGTTGTTGGGTCATGTATGCATGTCCCTATAAGTTAGTGCCACCTTAGGTTTACGACTAGTCATGTCAGCCCGGGTTCTCTTTCATATGGATGCTAGCGACACTATAATATACGTGAGCCAAAAGGCGCAAATGGTCCCGGGCCAGGTAAAGTGGCACCCGTGGGAATACCGTGTGTGAGGCCGCAAAGTGATATGATGTGTTACATGCTAGATCGGTGTGACTTAGGATCGGGGTCCTGACACAAATATATCTATGCAAGGGGCACCTCGCGAGGTTCACATGACGTGAGCCATGACGACCAAGGCCAGGCAGGCTCCAGCGGGAGCAGTGTACTAGTTTCCTCTTTGGTGCTAAGGAGGCGAGCACAGGCGCAGGGTCCCGGGGCATCAGGCAAAGGTTTCCATATCGGTGCAACAAGACCAAGACCAGCAGAAGTGAGGTCATCGCGGAGCCCACAGCAGCATCACCACCAGAGCCTTTGGCAGGCGAAGACCACCTTTTGTCAGGATAGCTTGTACTAGTTCTCCCCCTTCAAACTTGGTCGTTGTGCGATCTCTTCCCGCCTAACTTTTGGGAAGAGGACCAAGGCCATTATAAATAGGACCTAGCCAGCACCATAGGAGGGGGAGAGAGGGACGGATCAGATCCATTCCACCCGTGAGCTTGCCAGTTCATCTAGCTCAAGAACACATCACCTCCCGAGGTTGTTCATCCATTGTACTAGTTCATCCTCAGCCCCTTGAGGCAATCCACCCACAAACTAGAGTAGGGTATTACACCGCAAGGTGGCCCAAACCAGTATAAACCCTCGTGTCTCTTGTTCTTTGGGTTCGTCGAGCTAGGCCATGGAATCATTGAGTGAGCGAGCGAGTGAGCGAGGAAGAGAGTGTTCTTCGTGCGCACCCCAGAGTTCGAACCTCACAACGGTTTGCCAGAACCCGTAATCCGACAGCGAGGCAGCCCTTGCGATGGAGGGAGGCACACTATAGTTGTCCGGCCTCCTCGGCTGCGCTTCTATTCGGCGGAAGTGCTTTCAGAGTTTGTTGCGTGGTCGGAGAGGCCGACCAGCACCTGGCTCCTGCTCCCTCGCTTCTTCACGGGCGAGCTGTTGGTCGCGGGCCCTGACGGCCTTTGGCTGCAGGCTAACGGCTACTGCAGCAAAGCTTCATGGGTCAGGGTCGAAGTTTCCGCCGCTGGGAACGTGTCCTTGGCCCGCGGTTGGCAGGCGTTTGCCCGCGCGCACGACCTAAGAAGGAGGTGCACCGTCCACTTCAAGTACGACGGCGTCGTGACCCTCTACGTGAGGGTGTTTGGGGAAGATGGCCGTCACGCAGGGTGCTGCCCCGAAGACGGCAGCGGCGACGATGAGCTTGGCCTTGACGACAGTCCTGATGACACTGAGGGTGAGCTTGCCCTTGGCGATGGACATGGCTCATTCAGTAGTGGCGGCTCCTCCTCCAATGAGAGCACAGGCAGCGGTGGCTACGACCAGCTGCCATGTCGTCGGGCTCGCTTCGAAGAAGTTGGCCGATCATCTCGTCGTCACACTCCGATGAAGCGGGAGGAAGGATCGGGCTGAGCCCGGGGGCCTCCGGAGCCCGGCCTCAGGAGTTGTTGTGGTCGCGCGGGCCACTTTTGTTATGCCTTTCCTTTCTCCTGCATTTTTAAAAAAGTAGAAGGCCCTGCTGGGGCGTGTAACGAACAATTGCACCTGTGCCACTATGCTATGCTTATTATTTTGGTGTTATGTCGTGATACCCTATGTTTCGAGTGAGTGAGGTAGGATGACTTAGCTTGATACGCTCGTGGTAGTTTCCTGTCTCATGAGGGCGTGCCTCTTGGCATGTGGTGAAGCCCCCTTGCTGCTGACTTTATGAGCCGTTAACCTCGGGAGGCACCGTAAAGCTGCAGAGTTGTTAGAAAGCTTGGTGGGGCACCTTGCTCTTCCTTGCGCAATCTGATAGAGGCAAAGGTGTCCCGTCTTTCGATGAGATGATGGATATCGCTTTGGTGGCAGTCGACTTTGACGATCCGACTACGAACGTGCGAGGACGTCGCGCCTTAGCAATCGCTAAACCAACTCCGAGAGGTTATTGACCACGCCGGAGCACGATCAACCTGACCACGAGGGTCTGTTTCCTGCGAGCAAACGAAGAACAAGCAAGAAACTGAGATTGCAATCTGGATATTGCGAATATAAGATGAAAGCTTTATTGATCAAGGTGGGGTTATGTGACGCCTTTGTCTGGTCGCTGAACACAAACGAAGTACGCGAAGTTGCAGCTATGGCGAACTTTTAATCTAAACAAAACCCAAAGTCTAAATGATGCCCTAAGGGCTGTATATATGGAGGAAGAGGGGGGAATTTCGTGACCCTTGGTGGAGGGGTCCGAAATCAACCCTATCTCTTGTTTCCCCACACATACGGACTCTAAAAATAGCCTATACTTATGTATTTCGAAATTACATGGGCCTGGCCCAATAATAAGGTGACGCAGCACCTATAATAGCCTCGGAACGAAATTTATGAAGTGGCATCTTGTATATTTCGTCCAAGGCTTCATGCACCCATTATGGTGGCTTCAAAGTCCTGAAATCATCACTTGTAACTCCGTTCTTATTCCCCTTGCGCATGCCATCATCTCCATGCTTGTTCTTAATCCAATGTCCATCCTTCTCCAAGCTAGGCCCTTCATTTGTAAGCAAAACAAATGTATCCAATTTAGGCAGCATCATATTCTCATGAACATTAGAATCATTACCAAGAAACGAAAGTACCTGGTAATTTAGTTGGCGTGCGCGAGCTCTAGTAATTGGTCCAGTATTTATAGCAGCAGGGGCTGTGGGTGTAACAATTGTATTGATGTCCTCATCACAATCCCTCAAGCTCAAAAGTCTTATTAAAATCAGGAAGTTGGAGTAAAGGAGCATGTGTCAACTTATCTTTCAATACCGAGAAGGCTTCTTCCTGTGCGGTACCCCAAAGAAAAGGCACATCTTTCTTTGTAAGCTCATTGAGAGGTGCAGCAATGGTGCTGAAATCTCTCACAAAACGCCTATAGAATCCAGCGAGGCCAAGAAAACTCCTCACTTGTGTGACCGTTTTGGGTTGCGGCCAACTCTCAATAGCTTCAATCTTGGCTTTATCAACTTCAATTCCCTGTGGAGTAACAACATAGCCAAGAAAAGATACTCGGTCGGTGCAAAAGGTGCACTTCCCAAGGTTACCAAACAAACGTGCATCACGTAGAGTAATAAAAACAGCACGTAAATGTTCCAAATGTTCTTCCAAAGATCTGCTATAAATCAATATGTCATCAAAGTAAACTACCACAAATCGTCCAATGAAAGCACGTAAAACTTCGTTCATTAATCTCATGAAAGTACTAGGTGCATTAGTTAACCCAAAAGGCATGACTAACCACTCATATAATCTAAACTTAGTTTTGAATGCTGTTTTCCATTCATCTGCCAATTTCATACGAATTTGATGGTATCCACTACGCAAATCAACTTTGGAGAATATTGTAGAGCCACTCAATTCGTCAAGCATATCATCTAGCCTAGGAATAGGATGACGATAACGAATAGTAATATTATTAATGCCTCTACAATCAACACACATACGTGATGTACCATCCTTTTTCGGCACTAGAATAATAGGAACAGCACAAGGACTAAGGGATTCGCGTATATAACCTTTGTCGAGAAGCTCTTGTACTTGACGCATAATCTCCTTCGTCTCCTCTGGATTGGTACGGTATGGTGCACGGTTTTGCAGTGAAGCACCGGGAATTAAGTCAATCTGATGCTCAATCCCTCGAATAGGCGGTAATCCCGGTGGCACGTCTTGTGGAAAGACGTCAGCGAACTCCTGCAAAATGTTAGTGACAGCAGGAGGCAAAGAGGAAGGCACGTCCTCGAATGAAAATAATGCCTCTTTGCACACAAAAGCATAGCAAACAGATTTGCTGAAATCTAGCTCATCAATATCAGATTTGGTGGCAAATAAACATGCACTTTTCAATTTAATTTCAGAAGCAACACTAGATGGTTTATTATTAGGCTTCATTTGTTGCTCAAATTCTTTTGCCACAATCTGATTTTCACTCTTATTCGTCTCCTGTTTTGCTTTATTAGCTCTATTAATATCATCTTTCAAAATGGAATCAAGAGTCATAGGAAGCAAAGTAATATTTTTATCCTTATGAACAAGAGTATAGTGATTGTTTCTACCATGGTGTACAGAATTTTTATCAAATTGCCATGGTCTACCAAGTAATAAGGAACATGCTTGCATAGGTACCACATCACAATCAACATAATCAGCATATGTAGAGATACTAAAATGCACACGAACAGTACGTGTTACCTTAACCTTGCCGCTGTTGTTGAACCATTGGATGTAGTAAGGATGTGGATGTGGTCTTGTGGTGAGAGAAAGCTTCTCCACCATCTCCATGCTAGCCAAGTTGTTGCAGCTCCCTCCATCTATGATGACGCGCACAGAACGTTCTTTCACAACTACCTTGGTATGGAACAAATTGTGCCTCTGATTTTGCTCAGCTTGTGTGACCTGCACACTCAAAACACGTTGAGCAACTAAACATTCAAACCTGTCAGCGTCTTCAGGAGCCATGTATTGCGTCTCATGATCCGAATCATCTCCACCATGTTCTTCACGTGTAATAAGAGCCAAAGTCTCCTCATCATAGTCACTAGCGGACTCATATCCACCATCCGCGGTAGCAATCATCACACGCGGAGATTTGCATTCTCTCGCATAATGACCTCCTCCCTTACAACGACGACAAATAATATCACTTGTGTGCCCTGTTGATGCCATGGAAGAAGCAGAACTCTGTGCAGGCCCAGCAGGTGCGCTCTTGGCAGATAATGGTGGTTGTGCCTGTTTTCTTGTATCACGACTGGAGGAGACACCTGATTGAGGTGCTGGCGTAGTTGAAGTAGAAGATGCACGCGGTGTCCATGATGAAGGTCGGCCTGCAGAAAAGTTAGTTCGCGCCAATGCTTGTCGATCCTGCACTTCACGTTCAGCTTTACAAGCAAGATGGAATAAACGAGTGATATTAGTATACTCCTTATAGTCTAGAATGGTCTGAATCTCTCTATTTAATCCACCCAGAAAACGTGCAAGCATAGCTTCATTCTCCTCAACAATACCACATCTAATCATGTCAGTTTGTAATTCCTGATAATATTCTTCTACAGAATTTTTTCCTTGTCTTAAGCGCTGTAATTTCTGAAGCAATTCACGTTGATAATATGGTGGAACCCAACGAGTACGCATAGCAGTTTTCAAAGCAGCCCAAGTAGTTGGAATAGGATATAATCTACAATGTTCAGACCACCATACACATGCAAAACTAGTGAAAGCACAAACAGCAGCGGCAACCCGTCTCTCCTCGGGATATTGTAAACATGTAAATCGTTGTTGAGTTTCTAACTCCCAAGTAAGATATATATCAGGAACATATCTACCCTCGAAAGGTGGAATATTCAATTTCAGTTTAGGAAGATGGTCATGATCTCGTACCTGAGGGAAAGCCCTACCATTGTGATTATTTGCATGTGGACGACCTGGTGGTTGTGGTGCAGGTGGTTGCACGTAGTTCTGATTTTGAGCAACATCATCCTCGTAATCTCCCACATAATCATCCTCCTCCGCATCAGCAGCAGGAGCCACAGAAGTATCAACAGCAGCACCAACAGTTTGGCCAAACGCAAGAGGAACACGGCTCGCTCGGCGGAGATCTGTTTCGCGACGTGGAGGTAGTCGTTGTTGTTGTTGTTGGAGAGGTGCGTTAGGTGCAGCAGGTGGTGGTGGTGGAAGACGCGCGAGCAATTCATTAAACTTGTTATCGAGCTTTGTTTCGAACGTCTTCTCCATGCCATCTATCTTCTCCATGGCCTCTTCAAATCTGTTTAGCACATCTTGCACCTGTCCACTCATCATTTGCTGAAATTTATCATGCAAATCCTTATTCATCATGTTCTCCCAATCAGTCTCGTCGGCTTGTGATCCTGTCATGGTTAGCAGCAATAGAAACACACAAGAATATGATCCTACAGACTACTAACAAGAGGTGGTGGTGGGTGTCACAAATCCGTCAAGCAAATCTCAAATTCTTACCAGTTCTTACCCAGCAGCAGGCGGTGATCGGCAATCGTTGTAGTCAAAAACTCTCAAAGCTTGGATAGAGCGATTACCAGGGAGAGTCAAACGCACGACGTAGATGTATGTAGAGCTGGGAAGGCTTATAATATGGTAGCAAAAAGGGTCAGCAATAATCAATTCAGAGATGCAAAGTTGAATAAACGCTCAACGACGGTACTGTGCTGGTCCTAGGCTAGACTGTGCTAGAGACGCGAGCCTAGAACACCAACAAAATCACAGCGCGGCACGTAAACAAGGGAAAAGCACACTCTGGATTTTTTTCGCTCTTTTTTTTGCGCTGTTTTTTTTCGCTGCTTTTTCTTGCGAAAAATCACTATAATGGCGAGTGTCTCAAAACTCTTCCTAGGTCAAACCGACAGGATGGGCACGAAATTTTTTCGACCAATTTTTTTTTTCGACTGCCCGGACCCAAAAACTGGAAACGGGTCAAAAAAAAACTTCCTATAATGGCACCTGTCTCAAAACACTCAGAAACACCTAAAAATAGGATAGCCAGAATTTTTTTTGAAAAATGCGTTTTCGAAAAATTTTGGGCCTAAACGGAGCGTGGTTTCCGGACTCTTTTTTTTTCCGAAACCTACTCCGGCAACGAAACACGAATCGGAATCTAGATGGATCTCGAAAACAAACCTAATATGACAAGAACTCGGATTGGTGGTGGATATATGGTAGTAGATGGCAGCGGTGGTGGTATATGACAGCGGTGGTGGTATATGGATACGGATTCGAAGCGGTGGCAGATAAGCGGTGGTGGTAGATGGCAGGGGCGATGATGATGGTGCGGCGGCGGCGTGACAACTTATGACCAGAACTCGAAACTCTAAAAGACTAGACTCTAGGACCAGCAACTAGACACGACGATGCAACCGCAAATTCAACAAAGCAAAACCCTAAAAAGATTATGCAAAGGCTCAGATTGGTTCGGATATGATGAACTAACCCTAATTTTTTTTGTGGCTTTTTCGTGGACTGTAGGTATGAAGAACAGACTCGATCTAAACTACGAAAAACTGTAAAATCTCACCGAGCAACCTGGAAATCTGATACCACTTGATAGAGGCAAAGGTGTCCCGTCTTTCGATGAGATGATGGATATCGCTTTGGTGGCAGTCGACTTTGACGATCCGACTACGAACGTGCGAGGACGTCGCGCCTTAGCAATCGCTAAACCAACTCCGAGAGGTTATTGACCATGCCGGAGCACGATCAACCTGACCACGAGGGTCTGTTTCCTGCAAGCAAACGAAGAACAAGCAAGAAACTGAGATTGCAATCTGGATATTGCGAATATAAGATGAAAGCTTTATTGATCAAGGTGGGGTTTTGTGACGCCTTTGTCTGGTCGTTGAACACAAACGAAGTACGCGAAGTTGCAGCTATGGCGAACTTTTAATCTAAACAAAACCCTAAGTCTAAACGATGCCCTAAGGGCTGTATATATGGAGGAAGAGGGGGGAATTTCGTGACCCTTGGTGGAGGGGTCCGAAATCAACCCTATCTCTTGTTTCCCCACACATACGGACTCTAAAAATAGCCTATACTTATGTCTTTCGAAATTACATGGGCCTAGCCCAATAATAAGGTGACGCAGCACCTATAATAGCCTCGGGACGAAATTTATGAAGTGGCATCTTGTATATTTCGTCCAAGGCTTCATGCACCCATTATGGTGGCTTCAAAGTCCTGAAATCATCACTTGTAACTCCGTTCTTGTTCCCCTTGCGCATGCCATCATCTCCATGCTTGTTCTTAATCCAATGTTCATCCTTCTCCAAGCTAGGCCCTTCATTTGTAAGCAAAACAAATGTATCCAATTTAGGCAGCATCATATTCTCATGAACATTAGAATCATTACCAAGAAACGAAAGTACCTGGTAATTTAGTTGGCGTGCGCGAGCTCTAGTAATTGGTCCAGTATTTATAGCAGCAGGGGCTGTGGGTGTAACAATTGTATTGATGTCCTCATCACAATCCCTCAGGCATGAGCTAGCTGCGGCCTAGTGCACCACGTCGCACTGCCCTGGGGGCACGGACTAAAGGGGAGGCGCATGTCTACAAGCTCGTTCGAGAGTGTCTTGAAAGGATAGAAAAATGCAAGGCCTTGGGGGATAGGGCTATGGCGAAGTGTGTTTGTGGCGCGGGGCGGGCCCAATGCGCACGCACACACCTGCCCAGCCCCCATGCACAAGACGCGCGATGAAGAGCGACGGGCAACTGCCGCTCCTCCTGGGCCAAGATCGAAGGGCAAGAGAGAAGATGAAGGGGAAATCCAACTTGGCAATAAAAAACGTGAGAACTCCAAATTCTATTAAAAGGGGTGCAAACCAACTACAGAAAGCAAGGAAGTGAACAGTCGCGTCCAACAATTAGACTAGTCTTCTCAACAGCGCGGAGCTAAGTGCTGCCACTAGGGCGTGGGAGGGAGCCCCCGAGGCCCGAGGGCGGCACTCCGAAGACTCCGGGGCATGTACAACCCCACTCATTATTATGTGAGAGTGTCACGAGCGGAGACCTTCACAGGCACTAGGCCTTGCTTCATGGGTAGAACTTCCTGAGGTGCTGGATGTTCCAGGCATTTTGGATGCGGATCTCGTCCTGCGTCTCCAAGCGCACGACGCTAGGCCTGGAGACACGGGCATCCCTAAACAGGCCCTCCCACATGGGTGAGAGCTTATGCAGCCCTTCCCTGGATGATGGTTGTCGTTGTACCCTGGGTTACTCTGCTGCTGACCTTTGCCGCCACCATTCTTCTTTCCCTTGCTAGTTTGGTCATTATCCGGGTTAGGATTCTTCGTGGTGTCCGACTCTGCATACCTAGTCAGGACAGCCATGAGTACTCCCGTATCCTAAATCGTTCACTTGAGGCGGCCGAGCTTCTGGACCAGAGGGTCAAAATGGCAGTTTTTCTCTAGAATCAAAATGGCCTGGGCAGCTGATATGCCATCAGAAGAGTGGATAATATCCGTGACCCAGCGAGACCAATGATGAGCCGACTCGCCCTCACACTGGACACAATGCTGCATATCAACAATTGTCCATTGGGTGCTTGTAGGTTCCTTGGAAGTGCTTGACAAAATGCTCCTTCAACTCTGACCAAGTGTTGATGGAATTTGGGGGCAAGTTCTTCAGGCAAGTACGAGCCGGTCCTTCCAGCATCATGGTTAAGTACTTAGCACAAACTACATCGCAAACATCCAGCATGTCCATGGCGATTTCGTAACTCTCAATCCAAGCCACCAGTTCAAGGTCAGGCGTGTAGTTGGAAACCTTATGAGGGCCATTGAAATCACTAGGCATTCGATCGTTGCGCAGAGCCGGCACCAGGCAAGGAATCCCGATGGTTCGTGTGCTTGAATCGACACCTTGCAAAGCCAAAGGGGTCATAGGAGGCGACTGATGAGCCGCCGTGTTGGCTGCCTCTACCTCACGTCATGCCCGGGCCATGTCGACAATTTCCTGGGCATCCAAAGCTCCATGTCGAGGTGGGTCACGCTGCTGCTCACATGTCCTTTGGGCGGCGCTAGAGACTGCAGGCGACTCAGCATGACGGCTTCTGCTACGGCTCGGATGCAGGGTGGAGTGGAGACATTCCCGACTGTAGGAGTAGTTGTGCGGGAAGCCAAGATCCAGGAGGAGGTCGACTAGAGGGTGGTGAAGGCTTGCGCAGATCTTGTCAGCGAGCACCGCCTGAAGCTGGAGTTCTTGGAGGTTGAGGTTGAGGGCAGGACCATTGCCCTTAAGGAGAAGCTGAACGAGGCGGAGCAGCGCGAGAAGGCCGTTGTTGCAACTCTGACCTCCGCCAAGCTGACCTAGCTACCATGCGTGCTGACTTGCTCTTAGTCCAGCAACAGATTGACGGCGTCGCGTGTAACGGCCCGAGACCGATGCGCCAGGTGTCTTCCTGTTATTCATCGTCATTGCCATGTCATTTGCTTGCGTTTTTCACTTTGCCATGTCAGCATATGCATTTCACCTGCATGTTTTTTCAAAACATGCATCCGGTCATTTTCTTTGTTGTCCATTTCGGAATCCGACACTCTCACATGCAGTCGTTGCACCTCTCAGATCTCGTTTCGTGAGCGGGAGGAAAACGTTCTCGGAATGGGCCGAGATTTGTCGAGTGGCCTTGGCACATCACCAGTAGGCCGCTTGTCAAATTTCGTTCCATTTGGAGGTGGTTTGATGCCCCAACGGCCTTCTCTTTGAAGCCCAACACCCCTCCTCAACAGCCCACTAGCCCAACCAACTCCCCTCCATGCTCATCGCCGTCGGATCACGATCGTGTGGAAGAAAATAGCTCCTTCATAGCCCTCTCCTAGCTCCCTATGCCTATATAAACACCTCCACCTCCTCAAATCACGGGCAAACCCTATCCTACCTCCTCCTCTGCACGCCGGACACATCCACCCCGCCGGCGGATATGTCCGCACCGCCGCCCTCGCCCAACTCCAGCACGCCATATGCCATGTCGGCCTCCTCTCTCCTCCCCGCCGCTGCGGCCCGCGGGGCCCAAGTCAGGCCCGCACGGGCCGTCCACCCACCGGCGCACGCCAGAGCCGACCGCTCGCTCGCCGCCGCTC
>NC_041382.1:366635951-366721344 GCF_002162155.2 Triticum dicoccoides | reverse complement strand
CGCCGCTCCGCCGACCGCTGCCAGCCTGGATCCCGCGCCGCCGTCGCCCGCCTCCACACCGCGCCTCCGCCAACCACCGCGCCGCCGCCGCCCATAGCGTCCGCTGCCACCCACAGCTCGCTGGCCCGCACCGTGCGCCACCTCGCTGCAGCACATCAGCCGCCGCCTCCCCGTGCCATCCTCCGCCGGATTCGGCCTCCCTGGCACCAGATCCGTCGTCCTGCGCCTTCTCCGGCCGTCTCCGGCCATCTCCTCGCCAGAAAAACTTCGCCAGCGTCCTCCTCGTTGTCGGATCGGGAGGGTGGACGAGATCCACCACACCCTCCATCCAAACGTCGCCCACGTCCCAGATCCCCTCGTCCCGCACCACCTCATCCCGTTGACTTTCGCGAGGGTATAATTTCTTCTAAGTCCTAGATCTACATCATTATGTGTGCATGTTCATCATGTCATAACTTTGTGCATGTGGCTCCATTTTGCGTGTATGATATGTCTAAATGTTGATCTCTGAATGCTCTACATGATGGTGTAGTTTGCTTGCATGTTACTATTCATATCGATGCCTTAATCCGCGTTGCAAAAGTGCTAAATGATGTTATCTGCTGGAAGTTATCACGACTTGCTGATTTGTCTTTTTCATAGCATTTTGTGTGATTATCTTTTGAGCATCATGTCAACATGTTTTAGGAGCATATTCATACCATCTTTACGGTGGTGCAATCCATGTATTTCTATGTGCCTGTGGTGACTAGCACAAGCATGCAAAGTAGGGTACTTGTTGTTGCTGATTTTAGTGACTTGATGATTTCCGCCAAGTCTAAACCTGCTATATTATGTTGCCATGTTAAGTTGATGCTACAAGTGAATCCATGCACATTGGGGAGATACTCAGTAAGGATGTTTTGTAGATCTTGTTATGCTTTATCCATGCATGCCCTTGTTTGAAATTATGGCCTGGTGTAACTTGTTGTTATCATGCTCTAAAATAGCTAAACGATGTTTCTGTCAGCCTGTTAACAGAAAGTTCAATTTTGCCATGTGAATAGCTAGTGTTCTGTGAATCCTATGACCATATTCTTGCCATGAGTAATTGCATAAATATGCCTTATTGTTGTTGGTTACACTCACTTTCCATGATATGCTTTATGTTGAGTTAACCAGGCTTGCAAACATGTCTACTTGTCATTGTTTCTGCCATGTCCAGTAAATTCCACTAAGTCTGTGAATCTATTATCATTTGCATTCTTGCCGTGATGTTTTGAGGTGTTCTACTGGTTTATAGCAGTAGCACAATGATCATGTTTTGTAGTGCTCTACCTGTACATGCTTTCCATGCCCTTTGATGCCATGAAATAATCCTGTAGCATATACTTTTGTTGTCTCAAAGTATGCATCATGAATCTATTTTCAGCCTTACTCTGTTTTTCACTAAGTCTGAGAATCTGTTACGATTTGCAATGTTGTCTTGATGAATGCCATTGATCGAGGGGTTATATGGAGATGCTTAGTAATCTTGTTTTGCCATGTTTAACCTGTACTTTAATGCCATGCTTTTGCTTGTTATGTTATTGCACGGTAGCATCATTGTTTCATGCCTCCAATACGTCAACATGTTATTCCTGCTCACACGTATGCCATGTTCTTCACTAAGTCATAATTTGTGTTATAAAGTTTCTTTTGCATTGATCATAATGGATTAATCCTGATGCCTATGAACCTGAACCTTGATGTTACTTGAAGCATGTAATCTTTACTTTGAGTGCATGTCAAGTTTGAGTCCATACATTTCCTGTAGCATGTTGTTTCCTTGATTACAAAGTGCTTAGTTGTTGTTTTGGGTAGATTGTGTTTGAAACTTGCATTGAGTGTATCTGTTGAACCGTGGCTCCGTTTGGAGCATGCTTTACATGAAACTTGCTTGGTTTTGCATGTAGTTTCATCATGCCATGTTGAATCCATGTTTTGAGTGATTGTGATTGTGTTTTGCCTGCATTTGCATCAATGCCATGTGTAACTTGTTTTGCTCATATCTTCTAGGCCGTAGCTCCGAATTAAATGAACTTTATATGCAACTTGATTAGAAAAATGTGTAGATCGTCATGGTGCACTTTAACTTGTTGTTTAACAAATTCAACATAATGTTCTATTCAGATCTGGACCAATTTCAAAATTTGCATATGGGGACTTACCGGAATTGGTGTATGTTGATTCCGGACTCATTTAAACTTGCTTTGATGTGTCGTTCTTGTATGCATCATCTCTTGCCATGAGTAGCATCATGTAGCCTTGTCATGCATCATACTTGGATGAGCATCATGCCATGTTATGTGTTGTGTGTTTACCGTGTTGTTTGCTCCTTTCCGGTTGTGCTTCTCCTCGATAGTTGATGTTTCATTGCGATATGAGGATTTGTTCAACTATGTTGGTTTGGCTACTTCATGGACTCGTTCTTCTTCCTAGCAGGATTTCAGGCAAGATGACCATCACTTTGGATCTCACTACTATCTTTGCTATGCTAGTTGTCTCGATGCTATCGCTATGTCACGCTACCTACCACTTGTTTATCAAGCCTCCCAAATTGCCATGATAGCCACTAACCTTTTTCCACCATCCTGGCAAACAATTGTTTGGCTATGTTACCGCTTTGCTCAGCCCCTCTTATAGCATTACTAGTTGTAGGTGCAGTTGCAGGTTGTTCCATGTTGGGACATGGATATCATGGAATATCACAATATCTCGTATTTAATTAATGCATCTATATACTTGGTAAAGGGTGGAAGGCTCGGCCTTTTGCCTGGTGTTTTGTTCCACTCTTGCGCCCTAGTTTCCGTCATACCGGTGTTATGTTCCTTGATTTTCGTGTCCCTAACACGATGAGAGTTTATGGGCTCCTCTTGACAGTTCGCTTTGAAAAAAACTCTTCCAGCAAGGCCAAGCATTGGTTTTATACCATTTGCCTAATAACAACTAAACATGCATAGGGACCGGATAGCACCCGAGGATAATTAATCAACCCCCCCCCCCGAGGGGGGGGCAATGCTCCTCATGAGTGTTGGTCCAAAACAGAGTCGTGTGCGGCTTCCCCTGGGGCAACTCGGGTCTCAGTTGTTGTACGTTGTGCTCATCCGGTCATGGCCTGAGACGAGATACACGGCTACTATGAGGGTGTCGGCACGCCAGGAGGTCTTGCTGGTTTTGTTTTACTATTGTCGAAATGTCTTGTGCACCAGGATCTCGAGTCTGATCAGATGTCCCGAGATGGAGGATTGTCTCCGCGGATCGTGAGCTTGTCATGGGCTAAGTTGGGACACCCCTGTAGGGTTTAAACTTTCGAGAGTCATGCTCGCGGTTATGTAGCAGATGGGAATTTTTAATATCCGATTCTAGTGGACTTGAACTAAACTCAATTAAAATACACCAACCGCATGCGTAACCATGACTGTCTCTTTTTGAGTGAGTCGAGAAGAGAATACAGTGGGATTATGTTTGAACGTAAGTAGTTCAGGATCACTTCTTGATCATTACTAGTTGCGGCTGTTTGCGTAGTTTCTCATCTTACTCTTGTACTCGTAAGTTGGCCACCATACAATGCTTAGTCGCTTGCTGCAACCTCACCACTTATGCATTCCATACCCATTAAGCTTCGCTAGTCTTGATACCCTTGGTAATGGGATTGCTGAGTCCTCGTGGCTCACAGATTACTACAACCATAGTTGCAGGTACAGGTAATGCGATGTTCATGACGTGAGAGCGATGTTTACTTGTTTTGGAGTTCTTCTTCTTGATGAGGACATCAATACAATTGTTACACCCACAACCCCTGCTGCTATACATACTGGACCAATTACTAGAGCTCGTGCACGCCAACTAAATTACCAGGTACTTTCGTTTCTTGGTAATGATTCTAATGTTCATGAGAATATGATGCTGCCTAAATTGGATACATTTGTTTTGCTTACAAATGAAGGGCCTAGCTTGGAGAAGGATGAACATTGGAGCAAGAACAAGCATGGAGATGATGGCATGCGCAAGGGGAACAAGAACGGAGTTACAAGTGATGATTTCAGGACTTTGAAGCCACCATAATGGGTGCATGAAGCCTTGGACGAAAATACAAGATGCCACTTCATAAATTTCGTCCCGAGGCTATTTTAGGTGCTGCGTCACCTTATTATTGGGCCAGGCCCATGTAATTTCGAAATACATAAGTATAGGCTATTTTTAGAGTCCGTATGTGTGGGGAAACAAGAGATAGGGTTGATTTCGGACCCCTCCACCAAGGGCCACGAAATTCCCCCCTCTTCCTCCATATATACAGCCCTTAGGGCATCGTTTAGACTTTGGGTTTTGTTTAGATTAAAAGTTCGCCATAGCTGCAACTTCGCGTACTTCGTTTGTGTTCAACGACCAGACAAAGGCGTCACAGAACCCCACCTTGATCAATAAAGTTTTCATCTTATATCCGCAATATCCAGATTGCAATCTTAGTTTCTTGCTTGTTCTTCGTTTGCTCGCAGGAAACAGACCCTCGTGGTCAGGTTGATCGTGCTCCGGCGTGGTCAATAACCTCTCGGAGTTAGTTTAGCGATTGCTAAGGCGCGGCATCCTCGCACGTTCGTAATCGGATCGTCAAAGTCGACTTCCACCAAAGCGAAATCCACCATCTCATCGAAAGACGGGACACCTTTGCCTCTATCAAGTGGTATCAGATTTCCAGGTTGCTCGGTGAGATTTTACAGTTTTTCGTAGTTTAGATCGAGTCTGTTCTTCATACCTACAGTCCACGAAAAAGCCACAAAAAAAATTAGGGTTAGTTCATCATATCCGAACCAATCTGAGCCTTTGCATAATCTTTTTAGGGTTTTGCTTTGTTGAATTTGTGGTTGCATCGTCGTGTCTAGTTGCTGGTCTTAGAGTCTAGTCTTTTAGAGTTTCGAGTTCTGGTCATAAGTTGTCACGCCGCCGCCGCACCATCATCATCGCCCCTGCCATCTACCACCACCGCACCGAATCCGTATCCATATACCACCACCAATCCGTGTCCATATACCACCACCGATCCATATCCATATACTACCACCGCTACCACCACCGCTGCCATATACCACCACCATATATCCACCACCAATCCGAGTTCTTTGCTTATTAGGTTTGTTTTCGGGATCCATCTAGATTCCGATTCGTGTTTCCTTGCTGGAGTCGGGTAGCCACGCTCCGTTTAGGCCCAAAATTTTTCGAAAACGCATTTTTCGAAAAAATTTCTGGCTATCCTATTTTTAGGTGTTTCTGAGTGTTTTGAGACAGGTGCCATTATAGGAAGTTTTTTTTGACCCGTTTCCAGTTTTTGGGTCCGGGCAGTCGAAAAAAAAAATTGTCGACAAAAAAAAATTTCGTGCCCATCCTGTCAGTTTGACCTAGGAAGAGTTTTGAGACACTCGCCATTATAGTGATTTTTCGCAAAAAAGAAAAAAAAAGAGCGCAAAAAAAAGAGCGAAAAAAAAAATTCAGAGTGTGCTTTTCCCTTGTTTACGTGCCGCGCCATGATTTTGTTGGTGTTCTAGGCTCGCGTCTCTAGCACAATCTAGCCTAGGACCAGCACAGTACCATCGTTGAGCGTTTATTCAACTTTGCATCTCTGAATTGATTATTGCTGACCCTTTTTGCTACCATAGTATAAGCCTTCCCAGCTCCACATACATCTACGTCGTGCGTTTGACTCTCCCTGGTAATCGCTCTATCCAAGCTTTGAGAGTTGTGACTACAACGGTTGCCGATCACCGCCTGTTGCTGGGTAAGAACTGGTAAGAATTTGAGTTTTGCTTGACGGATTTGTGACACCCACCACCACCACTTTTTAGTAGTCTGTAGGATCATATTCTTGTGTGTTTCTATTGCTGCTAACCATGCCAGGATCACAAGCCGACGAGATTGACTGGGAGAATTTATCGAACAAGGAGCTTCATGATAAGTTTCAGCAAATGATGACTGAACAGGTGCAAGATGTGCTGAACAATTTTGAAGAGGCCATGGAGAAGATCACTGGCCTTGAGAAGACGTTCGAAACAAAGCTCGATAACAGATTTAATGAATTGCTCGCGCGTCTTCCACCACCACCACCCGCTGCACCTAACGCACCTCTCCAACAACAACAACAACGACTACCTCCACGTCGCGAAATAGACCTTCGCCGAGCGAGCCGTGTTCCTCTTGCGTTTGGCCAAACTGTTGGTGCTGCTGTTGATACTTCTATGGCTCCTGCTACTGCTGTTGCTGGTACCCAGGAGGATGATGAGTATGCGGGCGATTATGAGGATGAGGTTGATCAAAATCAGATCTAGGAGCAGCCACCAGCACCACCACCAGCAGGTCGACCTCAGGTATATATTCGTAATGGTAGGCCTGCACCACCACCTCAGGTACGAGATGATGTCCATATTCCTAAACTGAAATTGAATATTCCACCATTTGAGGGTAGATATGTTCCTGATATATATCTTACTTGGGAGTTAGAAACTGAACAACGATTTACATGTTTACAATATCCTGAGGAGAGACGAGTTGCTGCTGCTGTTTGTGCTTTCACTAGTTTTGCATGTGTATGGTGGTCTGAACATTGTAGATTATATCCTATTCCAACTACTTGGGCTGCTTTGAAAACTGCTATGCGTACGCGTTGGGTTCCACCATATTATCAACGTGAATTGCTTCAAAAATTGCAGCGTTTAAGACAAGGAAAAAATTCTGTAGAAGAATATTATCAGGAATTACAAACTGGCATGATTAGATGTGGTATTGTTGAGGAGAATGAAGCTATGCTTGCACGTTTTCTGGGTGGATTAAATAGAGAGATTCAGACCATTCTAGACTATAAGGAGTATACTAATATCACTCGTTTATTCCAACGTGAAGTGCAGGATCGACAAGCATTGGGGCGAACTAACTTTTCTGCATGCCGACCTTCATCATGGACACCACGTGCATCTTCTACTTCAACTGCACCAGCACCTCCATCCGGTGCCACCTCCAGCCGTGATACAAGAAAACAGGCACAACCACCATTATCTGCCAAGAGCGCAACTGCGGGGCCTGCACAGCGTTCTTCTTCTTCCATGGCATCAACAGGGCACACAAGTGATATTATTTGTCGTCGTTGTAAGGGAGGAGGTCATTATGCGAGGGAATGCAAATCTCCGCGTGTGATGATTGCTACCGCGGATGGTGGATATGAGTCTGCTAGTGACTATGATGAGGAGACTTTGGCTCTTATTACACGTGAAGAACATGGTGGAGATGATTCTGATCATGAGACGCAATACATGGCTCCTGAAGACGCTGACAGGTATGAATGTTTAGTTGCTCAACGTGTTTTAAGTGTGCAGGTCACACAAGCTGAGCAAAATCAGAGGCACAATTTGTTCCATACCAAGGGAGTTGTGAAGGAACATTCTGTGCGCGTCATAATAGACGGAGGGAGCTGCAACAACTTGGCTAGCATGGAGATGGTGGAGAAGCTTTCTCTCACCACAAGACCACATCCACATCCTTACTACATCCAATGGTTCAACAACAGCGGCAAGGTTAAGGTAACATGTACTGTTCGTGTGCATTTTAGTATCTCTACATATGCTGATTATGTTGATTGTGATGTGGTACCTATGCAAGCATGTTCCTTATTACTTGGTAGACCATGGCAATTTGATAAAAATTCTGTACACCATGGTAGAAACAATCACTATACTCTTGTTCATAAGGATAAAAATATTACTTTGCTTCCTATGACTCCTGATTCCATTTTGAAAGATGATATTAATAGAGCTATAAAGCACAACAGGAGAAGAATAAGAGTGAAAATCAGATTGTGGCAAAAGAATTTGAGCAACAAATGAAGCCTAATAATAAACCATCTAGTGTTGCTTCTGAAATTAAATTGAAAAGTGCATGTTTATTTGCCACCAAATCTGATATTGATGAGCTAGATTTCAGCAAATCTGTTTGCTATGCTTTTGTGTGCAAAGAGGCATTATTTTCATTCGAGGACGTGCCTTCCTCTTTGCCTCCTGCTGTCACTAACATTTTGCAGGAGTTCGCTGACGTCTTTCCACAAGACGTGCCACCGGGATTACCGCCTATTCGAGGGATTGAGCATCAGATTGACTTAATTCCCGGTGCTTCACTGCCAAACCGTGCACCATACCGTACCAATCCAGAGGAGACGAAGGAGATTATGCGTCAAGTACAAGAGCTTCTCGACAAAGGTTATATACGTGAATCCCTTAGTCCTTGTGCTGTTCCTATTATTCTAGTGCCGAAAAAGGATGGTACATCACGTATGTGTGTTGATTGTAGAGGCATTAATAATATTACTATTCGTTATCGTCATCCTATTTGATGAGGACATGACTACCTTGGATATGACCAAAAATATTGCATATATGCATATTTGTCAGGTGATTTCTAGTGCAAACTATTCAATAATCTATTTATGTTATCCAGAACAAAAATACTTCACACACTTTTGTGTTTTGTCTAATTGCAGGTGTATGGGACATTTGTACAATCCACATATGAAGATAAGGAAGAAAGAGATGTTTATTTGCTATCCCAAAAGTTCTCTCACGTCACTTTTGGCCCAAGAGAAGATAGAGTCCAAGTCTCTCACGTTCTGGATTCAGATTCGGACTGCACAGACACACCTGACTCAAAACGCACACAAGTTTTTCATACGGACTCCGAATTGGGTGATTCTTTTTTTGTTGGAAACTAGATTTCGTGCACTTTCCAACCCAATTGGAATCACCTTCAAATTCGTCCGGAGCGTTGAGTTGTGGACGAAACAATCTGATGCTGCAGCAGAATCCGAGTCAAACTACAAGTCCAAAGGTGTTACATCACCTCCACTTGGGCCCATTGGCCTTGTACGACCTAGATTTAGTTTTAGGCTGCCTTGGGACGTCCTCCCACCTCCTTGGCCGCCACCCCTTGCTCCTATATAAGTAGATCCATCTAGTAGCTTTTCCTTGGAATTTGTTTAGTTAAAAGTTAGCCATTGCAACTTCGTGTGCTTCGTTTGTGTCCAACGACCAGACCAAGACCGCTTTTCGGATCCCCACCATTATCAATACCTCATATATATTTGCAATATTCAGATTGCTTTATCATATTCTTGCTCGTTCTTCGATTGCTTGCAGGAATAGACCTTTGTGGTCAGGCTGACCGTGCTTCCGGCATCGTCAGTAACCTCAGGAGATTGGTTTACCGATTGCTAAGGCGCAACGTCGTGCACGTTTGTAGTCGGATCGTCAAAGTCGTCTCCACCAAATCGATAGTTATCATCTCATTGAAATATCGGGACCCTCGTCTCTATCAGAGTTGGTTTAGCGATTGCTAAGGCGCGACGTCCTCGCACGTTCGTAGTCGGATCGTCAAAGTCGACTTCCACCAAAGCGATATCCATCATCTCATCGAAAGATCGGGACCCTCGCCTCTATCAAGTGGTATCAGATTTCCAGGTTGCTCGGTGAGATTTTACAGTTTTTCGTAGTTTAGATCGAGTCTGTTCTTCATACCTACAGTCCACGAAAAAGCCACAAAAAAAAATTAGGGTTAGTTCATCATATCCGAACCAATCTGAGCCTTTGCATAATCTTTTTAGGGTTTTGCTTTGTTGAATTTGCGGTTGCATCGTCGTGTCTAGTTGCTGGTCTTAGAGTCTAGTCTTTTAGAGTTTCGAGTTCTGGTCATAAGTTGTCACGCCGCCGCCGCACCATTATCATCACCGCCTGCTGCTGGGTAAGAACTGGTAAGAATTTGAGATTTGCTTGACGGATTTGTGACACCCACCACCACCACTTGTTCGTAGTCTGTAGGATCATATTCTTGTGTGTTTCTATTGCTGCTAACCATGCCAGGATCACAAGCCGACGAGATTGACTGGGAGAATTTATCGAACAAGGAGCTTCATGATAAGTTTCAGCAAATGATGACTGAACAGGTGCAAGATGTGCTGAACAATTTTGAAGAGGCCATGGAGAAGACCACTGGCCTTGAGAAGACGTTCGAAACAAAGCTCGATAACAAGTTTAATGAATTGCTCGCGCGTCTTCCACCACCACCACCCGCTGCACCTAACGCACCTCTCCAACAACAACAACAACGACTACCTCCACGTCGCGAAGCAGACCTCCGCCGAGCAAGCCGTGTTCCTCTTGCGTTTGGCCAAACTGTTGGTGCTGCTGTTGATACTTCTGTGGCTCCTGCTGCTGATGCGGAGGAGGATGATTATGTGGGAGATTATGAGGATGAGGTTGATCAAAATCAACACTACGTGCAGCCACCTGTACCGCCACCAGCAGGTCGACCTCAGGTATATATTCGTAATGGTAGGCCTGCACCACCACCTCAGGTACGAGATGATGTCCATATTCCTAAACTGAAATTGAATATTCCACCATTTGAGGGTAGATATGTTCCTAATATATATCTTACTTGGGAGTTAGAAACTGAACAACGATTTACATGTTTACAATATCCTGAGGAGAGACGAGTTGCTGCTGCTGTTTGTGCTTTCACTAGTTTTGCATGTGTATGGTGGTCTGAACATTGTAGATTATATCCTATTCCAACTACTTGGGCTGCTTTGAAAACTGCTATGCGTACGCATTGGGTTCCACCATATTATCAACGTGAATTGCTTCAAAAACTGCAGCGTTTAAGACAAGGGAAAAATTCTGTAGAAGAATATTATTAGGAATTACAAACTGGCATGATTAGATGTGGTATTGTTGAGGAGAATGAAGCTATGCTTGCACGTTTTCTGGGTGGATTAAATAGAGAGATTCAGACCATTCTAGACTATAAGGAGTATACTAATATCACTCGTTTATTCCATCTTGCTTGTAAAGCTGAACGTGAAGTGCAGGATCGACAAGCATTGGGGCGAACTAACTTTTCTGCAGGCCGACCTTCATCATGGACACCACGTGCATCTTCTACTTCAACTGCACCAGCACCTCCATCCGGTGCCACCTCCAGCCGTGATACAAGAAAACAGGCACAACCACCATTATCTGCCAAGAGCGCACCTGCGGGGCCTGCACAGCGTTCTTCTTCTTCCATGGCATCAACAGGGCACACAAGTGATATTATTTGTCGTCGTTGTAAGGGAGGAGGTCATTATGCGAGGGAATGCAAATATCCGCGTGTGATGATTGCTACCGCGGATGGTGGATATGAGTCCGCTAGTGACTATGATGAGGAGACATTGGCTCTTATTACACGTGAAGAACATGGTGGAGATGATTCTGATCATGAGACGCAATACATGGCTCCTGAAGATGCTGACAGGTATGAATGTTTAGTTGCTCAACGTTCCGCTAGTGACTATGTCTGCATACTTTTCTGAAAAATTGAGTGGGCCTAGTCTGAATTATTCTACTTATGATAAAGAATTATATGCTCTTGTTCGGACTTTAGAAACATGGCAACATTATTTATGGCCCAAAGAATTTGTTATACATTCTGATCATGAATCTTTGAAACATATTAAAAGTCAAGCTAAACTGAATCGTAGACATGCTAAATGGGTTGAATTCATTGAGACTTTCCCTTATGTCATTAAACACAAGAAGGGAAAAGAAAATGTTATTGCTGATGCATTGTCTCGTCGCTATACTATGCTTTCACAACTTGACTTCAAAATATTTGGTTTGGAGACCATCAAAGATCAATATGTGCATGATGCTGATTTTAAAGATGTAATGCAGAATTGTAAAGAAGGAAGAATGTGGAACAAGTTTGTTGTTAACGATGGACTTGTGTTTCGTGCTAACAAGCTATGCATTCCAGCTAGCTCCGTTCGTCTTTTGTTGTTGCAGGAGGCGCATGGAGGAGGATTAATGGGACACTTTGGCGTGAAGAAGACGGAGGACGTACTTGCTACACATTTCTTTTGGCCAAAGATGAGACGGGATGTTGAGCGTTTTATTGCTCGCTGCACTACATGTCAAAAAGCTAAGTCACGACTCAATCCTCATTTTTTATATATGCCTTTGCCTGTACCTAGTGTTCCTTGGGAGGATATATCTATGGACTTTGTTTTAGGTTTACCTCGAACAAAGAAGGGGAGGGATAGCATATTTGTTGTCGTGGATAGATTCTCGAAAATGGCACACTTTATACCATGTCATAAAAGCGATGATGCTGTTAATTTTTCTGATTTGTTCTTTCGTGAAATTATTCGCTTGCATGGTGTGCCAAATACTATTGTTTCAGATCGTGATACTAAATTTCTTAGCCACTTTTGGAGATGTTTATGGGCTAAGTTGGGGACTAAACTGCTTTTTAGTACTACTTGTCACCCCCAAACTGATGGACAAACTGAAGTAGTCAATAGAACGTTGTCTACTATGCTTAGGGCTGTTTTGAAGAATAATAAGAAAATGTGGGAGGAATGCTTGCCTCATATTGAATTTGCTTATAATCGTTCATTGCATTCTACTACTAAGATGTGCCCTTTTGAAGTTGTGTATGGTTTCCTACCTCGTGCACCTATTGATTTGTTGCCTCTTCCATCTTCGGAGAAGGTTAATTTTGATGCTAAACAACGTGCTGAATTGATTTTAAAAATGCAAGAGTTAACTAAGGAAAACATTGAGAGTATGAATGCTAAATATAAACTTGCTGGAGATAAGGGTAGAAAACATGTTGTGTTTGCACCTGGAGATCTTGTTTGGTTACATTTGCGTAAGGATAGATTTCCTGATTTGCGCAAATCAAAGCTAATGCCATGTGCTGATGGTCCCTTTAAGGTGTTAGAGAAAATAAATGATAATGCATATAAACTTGAGCTGCCTGCAGATTTTGGGGTTAGTCCCACTTTTAACATTGCAGATTTGAAGCCTTATTTGGGTGACGAAGATGAACTTCCGTCGACGACGACTTCATTTCAAGAAGGGGAGGATGATGAGGACATCAATACAATTGTTACACCCACAACCCCTGCTGCTATACATACTGGACCAATTACTAGAGCTCGTGCACGCCAACTAAATTACCAGGTACTTTCGTTTCTTGGTAATGATTCTAATGTTCATGAGAATATGATGCTGCCTAAATTGGATACATTTGTTTTGCTTACAAATGAAGGGCCTAGCTTGGAGAAGGATGAACATTGGAGCAAGAACAAGCATGGAGATGATGGCATGCGCAAGGGGAACAAGAACGGAGTTACAAGTGATGATTTCAGGACTTTGAAGCCACCATAATGGGTGCATGAAGCCTTGGACGAAAATACAAGATGCCACTTCATAAATTTCGTCCCGAGGCTATTTTAGGTGCTGCGTCACCTTATTATTGGGCCAGGCCCATGTAATTTCGAAATACATAAGTATAGGCTATTTTTAGAGTCCGTATGTGTGGGGAAACAAGAGATAGGGTTGATTTCGGACCCCTCCACCAAGGGCCACGAAATTCCCCCCTCTTCCTCCATATATACAGCCCTTAGGGCATCGTTTAGACTTTGGGTTTTGTTTAGATTAAAAGTTTGCTATAGCTGCAACTTCGCGTACTTCGTTTGTGTTCAACGACCAGACAAAGGCGTCACAGAACCCCACCTTGATCAATAAAGTTTTCATCTTATATCCGCAATATCCAGATTGCAATCTTAGTTTCTTGCTTGTTCTTCATTTGCTCGCAGGAAACAGACCCTCGTGGTTAGGTTGATCGTGCTCCGGCGTGGTCAATAACCTCTCGGAGTTGGTTTAGCGATTGCTAAGGCACGACATCCTCGCATGTTCGTAGTCGGATCGTCAAAGTCGACTTCCACCAAAGCGAAATCCACCATCTCATCGAAAGACGGGACACCTTTGCCTCTATCACTTCTGCTTCTCCTTCGTTCAGGGGATAGGTTCCTGGTCGACAGCCTGGGCTAGCAGGGTGGATGTCGTTTGAGTTTTTGTTTGTGTTTCATCTATAGTGGTATCTTTGGAGTAATTTCAGGATTGGCTCCGGGAAAAGAAGGAATTCCTTATTGATATGAGTAGTCTATCATCCCTAATAAGCCAGGCTATCACATGCACCCCCACTCAGAGGAACCGACGTCCTCGTCGGGCCACAGCAACGTTCCCTCTTAGCACATCTGTCTGTTCTTCCAGTCCGACGCATGTGCCATTCCGTGTGCCACGACGGGTCACAAATGTCATGCACAACATGACCGCGCACTTGTCCGCAAACATCTGTGTAACCTCGAGGGTCGGCTCTGATACCAACTTGTAACGCCTCGGACACACCCACCGGTGGTCGTTACTCCTGGCGGGATCTAGACTGGCCCCATAGATCAATACTAGTCTTTTCTGGGCACTTTGTTCTCACTCGTGTGCACCCGGGAGCAACTTCCCGGGTGGTCACCCATCCTAAAATTACTCCAAGCTGAGCATGCTTAACTTTGGAGTTCTTTCCGAATGGGTTGCCGGAAAAAAAGGAATTCCTTATTGGTATGAGTAGTCTATCATCCCTAATAAGCCAGGCTATCACACCACGTCTCTCGCGAAGGAGAACGCGGACGTGGCATGCCGTTGGAGGACGCTGCAGTGCGAGCATGCTTCTATGCTCCAGGACCTCAGGGTGAGAGCCAACCGAGCTGTGAGCACCATCTGCGAGGAGAGCACCCCTCACCCGCATGAGGAAGATTACGCCAGCCACCTCTGCTTCTTCACCGAGGTCGTGACGTGCCTGGAGGACCGGGCCGCGAGGGCTCATGAGCTCGTTGAGGAGAGGATCTAGGGCCTCCACGGGGGCTATGGCGTCATCATTGGTTTGACAAGTTGTCTCAGATAACCCTGGACGTCTTCAGTCACCTCCAGAACCTTGATCCCCATTTCGACTTCGACGCCGCCATAGCCCCCGTGCCCAGGGTTATCCGAGACAACTTGTCAAACTAGGTGGATGACCACGTGGACGCCCTGGTCGCAGAGTTCGCCCCTGAGGATGACGCGACCGTGATGGTGGTCAGAGAAGGTGGCGCGGATGACGATGATGAAGGCGACACTAGCGACAGCTCGGGTGGCGGGGACAAAGATAGCGAGAACAGCAAAGAAGGCAGCGCTTCCGGCTAACCCTGCGTTTCCTTTACCTTAACCTATGTAAAAAATGGAAACCTCTAGGCGCGGCCCTGTGGGGTGAGAAAGCATTTTGAAGGGGGCCCCTTATCATGTATGAAACAGAGTGTGTGAAATGATGACACACCTTTCGTAGACAGGAATTGAGATGCACCAGTACCAGCCCGCGGGGCCCCCGAGCTAGGTAGTTGTCACGTCTTACCTTGGCTCTGCAGGTCTTGGGCGTGCCTTGACATCCCGGTTGAACCTTCCTCCCGAGGTGATCCCTTAGGGGCTCACGAGACTCTGGGCCTCCCGAGAAGCCTGTTGATCCGTTCGAGAGGGCCTTGCGAGGAGCGGACGCCGGACTACGGCGGAATGTGCACGCGGAAATCCTGCGGCGAGTGCACTCTTGGCCCCGTGGGGGGCCTATCCGGGCCGCTCGGATGCGACTGGTGTCATTCGCCAACCAGCCCCCGCTCGCGAGGCGCTCATAAGGAGGGGGGCAGGAGGCGTGAGCCTCAAAGTAAAACACACAACCAGAACGCAAGAAATTGGAACGAACAATAGAAAACTCCCCCCATTTTTGATAACACAAAATAACTTCAAATCTCAGTCCAAAAGGCGGCAAATCGAGTTACAGAAAAAGGGATGAAAGCAACAGCCGCGTCTGGCATACCTAGCTAGTCTTCTTGTCTTCCCACCAGCGCGGAGCTAAGAGCTTTCACTGGATGTGAGCATAGTCATTGGGGGATAGTGTCGATGGCCAGCACGAAGCATGGTGCTTCCACTTGGACGTGGGCGGGAGCCCCCGTGAGGCCCGAGGGCGGCACTCGGGAGACTCCGAGGCGTGTACAGCCCCGCTCATTATTACGTGAGAGTGTCACGAGCGGAGACCTTCACAGGCGTGAGCCTTACTTCATATCGCCTAGCGAGGGCCCCGCCCTGCGCCTCCCCCGACCACCGTTGGGCCGTCCAGAAACCAGGACAAGACCAAGGGCCAAGGGGGATGCTGGCGGCGCCCTCGGCGACCATGGGCCCTCTACCGGGGGAAGGGCTCACTAGCGCCTCCCTGGCAGAGGACCTACCTCTATGCGACGCCTTGCTCTGTGTGGCGCGGGGGACGCCCTACCTCCGGGCCCCTCCCGCTATGACGCCCCCGATTCAATCGTACACTAATCATACACGCAAATGTGTACGATCAAGATCAGGTACTCACGGGAAGATATCACAACACAACTCTACCAATAAAATAAGTCATACAAGCATCATATTACAAGCCAGGGGCCTCGAGGGCTTGAATACAAGAGCTCAATCATAGACGAGTCAGCAGAAGCAACAATATCTGAGTACATACATAAGTTAAACAAGTTTGCCTTAAGAAGGCTAGCACAAACTGGGATACAGATCGAAAGAGGCGCAGGCCTCCTTCCTGGGATCCTCCTAAACTACTCCTGGTCATCGTCAGCGGCCTGCACGTAGTAGTAGGCACCTCCTGAGTAGTAGCAGTCGTCATCGACAGTGGCGTCTGGCTCCTGGACTCCAACGTCTAGTCGAAGTAATCGGGTATAGGAAAGGGGGAAAAGGGGGAGCAAAACAACCGTGATTACTCATCCAAAGTACTCGCAAGCAAGGAGCTACACTACATATGTATGCATTGGTATCAAATAGGAAAGGGGTAACATATGTGGACTGAACTGCAGAATGCCAGAATAAGAGGCGGATAGCTAGTCCTATCGAAGACTACGCTTCTGGTAACCTCCATCTTGCAGAAGAAGAAGAGAGTAGATGGTAAGTTCACCAAGTAACATCGCATAGCATAATCCTAACCGATGATCCTCCCCTCGTCGCCCTGTGAGAGCGATCACCGGTTGTATCTGGCACTTGGAAGGGTGTGTTTTATTAAATATCATGTTCTAGTTGTCATAAGGTCAAGGTACAACTCCATGTCGTCCTCCTACCGAAGATCACGGCTATTCGGATAGATAAACTTCCCTGCAGGGTGCACCACATTTCCCAACACGCTCGATCCCCTTTGTCCGGACACACTTTCCTGGGTCATGCCCGGCCTCAGAAGATCAACACGTCGCAGCCCTACCTAGGCACAACAGAGAGGTCATCATGTCGGTCTAAATCCTATGGCGCAGGGGTCCGGGCCCATTGCCCATTGCACACCTGCACGTTGCGAGGGCGGCCGAAGAGCAGACCTAGCAACCTCCATTACAAAGAAAGTTGCGTTACGCGGTCCAACCCGGCGCGCGCCGCTTAGTCGCTAACGTCACGAAGGCTTCGGCTAATACCACGACGTCGAGTGCCCATAACCGTTCCCGCGTAGTTGGTTAGTGCGTATAGGCCAGTAGCCAAACTCAGATCAAATTCCCAGATCTCGTTAAGCGTGTTATTTTGAAGTAACCGCGAACGCCGACCAGGGCCAGGCCCACCTCTCACCTAGGTGGCCTTCGCCTGCCCTGTTGCTCCGCCTCAAGTAACAGTCGGTGGGCCGTCGAGAACATAGGCCCACCACTACCTGGGTGGAACCACCTGCCCCATCAGCCCCCAACATCGGAATCACTCACGGGTACTCAATGAGCCGACCCGACTTTAGTCACCACCTGTATAGTATGTATATATGTATGTATATACCCGTGATCACCTCCCGAGTGATCACGGCCCGGTAGACAAGAATGTAGGGCCACTGATGATAATCTAGCATCCTATACTAAGCATTTAGGATTGCAGGTAAGGTATCAACAGTTGTAGCAACAATGACAGCTATGCATCAGAATAGGATTAACGAAAAACAGCAACATGCTATACTACTCTAATGCAAGTAGTAGAAAGAGAGTAGGCGATATCTGGTGATCAGGGGGGCTTGCCTGGTTGCTCTGGCAAGAGAGAGGGGTCGTCAACACCGTAGTCATACTGGGTAGCAGCGGCGTCGGTCTCGGTGTCTAGCGAGAGAAGAGGGGGGAAGAAACAATAAATATTAAGCAAACAAATGCATAGCGATGCATGACATTACAAGTAGCGGTGCTAGGGGTGCCCTAACGTGGTATGAGGTGGTACCGGTGAAGGGGCAAAACATCCGGGAAAATATCCCCGGTGCTTCACATTTTCGGATAGATGAACCGGAGGGGGAAATTTGCATGTCCGCTATGCTAGGGATGCGTGCAGGACGAACGGGCTGCATATCCGGGTTCGTTTCGTCGTTCTGAGCAACTTTCATGTACAAAGTTTTCCCATCCGAGCTACGGTTTATTTTATTTAATTTTCTAAAGTTTTAAAAACAATTTTGGATTTAACAGATTTAAATTAATTAGAAAAATAAAATTATTGTGTCAGCATGACATCAGCATGATGTTAGCAGGACCATGGGTTGACTAGGTCAAACCTGGTAGATGGGACCCGTTTGTCATAGACTCAGGTTAATTTAAACAAGGTTAATTAGTTTAATTACTTGATTAGGTTAACTAAATTTAATTAGCCAAATTAATTAATTATGTTTTTTTTTCTAATTACACATTTTCTTTTCCTCTTTTTTTTTTAAAAAGGGCGGGCCCCACTTGTAATTTTGCCACGGAGCTTAGCAGGCACAGGGCGCTTCAGGCGGGTTATGGGCACTGGCGCCACGCGCCCAACAGGGCAAGCCCGGGCGCACCGACGACGGCCGGCGGGTCACTGGAGTTGGCCGCGGGGGCGGCAGTGGTCGGCACGAGCCCGGACTAGAGCAAGACGGGGCGGTCAATGGCAGCAGCAGGCGGGCACAAGGTCGGGGTGAGGCCAGGGTGGCTCGGTGAGCGCGAGGAGGAGGGCCGCGGGCGCGGTCAGTCGTGGAGGGAGAAGGAGAGGCGGGCAGCGCGAGGGAGTAGCAGGGGCGACAACAGTGGGAGCGGCTGGAGGCGGGCGCCGCTGATCGGAAGAGAACGCGGGAGGCAACGACGGGGCGAGCAGCTACAGACTGTTGCCGCACTAGCAGCCAAGCAGCTGCGGCAGGAAGGGGAAGCGTGGGGAGGTGCGGGGAAGCAGGGGCGGCTGTAGCGGCGAAGCAGTATGGGACGCAGCAAGCGGATGCGGTGTCACACCCTAGTTAGTTCAAGCATTAGAGTGTGCATTATGTTTAAATTCCTCTTAAATCTGAAATGGGGAAGACAGAACCCCCAACCCCACCCCCCCCCCTTGGAAACAACTAGGGTTTACTAAAATTATTTTTCAATGAACCTGAAATGCCCTTCTAAAAAGTTCACCCTCTTTGTCTTGGGTTAGAACCCCTGGCAAAATTGGTGCTCGATTTTCTAGGTCAATAGAAGGTCATTGAATTAAATCATAAGTATTTGATTTTGGGCAGTTAAATGCTATAAAATAATTTAAATGCTCAAATAATTCTGGAAATAAATGTTTCCTGTTGGAAATATTCTAAAGAGAGCCCACAATTATTTTCTGGATTTTTGGAAACGTTTTAGTATTTTTAATAAAGCCCAACAGTTGCAGTTAAATAGAAAAACAGAAACAAATCAAAAAAGAGAGAGAGAGAGGGAAGCCCACCTGGGCCTTACCTGTGCTGGCCTAGCCCACCTGGCTCGGCCCAGCCGACTGGCCTTGCCAGTCGTCGTCCTCCTCCCGCCAGGACGACGAGGAGCGCGTGGCCGGCGCACGCGGCCACACGCGGGCCACCTCCTGCTTCTGCCGATGCCCAGGAGACGTCCAGGGATGCCACGCCGACCCCCACGTCCCCCTCTCATCCTCCCTCACTCTCCCCCTCGTCTCCCTCACCCTCTCCCACGATGGCCGAGCGCGATCCTCGCCGCCGTTCGCCGTAGACGTCACCAGAGCCACCCCCTCGCCCCTCCGACAAGCCCAATAGCTCCGCCTCGTCGCCCTGGACCTCTCCGCTGACCCACGCGACTCCAAACGCCGCCGAACGCCGTCTTCGCCCTCGTCTTCAACCTCGGGCACCCGAGTCGTCTCCGGTCGATTCGCCGCCGCCAGGACCTCCCCGAGCTTGCTGACCACCTCTCCGACCCCGCTGTGAGCTCCTCTTCCTCTTCCCCTAGCTCCCGTGCTCGTTTGGACTCTGTAGTCGCCACTTCCACCGCACCCAAAAGCTCCCCGCCGCCGGCCATGGCACCGTCGTGGCTAGAGCCACAGTGGCTCGAAGCCAAGCTCACTGTTGTGCTCAGCGCAGCACCAGGAGCCCGTAGCCACCACCAGCTCCTTCTCCCGTGCACCGTAGCGTCGAACCCAACCCCGTCCAAACTCCGGCCGCCGCTATCGAGCTCGCCGGCGTCGTTTCCGGCGTCCCCATGTCCAACCACTTGCACCACTGGATGCGCCAGCTCCCCAGCTACGCGTAGAACGTCTCCACCGGCGATTTGGTCACCGGAGGACCAAATCCGAAGCTCTCTGTCGTCTCGGCCTCGCCGGTGACTCAACGCCGGCGGGATTAGCCCCGCTAACCAGGGGTTTGACCCCAGTTTGACTCCATCTGAGACACTGATGTGTGGGGCCGGCTTCTAACTAATTTAGATTAGTTTAAATTAGAGCTAATCACTCTGTTAGAGGTTAATAACGTTGTTAACTACCCCTCTCTCGCTGACATGTGGGCCCAGAGCCTAACTAACCCAGTTTAGTGCTAACTAAACACTAACCAACTCTTTTAGTTAGATGAGAGACTGACAGAAGGGGCCCACCAGTCAGGTTTGACCTGGGCTGGCGCCTTTGACTCGCTGACATCACAATGACGCAGTGCTGACGCATTAATTCAATTTTTGGATTTATTCTTTAATAGGAAATTCCAGAAAATAATCAAAACTTCTAAAAATCATAGAAAATCAACCATAGCTCCAAATGCAAAGATTTATATATGAAAAATGATCAGAAAAATTCAATCTATCCACCTGTAATGGTTTCATGCATGACAAAACAAGTTAACCTTGCTGTTTAAGCAGAATGAGGTAATGCACTAATAAAGCCATGTTTAATAAGCTAATAATTGAATCTTTGACTCAAATGAGTTCATCCCTTTCTGTTTTAGCTTGCATTAGGCCAAGACACCTTCATCTTGGCATGTCATAGCATGCATCATATTGTTGCATATTGCCATGTGTTGATTATGTTTCGGTGTGTCTTTCGTGGTAGGTTCTGCCTCCGAGGATAACCCAAGTATCCGTCTGAAGGGCAGTACCCTACTACCACTACAACAGGCAAGCAACCCATTGATCATTCCGATACAAAACCATGTTCTTGCTTCTGCTCTTGTTTACTGCATTAAGACAATGTGATTCAAACTGCTGTGTGTTACGGTAGTTGAACCCTTATCCTCTGCATGACCTGTCATTGCCACAGTAACTAGATGAAACCCACTAGCATGTGTAGGAGTTGATTGAGCCATGTATGTGATTCCTACCTTGCTATGCCTGCTATGCTTAGAGTTGTGTCAGGTCTGGTTCATCTGGGTGATGGGCTAGAGTGATATGATATGTTGGTAATGTGAGGAATGTGTTGAACATGTTTTGGTAAAGGTATCGATGAGAGGCCATGTAGGAGTACATGGTGGGTTATTTCATTGAGACCGTCCATAAGAACTGAGATCTGTATGCGTGATTTAAGATTCAGCTACTACCACACATTGGGCCCTGAAATATGACCCCGCTCAACTTATTGACCCCTCTCGCCCTATACAGTTCATAGACAAGTTAATGGATACTACTAAAAGACCCAATATAAGTGTGAGTACCGAGGATGGCCCTCTCATAGGATGACGAGGGAGGATCCTCGGTGGAGTATTGTGTTGGTGAGTAGTGGACTCGTGTGCAAAAACTATTTTACTGGTGGAGTTCCGTAGGATAGCTTAGCCAAGAGTCAAAGCTGGCTTGCTGCAATAACCCCACAACCTTCTTGAGAATAAGCATGTATAGTAGGTTCTGTTGTAAGACTTGCTGAGTACCCTTGTACTCATGTTTGCTTAATTACTGTTTTCAGACGACAACACCGCCCCCTCCGATGGGTTCTACGTAGACCTTGACGTCAACGAGTGACTGGCCACCCAGGTGGTGATCCTGGCCATGGAGGGCCCTATGTAGATAGACAGGCTTCGAGAAGCCTTCTTTCTTTCTAGTGTCTGTACTCAGACTAGTTGCTTCCGCATGTGCTTGTATGATTGTATGACTTGAGTGTCGGGTCATGTGACCCCTATCTGTATGAACATGTTATGTATGGCTCTCTGGAGCCTTTAAATAAAGTACTTGAGTTGTAGAGTTTTGTTGTGATGCCATGTTGTATGTACTCATATCGGGCATATTGTGTGTATGATTGAAATGCTTGGTATGAGTGGGATCCGACAATCTAGTTGTTTATCCTTGGCAGCCTTTCTTATGGGGAAATGTAGTCTAGTGTTCCTCGAGCCATAGTAGTCCGCTACAGCCCGGTTCACCGGAGTCCTGCTAGCCCAGCACTACTGTTCAGGACACTTGACTGGCCGGCATGTGTTTCACTTCGTTCCTATGTCTGTCCCTTCGGGGAAATGTCACGCGGTGACTTCCGGAGTCCTGCCTAGCCTGCTACAGCCCGGGTTCCCCGGAGTCCTGTTAGCCCGGTGCTACAGCCCGAAATCACTCGCTGATGACCGACATGCTCGATGTGATTCATGTATGCCTGTCTCCATAGGTCTGTGCCGCTTTGGGTTCACGACTAGCCATGTCGGCCCGGGTTCTCTGTCATATGGATGCTAGCGACACTATCATATATGTGAGCCAAAAGGCGCAAATGGTCCCGGGCCATGGTAAGGCGACACCCGTGGGATACCGTGCGTGAGGCTGCAAAGTGATATGAGGTGTTACCGGCTAGATCGATGTGGCTTGGAATCGGGGTCCTGACAGCGTTGGCATCAGAGCCGGACTGCCTGTAGGTTCGTTGAGCCAAGCTGGTCGATGTCAAGTCTAGAAATGCTTTAGTTATATGTAGAGGAATTGATTGTGCGAGGGAACGTAAGGCTCTTTTACTCCTTTACCCTATGCCTCTGATCTGAGTCATTCTCTTCTCATTCAATGTGGGTTAAGGACTAGGCTCTCTTCTTCTATCAGGTTCATGTGTTACTAATCCGTAGTAGCTTATAGGATTGTTGTTATAAGCCCCAGTTTAGTTTCTACTATTTTAGTATGTTGCTAATTGGATCAGAACCTTGATATGATGTTGTTGAGTGGTATTGCGAACTGTTGTGGATGTCTCAAATATTTTTCTGAGCATTTACAGCTGTTATGCTGTCCAATTTTCCCTAGAAATTCTAATGTCTTTGCATTGTGGTTGTGCTTTCAGATGGCCAACCGTGTTCAAAACCAAGTGGTTCGCCTGACCCGGTGCCTCGACGTGCCCGGTCATACTGCTATATTAGTCCGGGTAATGATCGAGACGGGTTACCGTTGGTATCCCGAATACACCGTCGAAGAGCAATTCTGAGACTTTAATCAAAGCCAATATTTCTGCACCGTCAGGATATTTCCTTCTTATCCTGGATCTACCGAGCCCCTTCACTGTTCCTATGGACTCGGGGTTACTGTTGAGATGGCTGTGCAGGATGCTGCCTATTCCATGATGACCATCATGCGAGTCCGGACTGGCCTGCTTCGGAACACCGACTTCCGTTACATGCCAGCTTCACTTCCGGGAGCGCAAGGGTATCTTCAGGCTATCTATGCTGACTCCGCTCAGGAGGACTCATTAACCCGTACCACTGCCGAGATGCTCGAAGATAAGGACCGAGAGAATCGGGCCTTGAGGCTGGAGCTTTTCAATACCCGTGCTGATCATTGGGCTACATTGACTCGGTTTGCACCCGCGGTGCAAGCTGGATGTATGGATAGAAGGGATCTGTATCCTGTGAGATCAGCTCTGCCAGACATGGTGGATTGGCGTGATGTGGGAGGCATCACCCCACCCCGTGGTCCCCACAGGCCACCGTTTGTTGGTCCAAGACCTCATCCTAGCCCCTATGGTCCACAGGCTCCTCAGGACCGTCTGTTCCCGGATGATCACGTTGAACTTCCAGGCTATGGAGGTGACTTCTATGAGGACTACTACGGAGCTGTCTGAGTTAGTAGTAGTACCACTAGTATTGTAATAGTTGTATCTTAACTGTCCTGCGTGACTTGTGACTACGACTTGGTGTGTAATCAATTCCGGAGGTGTAGTCAAATAATGTATAGGAGCTTGGAATGCCTCCGATGAGATGTAACGTCTTCCATCATAGTTGTACTGTAGCTTGAGCTTGTACTAAACTATGTATGATGTGTATGACCGTTGGTATATATATGGCAGTCTTATATTACCATGACATATGGATGAACATCTCTGCATTCCGTGTTATCCATTACATTATGCACTTCCTTGCTAATTTTGAGCCATCCTTATCTAAACTGTTGTCTTGTTTTCTCCTAAGATGGTCAACACCCGCAGCAACCCTGCTGCCTCGGAGCAGGGGGAAGCCAATGCAGCTAGGGGTGAAAATCTGCCTCACCCGCCTTCTCTGGCCGAAGTGATGCTGGAGGCGGAAAGAAACAAGCATGAGACTATCCGCCTGCTAGAGCGGATTGAGCAGAACACTGCACGCCATCCGCGAAATGACTTGGTGTCAATCAATGACTTTATCAAGCTGTACCCACCAAAGTTTAACCATTCCATCGAGCCCCTCGACGCGGATGACTAGCTTCGCAGCATCACCCACAAGCTACGTTCTGCCAACGTAGCCGAAGCCGGCAAGGTTACTTACGCTGCCTACCATCTCGAAGGCCCTGCTAGCCTCTGGTGGGAAAATTTTGAAGCTATGCGCCCGGTCGGCCAAATTACTACTTGGGCTGAATTTAGTGAGGCTTTCCGTGAGCATCACATTCCGGAAGGTCTCATGGATCGCAAGAGGGAGGAGTTCTGCAACTTCACCCAAGGAAGACTGACTGTGGATGCTTATAGTCGTGAATTTGGGAATCTGGCACGTTATGCCCCTGAAGAGGTATCTACTGACGCTAAGAAGCAGGCAAGGTTCCGCAAGGGACTTAGCCCTGAGCTTCGCCGCGATCTTCGTCTGCACGAGTGCACCTCCTTTCAGAAGTTGGTCAATAAAGCCATCAGTGCTGAGACAGGCCAGACTGATTATGACGCTTCACACAAGCACTCCCATGATTTTGGCTCTTCATCCAGCTCTGGAGCTCAGAAGCGCCAGGTGTGGATCCCAAGCACGGCACTGCCACCCAGGTTCATCCCGAGGCCATCCTTTGAGGCGCCTCGTCCTAACCAGCAATTTGCACCGCCCAAGCCCTATGGTGGCCCCGCTGCTAACGCTGCTCCACGCCCCAATATGGTGACATGCTTTAAGTGTGGAGAGCCGGGTCACTATAGTCGAGAGTGTCCCTAGAACAACAACCCCAATGAAATTGGAAAGTCCGTTGGCCGTGGTAAGCCTGCGGGAAAAACATTCTACGCCAAGCCGGCCACCACTGCACGTGGCCATGTCAACTATGTTTCAGCCGAGGAGGCTCATGAGGATCCTAACGTCGTCCTTGGTACGCTCCTTGTTAACTGCCATCCGGCATCTGTTCTTTTCGATACTGGAGCATCTCATTCATTCATATCCGAGAACTATGCTCGATTGCATAACACGACATTCTGTGACATGCCCTCCACCATGGAAATTCAAACCCCTGGCTCTAGATGGCAAACTTCTAGAGTAAGCCATGGGAACGTAATTCTTGTCGATAGACTTTTCTTCCTTGCATCCTTAATAGCTCTCAAGTCCTCGGACATAAACATCATCTTGGGTATGGACTGGATGTCAGCTCATTATGCTAAGATTGATTGTGCCACTAGAACCGTTCAACTTACTCACCCCTCGGGCAAGACAGTCAATGTCTTAATCCGAGTGGCCAAGCGCCAACTTTACTCCCTAAATGCCAACCCCCTTCCAGACCTTGAGGATGTTCCGGTAGTCCGAGACTTTCCGGATGTCTTTCCAGAAGAACTGCCAGGTGTTCCACCTGACAGGGATGTTGAGTTTGTGATAGACCTTGTTCCAGGAACCGTTCCAATTTCTAGAAGACCCTACAAGATGGCACCCTTAGAACTAGCCGAGCTTAAGAACCAACTCGATGAGTCCTTGAAAAAGGGTTTCACCCGTCCTAGTTCCTCTCCTTGGGCTTGCCCCGTCCTCTTCATTAAGAAGAAGGATGGAACGGATCGAATGGTTGTGGATTACCGACCTGTCAACTTGGTCACCATCAAGAACAAATACCCGCTTCCCAGGATCAAGGATCTGTATGATCAGCTCGCTGGATCCTCAGTCTTTTCCAAGATGGATTTGAGGCTGGGCTAGCATCAAATCAAAATCAGAAACGGGGACATTCCCAAAACGGCCTTTGTTACTCGTTATGGCCAATACGAGTACACTGTCATGTCCTTCGGTTTAACAAATGCCCCAGCTACCTTCTCTCGGTTAATGAACTCGGTCTTCATGGAGTACTTGGATAAATTCGTCGTAGTATACCTCGATGACATACTCATCTACTCCAAGAATGAAGAGGAACATGCCAAACATCTAAGGCTGGTATTGATGAAACTTCAAGAGCATCGCCTTTATGCCAAATTCTCCAAGTGTGAATTTTGGTTGCCAGAAGTGACCTATCTAGGCCATGGCAAGGGTATTGATCCCGAGCGAGTTCAAGCCATCCTTGATTGGACTCCACCTGAGACGGTTAAGCAAGTTCGGAGCTTCCTTGGCTTAGCGAGCTATTGCCGCCGCTTCGTCGAGAATTTCTCCAAGGTTGCTAAACCTCTAACTGAACTCCTCAAGAAAGATAAAAAGTTCGAGTGGACTCCACAGTGCGAGTTCAGCTTTCAGGAACTGAAAAGACGCCTGACATCTGCTCCCGTACTGGTACCACCAGACTTCTCCAAGGACTTTATTATCTATTGCGACGCCTCGCGACAAGGACTAGGTTGCATACTCATGCAAGATCGTCAGGTAATTGCCTATGCTTCACGGCAATTACACCCACATGAGGAAAATTATCCCACACATGGTCTAGAGCTTGCAGCTGTAGTCCATGCACTTAAAACTTGGCGACATTACCTTCTCGGTAATCGTTGCGAGATCTTCACCGATCACCAAAGTTTGAAATATATCTTCACCCAACCAGATTTGAATCTCAGGCAAAGACGTTGGGTTGAGTTGATCTCGGATTACGACTTAGGAATAACTTACACCCCGGGCAAAGCCAATGTCATGGCTGATGCACTAAGCCATAAGTCCTATTGTAACAACCTGATGTTACAACAAAGTCAACCACTTCTCCATGAGGAATTTCATAAGCTTAATCTTCACATTGTTCCTCGAGGATTCCTATCCACCCTGGTGGCGAAACCTACCCTTATGGATCAAATCATAGCTGCCCAGAAGCGTGATAAGGGCATATCCCGGATTAGGGAAAACATTGCAAGCGGAGTTGCTAAATGTTTTTCCATGGATAAGCGGGGTGCTGTCTTCTTCGAGAACTGTTTGGTGGTTCCCAAGAAACAACATCTACGCCAGTTGATCCTTAAGGAAGCTCATGAATCCCCTCTCACCATTCATCCCGGTAGTACTAAAATGTATCAAGACCTACGCCAGAGGTTTTGGTGGACTAGGATGAAGAGAGAAATCGCTCAATACATTGCTAATTGTGACGTTTGTCGTCGTGTTAAAGCAGAGCATCAACGGCCTGCTGGCACCCTTCAACCTTTGGCTATTCCTGAATGGAAATAGGATAAAATCAGTATGGATTTCATCACTGGGTTTCCCAGGACCAAGAGAGGGAATAATGCCATCTTCGTCGTAATCGACCGACTTTCCAAAGTAGCCCACTTTCTACCTGTTCGTGAGAGTATCACCACTAGCCAGCTAGCCGAATTATACATCTCCCGAATAGTGTCTCTTCATGGTGTCCCATTGGAAATTAACTCAGACCGTGGGAGTCTCTTCACCTCTCGATTTTGGGAAAGTTTCCAAAATGCTATGGGAACTCGTCTCTCTTTTAGTACCGCCTTCCATCCTCAATCAAGTGGTCAAGTAGAACGAGTTAATCAAATTCTGGAAGATATGCTCCGAGCTTCTGTTATCTCGTTTGGAATGAGTTGGGAGAAATGCCTTCCATTCGCGGAGTTTGCTTATAACAATAGTTATCAAGCCAGCTTGGGCAAGGCTCCTTTCAAAGTTCTCTATGGACGAAAATGTCGAACGCCTCTTAACTGGTCAGAAACCGGGGAAAGACAACTCTTTGGCCCGGATATGATTCAGGAAGCAGAAGAGCAGGTTCGCGTAATTCGTGAGAAATTGAAAACAGCCCAATCTCGTCAAAAGAGTCAATATGATCGTAAACATAAGCCTATGACTTATGAAGTCGACGAGAAGGCTTACCTTCGGGTTACTCCATTAAAGGGAACCCATCGTTTCAGTATCAAAGGCAAATTGGCTCCTCGTTACATTGGACCCTTTCGCATTCATGCCAAACGAGGAGAAGTTGCCTACCAATTGGAACTACGTTTGCATCTTTCCAGAGTTCACAATGTCTTCCACGTTTCTCAACTAAGGCGTTGCTTCGCGGATCCCATCCGTGGAGTGGACCACGAAACGCTTGATCTACAAGATAACCTCTCCTATCGGGAATATCCCGTTCGTATCCTTGATCAAGCCGAGCGTACCACTCGACGTCATAATATCAAGTTTCTCAAGGTTCAATGGTCACACCATTCCGAGAAAGAAGCCACTTGGGAAAGGGAGGATCGTCTTCGACTCGAGTACCCCACCTTCTTCCCGGAGGATCCTAAATCTCGGGACGAGATTCTTTTGAGTGGGGTGAGTTGTCACACCCTAGTTAGTTCAAGCATTAGAGTGTGCATCATGTTTAAATTCCTCTTAAATCTGAAATGGGGAAGACAGAACCCCCAACCCCCCTCGAAACAACTAGGGTTTACTAAAATTATTTTTCAATGAACCTGAAATGCCCTTCTAAAAAGTTCACCCTCTTTGTCTTGGGTTAGAACCCCTGGCAAAATTGGTGCACAATTTTCTAGGTCAATAGAAGGTCATTGAATTAAATCATAAGTATTTGATTTTGGGCATTTAAATGCTATAAAATAATTTAAATGCTCAAATAATTCTGGAAATAAATGTTTGCTGTTGGAAATATTCTAAACAGAGCCCACAATTATTTTCAGGATTTTTGGAAACGTCTTAGTATTTTTAATAAAGCCCAACAGTTGCAGTTAAATAGAAAAACAGAAACAAATCAAAAAAAGAGAGCGAGGGAAGCCCACCTGGGCCTTACCTGTGCTGGACCAGCCCACCTGGCTCGGCAGAGCCGACTGGCCTTGCCAGTCGTCGTCCTCCTCCCGCCAGGAGGACGAGGAGCGCGTGGCCGGTGCCCGCGGCCACACGCCGGCCACCTCCTGCTTCTGTCGACGCCCTGGAGACGTCCAGGGATGCCACGCCGACCCCCATGTCCCCCTCTCATCCTCCCTCACTCTCCCCCTCGTCTCCCTCACCCTCTCCCGCGATGGCCGAGCGCGATCCTCGCCGCCGTTCGCCGTAGATGTCACCAGAGCCACCCCCTCACCCCTCCGACAAGCCCAATAGCTCCGCCTCGTCGCCCTGGACCTCTCCGCTGACACACGCGACACCAAACGCCGCCGAATGCCGTCTTCGCCCTCGTCTTCAACCTCGGGCACCCGAGCCGTCTCCGGTTGATTCGCCGCCGCCAGGACCTCCCCGAGCTCGCTGACCCCCTCTCCGACCCTGCTGTGAGCTCCTCTTCCTCTTCCCCTAGCTCCCGTGCTCGTTTGGCCTCTGTAGTCGCCACTTCCACCACACCCGAAAGCTCCCCGCCACCGGCCATGGCGCCGTCGTGGCTAGAGCCACAGTGGCTCGAAGCCAAGCTCACTGTTGTGCTCAGCGCAGCACCAGGAGCCCGTAGCCACCACCTGCTCCTTCTCCCGTGCACCGTAGCGTCGAACCCAACCCCGTCTGAACTCCGGCTGCCGCTGTCGAGCTCGCCGGCGTCGTTTCCGGCGTCCCCGTGTCCAACCACTTGCACCACTGGATGCGGCAGCTCCCCAGCTACGCGTAGCACGTCTCCACCGGCGATTTGGTCACCGGAGGACCAAATCCGAAACTCTCCGCCGTCTCGGCCTCGCCGGCGACTCAACGCCGGCGGGATTAGCCCCGCTGACCAGGGGTTTGACCCCAGTTTGAGTCCATCTGAGACACTAATGTGTGGGGCCGGCTGATGAGGACATCAATACCATTGTTACACCCACAGCCCCTGCTGCTATACATACTGGACCAATTACTAGAGCTCGCCCACGCCAACTAAATTACCAGGTACTTTTGTTTCTTGGTAATGATTCTAATGTTCATGAGAATATGATGCTGCCTAAATTGGATACATTTGTTTTGCTTACAAATGAAGGGACTAGCTTGGAGAAGGATGAACATTGGAGCAAGAACAAGCATGGAGATGATGGCATGCGCAAGGGGAACAAGAACAGAGTTACAAGTGATGATTTCAGGTCTTTGACGCCACCATAACGAGTGCATGAAGCCTTGGACAAAATATACAAGATGTCACTTCATAAATTTCGTCCAGAGGCTATTATAGGTGCTGCGTCACCTTTTTATTGGGCCAGGCCCATGTAATTTCTAAATACATAAGTATAGGCTATTTTTAGAGTCCGTATGTGTGGGGAAACAAGAGATAGGGTTGATTTCGGACCCCTCCACCAAGGGCCACGAAATTCCCCCTCTCTTCCTCCATATATACAGCCCTTAGGGCACCGTTTAGACTTTGGGGGGTTTTGTTTAGATTAGAGTTCGCCATAGCTGCAACTTCGCGTACTTTGTTTGTGTTCAACGACCAGACAAAGGCGTCACAGAACCCCACCTTGATCAATAAAGCTTTCATCTTATATTCGCAATATCCAGATTGCAATCTCAGATTCTTGCTTGTTCTTCGTTTGCTTGCAGGAAACAGACCCTCGTGGTCAGGTTGATCGTGCTCCGGCGTGGTCAATAACCTCTCGGAGTTGGTTTAGCGATTGCTAAGGCGCGACGTCCTCGCACGTTCGTAGTCGGATCGTCAAAGTCGACTTCCACCAAAGCGATATCCATCATCTCATCGAAAGACGGGACACCTTTGCCTCTATCAAGTGGTATCAGATTTCCAGGTTGCTCGGTGAGATTTTACAGTTTTTCGTAGTTTAGATCGAGTCTGTTCTTCATACCTACGGTCCATGAAAAAGCCACAAAAAAATTAGGGTTAGTTCATCATATCCGAACCAATCTGAGCCTTTGCATAATCTTTTTAGGGTTTTGCTTTGTTGAATTTGCGGTTGCATCGTCGTGTCTAGTTGCTGGTCTTAGAGTCTAGTCTTTTAGAGTTTCGAGTTCTGGTCATAAGTTGTCACGCCGCCGCCACAACCATCATCATCGCCCCTGCCATCTACCACCACCGCTTATCCGCCACCGCTTCGAATCCATATCCATATACCACCACCGCTGTCATATACCACCACCGCTGTCATATACCACCATCGCTGCCATCTACCACCATATATCCACCACCAATCCAAGTTCTTGTCATATTAGGTTTGTTTTTGAGATCCATCTAGATTCCGATTCGTGTTTCCTTGCCGAAGTAGGTTTCAGAAAAAAAAAGAGTCCGGAAACCACCCTCCGTTTAGGCCCAAAATTTTTCAAAAACGCACTTGTCAAAAAAATTTCTGGCTATCCTATTTTTAGGTGTTTCTAAGCATTTTGAGACAGTCGCCGTTATAGAAAGTTTTTTTTGACCCGTTTCCAGTTTTTGGGTCCCGGCAGTCGAAAAAAAAATTTGTCAACAAAAAATTTCGTGCCCATCCTGTCAGTTTGACCTGGGAAGAGTTTTGAGACACTCGTCATTATAGTGATTTTTCGCAAAAAAAAAACAGCGCAAAAAAAAGCAGCGCAAAAAAAGTAAAGAGCGAAAAAAATCCAGAGTGTGCTTTTCCCTTGTTTACGTGTCGCGCCGTGAATTTGTTGGTGTTCTAGGCTCGCGTCTCTAGCACAGTCTAGCCTAGGACCAGCAAGGTACCGTCGTTGAGCGTTTATTCAACTTTGCATCTCTGAATTGATTATTGCTGACCCTTTTTGCTACCATATTATAAGCCTTCCCAGCTCCACATACATCTACGTCGTGCGTTTGACTCTCCCTGGTAATCGCTCTATCCAAGCTTTGAGAGTTTTTGACGACAACGGTTGCCGATCACCGCCTGCTGCTGGGTAAGAACTGGTAAGAATTTGAGATTTGCTTGACGGATTTGTGACACCCACCACCACTTCTTAGTAGTCTGTAGGATCATATTCTTGTGTGTTTCTATTTGCTGCTAACCATGGTAGGATCACAAGCCGATGAGACTGATTGGGAGAACCTGACGAACAAACAACTACATGATAAATTTCAGCAAATGATGAGTGGACAGGTGCAAGATGTGCTAAACAGATTTGAAGAGGCCATGGAGAAGATAGATGGCATGGAGAAGACGTTCGAAACAAAGCTCGATAACAAGTTTAATGAATTGCTCGCGCCTCTTCCACCACCACCACCCGCTGCACCTAACGCACCTCTCCAACAACAACAACAACGCATCCTTCCGAATCAGTATGGACGAGTGAAGCATGTTCCTATTGAGGATGGCCAAACTTCTGGTGCTGCTATTCATGTTGTTGATGCTTCTTTGGCTCCTGCTATTGCTGCTGCTGGTACCCAGGAGGATGATGAGTATGCGGGCGATTATGAGGATGAGGTTGATCAAAATCAGCACTACGTGCAGCCACCTGCACCACCACCAGCAGGTCGACCTCAGGTATATATTCGTAATGGTAGGCCTGCACCTCCACCTCAGGTACGAGATGATGTCCATATTCCTAAACTGAAATTGAATATTCCACCATTTGAGGGTAGATATGTTCCTAATATATATCTTACTTGGGAGTTAGAAACTGAACAGCGTTTTACATGTTTACAATATCCCGAGGAGAGACGGGTTGCTGCTGCTGTTTGTGCTTTCACTAGTTTTGCATGTGTATGGTGGTCTGAACATTGTAGATTATATCCTATTCCAACTACTTGGGCTGCTTTGAAAACTGCTATGCGTACTCGTTGGGTTCCACCATATTATCAACGTGAATTGCTTCAAAAATTACAGCGCTTAAGACAAGGAAAAAATTCTGTAGAAGAATATTATCAGGAATTACAAACTGGCATGATTAGATGTGGTATTGTTGAGGAGAATGAAGCTATGCTTGCACGTTTTCTGGGTGGATTAAATAGAGAGATTCAGACCATTCTAGACTATAAGGAGTATACGAATATCACTCGTTTATTCCATCTTGCTTGTAAAGCTGAACGTGAAGTGCAGGATCGACAAGCATTGGCGCGAACTAACTTTTTTGCAAGCCGACCTTCATCATGGACACCGCGTGCATCTTCTACTTCAACTGCACCAGCACCTCAATCAGGTGCCTCCTCTAGTCGTGATACAAGAAAACAGGCACAACCACCATTATCTGCCAAGAGCGCACCTGCTGGTCCTCCACAGAGTTCTTCTTCTTCCATGGCAATAACAGGGCACACAAGTGATATTATTTGTCGTCGTTGTAAGGGAGGAGGTCATTATGCGAGAGAATGCAAATCTCCGCGTGTGATGATTGCTACCGCGGATGGTGGATATGAGTCCGCTAGTGACTATGATGAGGAGACTTTGGCTCTTATTACACGTGAAGAACATGGTGGAGATGATTCTGATCATGAGACGCAATACATGTCTCCTGAAGACGCTGACAGGTATGAATGTTTAGTTGCTCAACGTGTTTTGAGTGTGCAGGTCACACAAGCTGAGCAAAATCAGAGGCACAATTTGTTCCATACCAAGGGAGTTGTGAAAGAATGTTCTGTGCACGTCATCATAGATGGAGGGAGCTGCAACAACTTGGCTAGCATGGAGATGGTGGAAAAGCTTTCTCTCACCACAAGACCACATCCACATCCTTACTACATCCAATGGTTCAACAACAGCAGCAAGGTTAAGGTAACACGTATTGTTCGTGTGCATTTTAGTATCTCTACATATGTTGATTATGTTGATTGTGATGTGGTACCTATGCAAGCATGTTCCTTATTACTTGGTAGACCATGGCAATTTGATAAAAATTATGTACACCATGGTAGAAACAATCACTATACTCTTGTTCATAAGGATAAAAATATTACTTTGCTTCCTATGACTCCTGATTCCATTTTGAAAGATGATATTAATAGAGCTAATAAAGCAAAACAGGAGAAGAATAAGAGTGAAAATCAGATTGTGGCAAAAGAATTTGAGCAACAAATGAAGCCTAATAATAAACCATCTAGTGTTGCTTCTGAAATTAAATTGAAAAGTGCATGTTTATTTGCCACCAAATCTGATATTGATGAGCTAGATTTCAGCAAATCTGTTTGCTATGCTTTTGTGTGCAAAGAGGCATTATTTCATTCGAGGACGTGCCTTCCTCTTTGTCTCCTGCTGTCACTAACATTTTGCAGGAGTTCGCTGACGTTTTTCCACAAGACGTACCACCGGGATTACCGCCTATTCGAGGGATTGAGCATCAGATTGACTTAATTCCCGGTGCTTCACTGCCAAACCGTGCACCATACCGTACTAATCCAAAGGAGACAAAGGAGATTATGCGTCAAGTACAAGAGCTTCTCGACAAAGGTTATTGATGAGGACATCAATACAATTGTTACACCCACAGCCCCTGCTGCTATACATACTGGACCAATTACTAGAGCTCGTGCACGCCAACTAAATTACCAGGTACTTTCGTTTCTTGGTAATGATTCTAATGTTCATGAGAATATGATGCTGCCTAAATTGGATACATTTGTTTTGCTTACAAATGAAGGGCCTAGCTTGGAGAAGGATGAACATTGGAGCAAGAACAAGCATGGAGATGATGGCATGCGCAAGGGGAACAAGAACGGAGTTACAAGTGATGATTTCAGGACTTTGAAGCCACCATAATGGGTGCATGAAGCCTTGGACGAAATATACAAGATGCCACTTCATAAATTTCGTCCCGAGGCTATTTTAGGTGCTGCGTCACCTTATTATTGGGCCAGGCCCATGTAATTTCGAAATACATAAGTATAGGCTATTTTTAGAGTCCGTATGTGTGGGGAAACAAGAGATAGGGTTGATTTCGGACCCCTCCACCAAGGGCCACGAAATTCCCCCCCTCTTCCTCCATATATACAGCCTTTAGGGCATCGTTTAGACTTTGGGTTTTGTTTAGATTAAAAGTTCGCCATAGCTGCAACTTCGCGTACTTCGTTTGTGTTCAACGACCAGACAAAGGCGTCACAGAACCCCACCTTGATCAATAAAGCTTTCATCTTATATTCGCAATATCCAGATTGCAATCTTAGTTTCTTGCTTGTTCTTCGTTTGCTCGCAGGAAACAGACCCTCGTGGTCAGGTTGATCGTGCTTCGGCGTGGTCAATAACCTCTCGGAGTTGGTTTAGCGATTGCTAAGGCGCGGCGTCCTCGCACGTTCGTAGTCGGATCGTCAAAGTCGACTTCCACCAAAGCGAAATCCACCATCTCATCGAAAGACGGGACACCTCCGCCTCTATCAAGTGGTATCAGATTTCCAGGTTGCTCGGTGAGATTTTACAGTTTTTCGTAGTTTAGATCGAGTCTGTTCTTCATACCTACAGTCCACGAAAAAGCCACAAAAAAAAATTAGGGTTAGTTCATCATATCCGAACCAATCCGAGCCTTTGCATAATCTTTTTAGGGTTTTGCTTTGTTGAATTTGCGGTTGCATCGTCGTGTCTAGTTGCTGGTCTTAGAGTCTAGTCTTTTAGAGTTTCGAGTTCTGGTCATAAGTTGTCACGACGCCGCCGCACCATCATCATCGCCCCTGCCATCTACCACCATCGCTCCGAATCCGTATCCATATACCACCACCAATCTGTGTCCATATACCACCACCGATCCATATCCATATACTACCACCACCGCTGCCATATACCACCACCATATATCCACCACCAATTCGAGTTCCTTGATTATTAGGGTTGTTTTTGAGATCCATCTAGTTTCCGATTCGTGTTTCCTTGCCGGAGTAGGTTTCGGAAAAAAAAAGAGTCGGGTAGCCACGCTCCGTTTAGGCCCAAAATTTTTCGAAAACGCATTTTTCGAAAAATTTTCTGGCTATCCTATTTTTAGGTGTTTCTGAGTGTTTTGAGACAGGTGCCATTATAGGAAGTTTTTTTTGACCCGTTTCCAGTTTTTGGGTCCGGGCAGTCGAAAAAAAAAATTGGTCGAAAAATTTCGTGCCCATCCTGTCAGTTTGAGCTAGGAAGAGTTTTGAGACACTCGCCATTATAGTGATTTTTCGCAAAAAAAAAGCAGCGCAAAAAAAAAGAGCGCAAAAAAAAAGAGCGAAAAAAAAATTCAGAGTGTGCTTTTCCCTTGTTTACGTGCCGCGCCGTGATTTTGTTGGTGTTCTAGGCTCGCGTCTCTAGCACAGTCTAGCCTAGGACCAGCACAGTACCGTCGTTGAGCGTTTATTCAACTTTGCATCTCTGAATTGATTATTGCTGACCCTTTTTGCTACCATAGTATAAGCCTTCCCAGCTCCACATACATCTACGTCGTGCGTTTGACTCTCCCTGGTAATCGCTCTATCCAAGCTTTGAGAGTTTTGACTACAACGGTTGCCGATCACCGCCTGTTGCTGGGTAAGAACTGGTAAGAATTTGAGATTTGCTTGACGGATTTGTGACACCCACCACCACCACTTGTTCGTAGTCTGTAGGATCATATTCTTGTGTGTTTCTATTGCTGCTAACCATGCCAGGATCACAAGCCGACGAGATTGACTGGGAGAATTTATCGAACAAGGAGCTTCATGATAAGTTTCAGCAAATGATGACTGAACAGGTGCAAGATGTGCTGAACAATTTTGAAGAGGCCATGGAGAAGATCACTGGCTTTGAGAAGACGTTCGAAACAAAGCTCGATAACAAGTTTAATGAATTGCTCGCGCGTCTTCCACCACCACCACCCGCTGCAGCTAACGCACCTCTCCAACAACAACAACAACAACGACTACCTCCACGTCTCGAAGCAGACCTCCGCCGAGCAAGCCGTGTTCCTCTTGCGTTTGGCCAAACTGTTGGTGCTGCTGTTGATACTTCTGTGGCTCCTGCTGCTGATGCGGAGGAGGATGATTATGTGGGAGATTATGAGGATGAGGTTGATCAAAATCAACACTACGTGCAGCCACCTGTACCACCACCAGCAGGTCGACCTCAGGTATATATTCGTAATGGTAGGCCTGCACCACCACCTCAGGTACGAGATGACGTCCATATTCCTAAACTGAAATTGAATATTCCACCATTTGAGGGTAGATATGTTCCTGATATATATCTTACTTGGGAGTTAGAAACTGAACAACGATTTACATGTTTACAATATCCTGAGGAGAGACGAGTTGCTGCTGTCGTTTGTGCTTTCACTAGTTTTGCATGTGTATGGTGGTCTGAACATTGTAGATTATATCCTATTCCAACTACTTGGGCTGCTTTGAAAACTGCTATGCGTACGCGTTGGGTTCCACCACATTATCAACGTGAATTGCTTCAAAAATTGCAGCGTTTAAGACAAGGGAAAAATTCTGTAGAAGAATATTATCAGGAATTACAAACTGGCATGATTAGATGTGGTATTGTTGAGGAGAATGAAGCTATGCTTGCACGTTTTCTGTGTGGATTAAATAGAGAGATTCAGACCATTCTAGACTATAAGGAGTATACTAATATCACTCGTTTATTCCATCTTGCTTGTAAAGCTGAACGTGAAGTGCAGGATCGACAAGCATTGGGGCGAACTAACTTTTCTGCAGGCCGGCCTTCATCATGGACACCACGTGCATCTTCTACTTCAACTGCACCAGCACCTCCATCCGGTGCCACCTCCAGCCGTGATACAAGAAAACAGGCACAACCACCATTATCTGCCAAGAGCGCACCTGCGGGGCCTGCACAGCGTTCTTCTTCTTCCATGGCATCAACAGGGCACACAAGTGATATTATTTGTCGTCGTTGTAAGGGAGGAGGTCATTATGCGAGAGAATGCAAATCTCCGCGTGTGATGATTGCTACCGCGGATGGTGGATATGAGTCCGCTAGTGACTATGATGAGGAGACTTTGGCTCTTATTACACGTGAGGAACATGGTGGAGATGATTCTGATCATGAGACGCAATACATGGCTCCTGAAGACGCTGACGGGTATGAATGTTTAGTTGCTCAACGTGTTTTGAGTGTGCAGGTCACACAAGCTGAGCAAAATCAGAGGCACAATTTGTTCCATACCAAGGGAGTTGTGAAGGAACGTTCTGTGCGCGTCATCATAGACGGAGGGAGCTGCAACAACTTGGCTAGCATGGAGATGGTGGAGAAGCTTTCTCTCACCACAAGACCACATCCACATCCTTACTACATCCAATGGTTCAACAACAGCGGCAAGCTTAAGGTAACACGTACTGTTCGTGTGCATTTTAGTATCTCTACATATGCTGATTATGTTGATTGTGATGTGGTACCTATGCAAGCATGTTCCTTATTACTTGGTAGACCATGGCAATTTGATAAAAATTCGGTACACCATGGTAGAAACAATCACTATACTCTTGTTCATAAGGATAAAAATATTACTTTGCTTCCTATGACTCCTGATTCCATTTTGAAAGATGATATTAATAGAGCTAATAAAGCACAACAGGAGAAGAATAAGAGTGAAAATCAGATTGTGGCAAAAGAATTTGAGCAACAAATGAAGCCTAATAATAAACCATCTAGTGTTGCTTCTGAAATTAAATTGAAAAGTGCATGTTTATTTGCCACCAAATCTGATATTGATGAGCTAGATTTTAGCAAATCTGTTTGCTATGCTTTTGTGTGCAAAGAGGCATTATTTTCATTCGAGGATGTGCCTTCCTCTTTGCCTCCTGCTGTCACTAACATTTTGCAGGAGTTTGCTGACGTTTTTCCACAAGACGTGCCACCGGGATTACCGCCTATTCGAGGGATTGAGCATCAGATTGACTTAATTCCCGGTGCTTCACTGCCAAACCGTGCACCATACCGTACCAATCCAGAGGAGACGAAGGAGATTATGCATCAAGTACAAGAGCTTCTCGACAAAGGTTATATACGCGAATCCCTTAGTCCTTGTGCTGTTCCTATTATTCTAGTGCCGAAAAAGGATGGTACATCACGTATGTGTGTTGATTGTAGAGGCATTAATAATATTACTATTCGTTATCGTCATCCTATTCCTAGGCTAGATGATATGCTTGATGAATTGAGTGGCTCTACAATATTCTCCAAAGTTGATTTGCGTAGTGGCTACCATCAAATTCGTATGAAATTGGGAGATGAATGGAAAACAGCATTTAAAACTAAGTTTGGATTATATGAGTGGTTAGTCATGCCTTTTGGGTTAACTAATGCACCTAGTACTTTCATGAGATTAATGAACGAAGTTTTACGTGTTTTCATTGGACGATTTGTGGTAGTTTACTTTGATGACATATTGATTTATAGCAGATCTTTGGAAGAACATTTGGAACATTTACGTGCTGTTTTTATTGCTCTACGTGATGCACGTTTGTCTGGTAACCTTGGGAAGTGCACCTTTTGCACCGACCGAGTATCTTTTCTTGGCTATGTTGTTACTCCACAGGGAATTGAAGTTGATAAGGCCAAGATTGAAGCTATTGAGAGTTGGCCGCAGCCCAAAACGGTCACACAAGTGAGGAGTTTTCTTGGCCTCGCTGGATTCTATAGGCGTTTTGTGAGAGATTTCAGCACCATTGCTGCACCTCTCAATGAGCTTACAAAGAAAGATGTGCCTTTTCTTTGGGGTACTGCACAGGAAGAAGCCTTCACGGTATTGAAAGATAAGTTGACACATGCTCCTTTACTCCAACTTCCTGATTTTAATAAGACTTTTGAGCTTGAATGTGATGCTAGTGGAATTGGATTAGGAGGTGTGTTATTACAAGATGGCAAACCTGTTGCATACTTTTCTGAAAAATTGAGTGGGCCTAGTCTGAATTATTCTACTTATGATAAAGAATTATATGCTCTTGTTTGGACTTTAGAAACATGGCAACATTATTTATGGCCCAAAGAATTTGTTATACATTCTGATCATGAATCATTGAAACATATTAAAAGTCAAGCTAAACTGAATCGTAGACATGCTAAATGGGTTGAATTCATTGAGACTTTCCCTTATGTCATTAAACACAAGAAGGGAAAAGAAAATGTTATTGCTGATGCTTTGTCTCGTCGCTATACTATGCTTTCACAACTTGACTTCAAAATATTTGGTTTGGAGACCATCAAAGATCAATATGTGCATGATGCTGATTTTAAAGATGTAATGCATAATTGTAAAGAAGGAAGAATGTGGAACAAGTTTGTTGTTAACGATGGATTTGTGTTTCGTGCTAACAAGCTATGCATTCCAGCTAGCTCCGTTCGTCTTTTGTTGTTGCAGGAGGCGCATGGAGGAGGATTAATGGGACACTTTGGCGTGAAGAAGACAGAGGACGTACTTGCTACACATTTCTTTTGGCCAAAGATGAGACGGGATGTTGAGCGTTTTATTGCTCGCTGCACTACATGTCAAAAAGCTAAGTCACGCCTCAATCCTCATGGTTTATATATGCCTTTGCCTGTACCTAGTGTTCCTTGGGAGGATATATCTATGGACTTTGTTTTAGGTTTACCTCGAACAAAGAAGGGGAGGGATAGCATATTTGTTGTCCTGGATAGATTCTCGAAAATGGCACACTTTATACCATGTCATAAAAGCGATGATGCTGTTAATGTTGCTGATTTGTTCTTTCGTGAAATTATTCGCTTGCATGGTGTGCCAAATACTATTCTTTCAGATCGTGATACTAAATTTCTTAGCCACTTTTGGAGATGTTTATGGGCTAAGTTGGGGACTAAACTGCTTTTTAGTACTACTTGTCACCCCCAAACTGATGGACAAACTGAAGTAGTCAATAGAATGTTGTCTACTACGCTTAGGGCTGTTTTGAAGAATAATAAGAAAATGTGGGAGGAATGCTTGCCTCATATTGAATTTGCTTATAATCGTTCATTGCATTCTACTACTAAGATGTGCCCTTTTGAAGTTGTGTATGGTTTCCTACCTCGTGCACCTATTGATTTGTTGCCTCTTCCATCTTCGGAGAAGGTTAATTTTGATGCTAAACAACGTGCTGAATTGATTTTAAAAATGCATGAGTTAACTAAGGAAAACATTGAGCGCATGTGATGAGGACATCAATACAATTGTTACACCCACAGGCCCTGCTGCTATACATACTGGACCAATTACTAGAGCTCGTGCACGCCAACTAAATTACCAGGTACTTTCGTTTCTTGGTAATGATTCTAATGTTCATGAGAATATGATGCTGCCTAAATTGGATACATTTGTTTTGCTTACAAATGAAGGGCCTAGCTTGGAGAAGGATGAACATTGGAGCAAGAACAAGCATGGAGATGATGGCATGCGCAAGGGGAACAAGAAAGGAGTTACAAGTGATGATTTCAGGACTTTGAAGCCACCATAATGGGTGCATGAAGCCTTGGACGAAATATACAAGATGCCACTTCATAAATTTCGTCCCGAGGCTATTTTAGGTGCTGCGTCACCTTATTATTGGGCCAGTGATAGAGGCAAAGGTGTCCCGTCTTTCGATGAGATGGTGGATTTCGCTTTGGTGGAAGTCGACTTTGACGATCCGACTACGAACGTGCGAGGACGTCGCGCCATAGCAATCGCTAAACCAACTCCGAGAGGTTATTGACCACGCCGGAGCACGATCAACCTGACCACGAGGGTCTGTTTCCTGCGAGCAAACGAAGAACAAGCAAGAAACTGAGATTGCAATCTGGATATTGCGAATATAAGATGAAAGCTTTATTGATCAAGGTGGGGTTCTGTGACGCCTTTGTCTGGTCGTTGAACACAAACGAAGTACGCGAAGTTGCAGCTATGGCGAACTTTTAATCTAAACAAAACCCAAAGTCTAAACGATGCCCTAAGGGCTGTATATATGGAGGAAGAGGGGGGAATTTCGTGGCCCTTGGTGGAGGGGTCCGAAATCAACCCTATCTCTTGTTTCCCCACACATACGGACTCTAAAAATAGCCTATACTTATGTATTTCGAAATTACATGGGCCTGGCCCAATAATAAGGTGACGCAGCACCTAAAATAACCTCGGGACGAAATTTATGAAGTGGCATCTTGTATATTTCGTCCAAGGCTTCATGCACCCATTATGGTGGCTTCAAAGTCCTGAAATCATCACTTGTAACTCCGTTCTTGTTCCCCTTGCGCATGCCATCATCTCCATGATTGTTCTTGCTCCAATGTTCATCCTTCTCCAAGCTAGGCCCTTCATTTGTAAGCAAAACAAATGTATCCAATTTAGGCAGCATCATATTCTCATGAACATTAGAATCATTACCAAGAAACGAAAGTACCTAGTAATTTAGTTGGCGTGCACGAGCTCTAGTAATTGGTCCAGTATGTATAGCAGCAGGGGTTGTGGGTGTAACAATTGTATTGATGTCCTCATCATCCTCCCCTTCTTGAAATGAAGTCGTCCTTGACGGAAGTTCATCTTCCTCACCCAAATAAGGCTTCAAATCTGCAATGTTAAAAGTGGGACTAACCCCAAAATCTGCAGGCAGCTCAAGTTTATATGCATTATCATTTATTTTCTCTAACACCTTAAAGGGACCATCAGCACGTGGCATTAACTTTGATTTGCGCAAATGTAACCAAACAAGATCTCCAGGTGCAAACACAACATGTTTTCTACCCTTATCTCCAGCAAGTTTATATTTAGCATTCATGCGCTCAATGTTTTCCTTAGTTAACTCATGCATTTTTAAAATCAATTCAGCACGTTGTTTAGCATCAAAATTAACCTTCTCCGAAGATGGAAGAGGCAACAAATCAATAGGAGCATGAGGTAGGAAACCATACACAACTTCAAAAGGGCACATCTTAGTAGTAGAATGCAATGAACGATTATAAGCAAATTCAATATGAGGCAAGCATTCCTCCCACATTTTCTTATTATTCTTCAAAACAGCCCTAAGCATAGTAGACAACATTCTATTGACTACTTCAGTTTGTCCATCAGTTTGGGGGTGACAAGTAGTACTAAAAAGCAGTTTAGTCCCCAACTTAGCCCATAAACATCTCCAAAAGTGGCTAAGAAATTTAGTATCACGATCTGAAACAATAGTATTTGGCACACCATGCAAGCGAATAATTTCACGAAAGAACAAATCAGCAACATTAACAGCATCATCGCTTTTATGACATGGTATAAAGTGTGCCATTTTCGAGAATCTATCCACGACAACAAATATGCTATCCCTCCCCTTCTTTGTTCGAGGTAAACCTAAAACAAAGTCCATAGATATATCCTCCCAAGGAACACTAGGTACAGGCAAAGGCATATATAAACCATGAGGATTGAGGCGTGACTTAGCTTTTTGACATGTAGTGCAGCGAGCAATTAAACGCTCAACATCCCGTCTCATCTTTGGCCAAAAGAAATGTGTAGCAAGTACGTCCTCCGTCTTCTTCACGCCAAAGTGTCCCATTAACCCTCCTCCATGCGCCTCCTGCAACAACAAAAGACGAACGGAGCTAGCTGGAATGCATAGCTTGTTAGCACGAAACACAAATCCATCGTTAACAACAAACTTGTTCCACATTCTTCCTTCTTTACAATTATGCATTACATCTTTAAAATCAGCATCATGCACATATTGATCTTTGATGGTCTCCAAACCAAATATTTTGAAGTCAAGTTGTGAAAGCATAGTATAGCGACGAGACAAAGCATCAGCAATAACATTTTCTTTTCCCTTCTTGTGTTTAATGACATAAGGGAAAGTCTCAATGAATTCAACCCATTTAGCATGTCTACGATTCAGTTTAGCTTGACTTTTAATATGTTTCAATGATTCATGATCAGAATGTATAACAAATTCTTTGGGCCATAAATAATGTTGCCATGTTTCTAAAGTCCAAACAAGAGCATATAATTCTTTATCATAAGTAGAATAATTCAGACTAGGCCCACTCAATTTTTCAGAAAAGTATGCAACAGGTTTGCCATCTTGTAATAACACACCTCCTAATCCAATTCCACTAGCATCACATTCAAGCTCAAAAGTCTTATTAAAATCAGGAAGTTGGAGTAAAGGAGCATGTGTCAACTTATCTTTCAATACCGTGAAGGCTTCTTCCTGTGCAGTACCCCAAAGAAAAGGCACATCTTTCTTTGTAAGCTCATTGAGAGGTGCAGCAATGGTGCTGAAATCTCTCACAAAACGCCTATAGAATCCAGCGAGGCCAAGAAAACTCCTCACTTGTGTGACCGTTTTGGGCTGCGGCCAACTCTCAATAGCTTCAATCTTGGCCTTATCAACTTCAATTCCCTGTGGAGTAACAACATAGCCAAGAAAAGATACTCGGTCGGTGCAAAAGGTGCACTTCCCAAGGTTACCAGACAAACGTGCATCACGTAGAGCAATAAAAACAGCACGTAAATGTTCCAAATGTTCTTCCAAAGATCTGCTATAAATCAATATGTCATCAAAGTAAACTACCACAAATCGTCCAATGAAAACACGTAAAACTTCGTTCATTAATCTCATGAAAGTACTAGGTGCATTAGTTAACCCAAAAGGCATGACTAACCACTCATATAATCCAAACTTAGTTTTAAATGCTGTTTTCCATTCATCTCCCAATTTCATACGAATTTGATGGTAGCCACTACGCAAATCAACTTTGGAGAATATTGTAGAGCCACTCAATTCATCAAGCATATCATCTAGCCTAGGAATAGGATGACGATAACGAATAGTAATATTATTAATGCCTCTACAATCAACACACATACGTGATGTACCATCCTTTTTCGGCACTAGAATAATAGGAACAGCACAAGGACTAAGGGATTCGCGTATATAACCTTTGTCGAGAAGCTCTTGTACTTGACGCATAATCTCCTTCGTCTCCTCTGGATTGGTACGATATGGTGCACGGTTTGGCAGTGAAGCACCGTGATGAGGACATCAATACAATTGTTACACCCACAGCCCCTGCTGCTATACATACTGGACCAATTATTAGAGCTCGTGCACGCCAACTAAATTACCAGGTACTTTCGTTTCTTGGTAATGATTCTAATGTTCATGAGAATATGATGCTGCCTAAATTGGATACATTTGTTTTGCTTACAAATGAAGGGCCTAGCTTGGAGAAGGATGAACATTGGAGCAAGAACAAGCATGGAGATGATGGCATGCGCAAGGGGAACAAGAACAGAGTTACAAGTGATGATTTCAGGACTTTGAAGCCACCATAATGGGTGCATGAAGCCTTGGACGAAATATACAAGATGCCACTTCATAAATTTCGTCCCGAGGCTATTTTAGGTGCTGCGTCACCTTATTATTGGGCCAGGCCCATGTAATTTCGAAATACATAAGTATAGGCTATTTTTAGAGTCCGTATGTGTGGGGAAACAAGAGATAGGGTTGATTTCGGACCCCTCCACCAAGGGCCACGAAATTGCCCCCTCTTCCTCCATATATACAGCCCTTAGGGCATCGTTTAGACTTTGGGTTTTGTTTAGATTAAAAGTTCGCCATAGCTGCAACTTCGCCTACTTCGTTTGTGTTCAACGACCAGACAAAGGCGTCACAGAACCCCACCTTGATCAATAAAGCTTTCATCTTATATTCGCAATATCCAGATTGCAATCTTAGTTTCTTGCTTGTTCTTCGTTTGCTCGCAGGAAACAGACCCTCGTGGTCAGGTTGATCGTGCTTCGGCGTGGTCAATAACCTCTCGGAGTTGGTTTAGCGATTGCTAAGGCGCGGCGTCCTCGCACGTTCGTAGTCGGATCGTCAAAGTCGACTTCCACCAAAGCGAAATCCACCATCTCATCGAAAGACGGGACACCTCCGCCTCTATCAAGTGGTATCAGATTTCCAGGTTGCTCGGTGAGATTTTACAGTTTTTCGTAGTTTAGATCGAGTCTGTTCTTCATACCTACAGTCCACGAAAAAGCCACAAAAAAAATTAGGGTTAGTTCATCATATCCGAACCAATCTGAGCCTTTGCATAATCTTTTTAGGGTTTTGCTTTGTTGAATTTGCGGTTGCATCGTCGTGTCTAGTTGCTGGTCTTAGAGTCTAGTCTTTTAGAGTTTCGAGTTCTGGTCATAAGTTGTCACGCCGCCGCCGCACCATCATCATCGCCCCTGCCATCTACCACCACCGCTCCGAATCCGTATCCATATACCACCACCAATCTGTGTCCATATACCACCACCGATCCATATCCATATACTACCACCACCGCTGCCATATACCACCACCATATATCCACCACCAATTCGAGTTCCTTGATTATTAGGGTTGTTTTCGAGATCCATCTAGTTTCCGATTCGTGTTTCCTTGCCGGAGTAGGTTTCGGAAAAAAAAAAGAGTCGGGTAGCCACGCTCCGTTTAGGCCCAAAATTTTTCGAAAACGCATTTTTCGAAAAAATTTCTGGCTATCCTATTTTTAGGTGTTTCTGAGTGTTTTGAGACAGGTGCCATTATAGGAAGTTTTTTTTGACCCGTTTCCAGTTTTTGGGTCCGGGCAGTCAAAAAAAAAAGAATTTGGTCGAAAAAATTTCGTGCCCATCCTGTCAGTTTGAGCTAAGAAGAGTTTTGAGACACTCGCCATTATAGTGATTTTTCGCAAAAAAAAAAGCAGCGCAAAAAAAAAGAGCGCAAAAAAAAAGCAGCGCAAAAAAAAAAAGAGCGAAAAAAAAATTCAGAGTGTGCTTTTCCCTTGTTTACGTGCCGCGCCGTGATTTTGTTGGTGTTCTAGGCTCGCGTCTCTAGCACAGTCTAGCCTAGGACCAGCACAGTACCGTCGTTGAGCGTTTATTCAACTTTGCATCTCTGAATTGATTATTGCTGACCCTTTTTGCTACCATACTATAAGCCTTCCCAGCTCCACATACATCTACGTCGTGCGTTTGACTCTCCCTGGTAATCGCTCTATCCAAGCTTTGAGAGTTTTTGTCTACAACGGTTGCCGATCACCGCCTGCTGCTGGGTAAGAACTGGTAAGAATTTGAGATTTGCTTGAAGGATTTGTGACACCCACCACCACCACTTGTTCGTAGTCTGTAGGATCATATTCTTGTGTGTTTCTACTGCTGCTAACCATGCCAGGATCACAAGCCGACGAGATTGACTGGGAGAATTTGTCGAACAAGGAGCTTCATGATAAGTTTCAGCAAATGATGACTGAACAGGTGCAAGATGTGCTGAACAATTTTGAAGAGGCCATGGAGAAGATCACTGGCTTTTAGAAGACGTTCGAAACAAAGCTCGATAACAAGTTTAATGAATTGCTCGCGCGTCTTCCACCACCACCAACCGCTGCACCTAACGCACCTCTCCAACAACAACAACAACGACTACCTCCACGTCGCGAAGCAGACCTCCGCCGAGCAAGCCGTGTTCCTCTTGCGTTTGGCCAAACTGTTGGTGCTGCTGTTGATACTTCTGTGGCTCCTGCTGCTGATGCGGAGGAGGATGATTATGTGGGAGATTATGAGGATGAGGTTGATCAAAATCAACACTACATGCAGCCACCTGTACCACCACCAGTAGGTCGACCTCAGGTATATATTCGTAATGGTAGGCCTGCACCACCACCTCAGGTACGAGATGATGTCCATATTCCTAAACTGAAATTGAATATTCCACCATTTGAGGGTAGATATGTTCCTGATATATATCTTACTTGGGAGTTAGAAACTGAACAACGATTTACATGTTTACAATATCCTGAGGAGAGACGAGTTGCTGCTGCCGTTTGTGCTTTCACTAGTTTTGCATGTGTATGGTGGTCTGAACATTGTAGATTATATCCTATTCCAACTACTTGGGCTACTTTGAAAACTGCTATGCGTACGCGTTGGGTTCCACCATATTATCAACGTGAATTGCTTCAAAAATTGCAGCGTTTAAGACAAGGAAAAAATTCTGTAGAAGAATATTATCAGGAATTACAAACTGGCATGATTAGATGTGGTATTGTTGAGGAGAATGAAGCTATGCTTGCACGTTTTCTGGGTGGATTAAATAGAGAGATTCAGACCATTCTAGACTATAAGGAGTATACTAATATCACTCGTTTATTCCATCTTGCTTGTAAAGCTGAACGTGAAGTGCAGGATCGACAAGCATTGGGGCGAACTAACTTTTCTGCAGGCCGACCTTCATCATGGACACCACGTGCATCTTCTACTTCAACTGCACCAGCACCTCCATCCGGTGCCACCTCCAGCCGTGATACAAGAAAACAGGCACAACCACCATTATCTGCCAAGAGCGCACCTGCGGGGCCTGCACAACGTTCTTCTTCTTCCATGGCATCCACAGGGCACACAAGTGATATTATTTGTCGTCGTTGTAAGGGAGGAGGTCATTATGCGAGGGAATGCAAATCTCCGCGTGTGATGATTGCTACCGCGGATGGTGGATATGAGTCCGCTAGTGACTATGATGAGGAGACATTGGCTCTTATTACACGTGAAGAACATGGTGGAGATGATTCTGATCATGAGACGCAATACATGGCTCCTGAAGACGCTGACAGGTATGAATGTTTAGTTGCTCAACGTGTTTTGAGTGTGCAGGTCACACAAGCTGAGTAAAATCAGAGGCACAATTTGTTCCATACCAAGGGAGTTGTGAAGGAACGTTCTGTGCGCGTCATAATAGACGGAGGGAGCTGCAACAACTTGGCTAGCATGGAGATGGTGGAGAAGCTTTCTCTCACCACAAGACCACATCCACATCCTTACTACATCCAATGGTTCAACAACAACAGCAAGGTTAAGGTAACACGTACTGTTCGTGTGCATTTTAGTATCTCTACATATGCTGATTATGTTGATTGTGATGTGGTACCTATGCAAGCATGTTCCTTATTACTTGGTAGACCATGGCAATTTGATAAAAATTCTGTACACCATGGTAGAAACAATCACTATACTCTTGTTCATAAGGATAAAAATATTACTTTGCTTCCTATGACTCCTGATTCCATTTTGAAAGATGATATTAATAGAGCTAATAAAGCAAAAAAGGAGACGAATAAGAGTGAAAATCAGATTGTGGCAAAAGAATTTGAGCAACAAATGAAGCCTAATAATAAACCATCTAGTGTTGCTTCTGAAATTAAATTGAAAAGTGCATGTTTATTTGCCACCAAATCTGATATTGATGAGCTAGATTTCAGCAAATCTGTTTGCTATGCTTTTGTGTGCAAAGAGGCATTATTTTCATTCGAGGACGTGCCTTCCTCTTTGCCTCCTGCTGTCACTAACATTTTGCAGGAGTTCGCTGACGTCTTTCCACAAGACGTGCCACCGGGATTACCGCCTATTAGAGGGATTGAGCATCAGATTGACTTAATTCCCGGTGCTTCACTGCCAAACCGTGCACCATACCATACCAATCCAGAGGAGACGAAGGAGATTATGCGCCAAGTACAAGAGCTTCTCGACAAAGGTTATATACGCGAATCCCTTAGTCCTTGTGCTGTTCCTATTATTCTAGTGCCGAAAAAGGATGGTACATCACGTATGTGTGTTGATTGTAGAGGCATTAATAATATTACTATTCGTTATCGTCATCCTATTCCTAGGCTAGATGATATGCTTGATGAATTGAGTGGCTCTACAATATTCTCCAAAGTTGATTTGCGTAGTGGCTACCATCAAATTCGTATGAAATTGGGAGATGAATGGAAAACAGCATTTAAAACTAAGTTTGGATTATATGAGTGGTTAGTCATGCCTTTTGGGTTAACTAATGCACCTAGTACTTTCATGAGATTAATGAACGAAGTTTTACGTGTTTTCATTGGACGATTTGTGGTAGTTTACTTTGATGACATATTGATTTATAGCAGATCTTTGGAAGAACATTTGGAACATTTACGTGCTGTTTTTATTGCTCTACGTGATGCACGTTTGTCTGGTAACCTTGGGAAGTGCACCTTTTGCACCGACCGAGTATCTTTTCTTGGCTATGTTGTTACTCCACAGGGAATTGAAGTTGATAAGGCCAAGATTGAAGCTATTGAGAGTTGGCCGCAGCCCAAAACGGTCACACAAGTGAGGAGTTTTCTTGGCCTCGCTGGATTCTATAGGCGTTTTGTGAGAGATTTCAGCACCATTGCTGCACCTCTCAATGAGCTTACAAAGAAAGATGTGCCTTTTCTTTGGGGTACTGCACAGGAAGAAGCCTTCACGGTATTGAAAGATAAGTTGACACATGCTCCTTTACTCCAACTTCCTGATTTTAATAAGACTTTTGAGCTTGAATGTGATGCTAGTGGAATTGGATTAGGAGGTGTGTTATTACAAGATGGCAAACCTGTTGCATACTTTTCTGAAAAATTGAGTGGGCCTAGTCTGAATTATTCTACTTATGATAAAGAATTATATGCTCTTGTTTGGACTTTAGAAACATGGCAACATTATTTATGGCCCAAAGAATTTGTTATACATTCTGATCATGAATCATTGAAACATATTAAAAGTCAAGCTAAACTGAATCGTAGACATGCTAAATGGGTTGAATTCATTGAGACTTTCCCTTATGTCATTAAACACAAGAAGGGAAAAGAAAATGTTATTGCTGATGCTTTGTCTCGTCGCTATACTATGCTTTCACAACTTGACTTCAAAATATTTGGTTTGGAGACCATCAAAGATCAATATGTGCATGATGCTGATTTTAAAGATGTAATGCATAATTGTAAAGAAGGAAGAATGTGGAACAAGTTTGTTGTTAACGATGGATTTGTGTTTCGTGCTAACAAGCTATGCATTCCAGCTAGCTCCGTTCGTTTTTTGTTGTTGCAGGAGGCGCATGGAGGAGGATTAATGGGACACTTTGGCGTGAAGAAGACGGAGGACGTACTTGCTACACATTTCTTTTGGCCAAAGATGAGATGGGATGTTGAGCGTTTTATTGCTCGCTGCACTACATGTCAAAAAGCTAAGTCACGCCTCAATCCTCATGGTTTATATGCCTTTGCCTGTACCTAGTGTTCCTTGGGAGGATATATCTATGGACTTTGTTTTAGGTTTACCTCGAACAAAGAAGGGGAGGGATAGCATATTTGTTGTCGTGGATAGATTCTCGAAAATGGCACACTTTATACCATGTCATAAAAGCGATGATGCTGTTAATGTTGCTGATTTGTTCTTTCGTGAAATTATTCGCTTGCATGGTGTGCCAAATACTATTGTTTCAGATCGTGATACTAAATTTCTTAGCCACTTTTGGAGATGTTTATGGGCTAAGTTGGGGACTAAACTGCTTTTTAGTACTACTTGTCACCCCCAAACTGATGGACAAACTGAAGTAGTCAATAGAACATTGTCTACTATGCTTAGGGCTGTTTTGAAGAATAATAAGAAAATGTGGGAGGAATGCTTGCCTCATATTGAATTTGCTTATAATCGTTCATTGCATTCTACTACTAAGATGTGCCCTTTTGAAGTTGTGTATGGTTTTGATGAGGATATCAATACAATTGTTACACCCACAGCCCCTGCTGCTATACATACTGGACCAATTACTAGAGCTCGTGCACGCCAACTAAATTACCAGGTACTTTCGTTTCTTGGTAATGATTCTAATGTTCATGAGAATATGATGCTGCCTAAATTGGATACATTTGTTTTGCTTACAAATGAAGGGCCTAGCTTGGAGAAGGATGAACATTGGAGCAAGAACAAGCATGGAGATGATGGCATGCGCAAGGGGAACAAGAACGGAGTTACAAGTGATGATTTCAGGACTTTGAAGCCACCATAATGGGTGCATGAAGCCTTGGACGAAATATACAAGATGCCACTTCATAAATTTCGTCCCGAGGCTATTTTAGGTGCTGCGTCACCTTATTATTGGGCCAGGCCCATGTAATTTCGAAATACATAAGTATAGGCTATTTTTAGAGTCCGTATGTGTGGGGAAACAAGAGATAGGGTTGATTTCGGACTCCTCCTCCAAGGGCCACGAAATTCCCCCCTCTTCCTCCATATATACAGCCCTTAGGGCATCGTTTAGACTTTGGGTTTTGTTTAGATTAAAAGTTCGCCATAGCTGCAACTTCGCGTACTTCGTTTGTGTTCAACGACCAGACAAAGGCGTCATAGAACCCCACCTTGATCAATAAAGCTTTCATCTTATATTCGCAATATCCAGATTGCAATCTTAGTTTCTTGCTTGTTCTTCGTTTGCTCGCAGGAAACAGACCCTCATGGTCAGGTTGATCGTGCTCCGGCGTGGTCAATAACCTCTCGGAGTTGGTTTAGCGATTGCTAAGGCGCGACGTCCTCGCACGTTCGTAGTCGGATCGTCAAAGTCGACTTCCACCAAAGCGAAATCCACCATCTCATCGAAAGACGGGACACCTTTGCCTCTATCAAGTGGTATCAGATTTCCAGGTTGCTCGGTGAGATTTTACAGTTTTTTAGTAGTTTAGATCGAGTCTGCTCTTCATACCTATAGTCCACGAAAAAGCCACACAAAAAAATTTAGGGTTAGTTCATCATATCCGAACCAATCTGAGCCTTGCATAATCTTTTTAGGGTTTTGCTTTGTTGAATTTGCGGTTGCATCGTCGTGTCTAGTTGCTGGTCTTAGAGTCTAGTCTTTTAGAGTTTCGAGTTCTGGTCATAAGTTGTCACGCCGCCGCCGCACCATCATCATCGCCCCTGCCATCTACCACCACCGCACCGAATCCGTATCCATATACCACCACCAATCCGTGTCCATATACCACCACCGATCCATATCCATATACTACCACCGCTACCACCACCGCTGCCATATACCACCACCATATATCCACCACCAATCCGAGTTCCTTGCTTATTAGGTTTACCTCGAACAAAGAAGGGGAGGGATAGCATATTTGTTGTCGTGGATAGATTCTCGAAAATGGCACACTTTATACCATGTCATAAAAGCGATGATGCTGTTAATGTTGCTGATTTGTTCTTTCGTGAAATTATTCGCTTGCATGGTGTGCCAAATACTATTGTTTCAGATCGTGATACTAAATTTCTTAGCCACTTTTGGAGATGTTTATGGGCCAAGTTGGGGACTAAACTGCTTTTTAGTACTACTTGTCACCCCCAAACTGATGGACAAACTGAAGTAGTCAATAGAACATTGTCTACTATGCTTAGGGCTGTTTTGAAGAATAATAAGAAAATGTGGGAGGAATGCTTGCCTCATATTGAATTTGCTTATAATCGTTCATTGCATTCTACTACTAAGATGTGCCCTTTTGAAGTTGTGTATGGTTTCCTACCTCGTGCACCTATTGATTTGTTGCCTCTTCCATCTTCGGAGAAGGTTAATTTTGATGCTAAACAACGTGCTGAATTGATTTTAAAAATGCATGAGTTAACTAAGGAAAACATTGAGCGCATGAATGCTAAATATAAACTTGCTGGAGATAAGGGTAGAAAACATGTTGTGTTTGCACCCAGAGATCTTGTTTGGTTACATTTGCGTAAGGATAGATTTCCTGATTTGCGCAAATCAAATTTAATGCCACGTGTTGATGGTCCCTTTAAGGTGTTAGAGAAAATAAATGATAATGCATATAAACTTGAGCTGCCTGCAGATTTTGGGGTTAGTCCCACTTTTAACATTGCAGATTTGAAGCCTTATTTGGGTGAGGAAGATGAACTTCCGTCGAGGACGACTTCATTTCAAGAAGGGGAGGATGATGAGGACATCAATACAATTGTTACACCCACAGCCCCTGCTGCTATACATACTGGACCAATTACTAGAGCTCGTGCACGCCAACTAAATTACCATGTACTTTCGTTTCTTGGTAATGATTCTAATGTTCATGAGAATATGATGCTGCCTAAATTGGATACATTTGTTTTGCTTACAAATGAAGGGCCTAGCTTGGAGAAGGATGAACATTGGAGCAAGAACAAGCATGGAGATGATGGCATGCGCAAGGGAAACAAGAACGGAGTTACAAGTGATGATTTCAGGACTTTGAAGCCACCATAATGGGTGCATGAAGCCTTGGACGAAATATACAAGATGCCACTTCATAAATTTCATCCCGAGGCTATTTTAGGTGCTGCGTCACCTTATTATTGGGCCAGGCCCATGTAATTTCGAAATACATAAGTATAGGCTATTTTTAGAGTCCGTATGTGTGGGGAAACAAGAGATAGGGTTGATTTCGGACCCCTCCACCAAGGGCCACGAAATTGCCCCCTCTTCCTCCATATATACAGCCCTTAGGGCATCGTTTAGACTTTGGGTTTTGTTTAGATTAAAAGTTCGCCATAGCTGCAACTTCGCGTACTTCGTTTGTGTTCAACGACCAGACAAAGGCGTCACAGAACCCCACCTTGATCAATAAAGCTTTCATCTTATATTCGCAATATCCAGATTGCAATCTTAGTTTCTTGCTTGTTCTTCGTTTGCTCGCAGGAAACAGACCCTCGTGGTCAGGTTGATCGTGCTTCGGCGTGGTCAATAACCTCTCGGAGTTGGTTTAGCGATTGCTAAGGCGCGGCGTCCTCGCACGTTCGTAGTCGGATCGTCAAAGTCGACTTCCACCAAAGCGAAATCCACCATCTCATTGAAAGACGGGACACCTCCGCCTCTATCAGTTATATACGCGAATCCCTTAGTCCTTGTGTTGTTTCTATTATTCTAGTGCCGAAAAAGGATGGTACATCACGTATGTGTGTTGATTGTAGAGGCATTAATAATATTACTATTCGTTATCGTCATCCTATTCCTAGGCTAGATGATATGCTTGATGAATTGAGTGGCTCTACAATATTCTCCAAAGTTGATTTGCGTAGTGGCTACCATCAAATTCGTATGAAATTGGGAGATGAATGGAAAACAGCATTTAAAACTAAGTTTGGATTATATGAGTGGTTAGTCATGCCTTTTGGGTTAACTAATGCACCTAGTACTTTCATGAGATTAATGAACGAAGTTTTACGTGCTTTCATTGGACGATTTGTGGTAGTTTACTTTGATGACATATTGATTTATAGCAGATCTTTGGAAGAACATTTGGAACATTTACGTGCTGTTTTTATTGCTCTACGTGATGCACGTTTGTTTGGTAACCTTGGGAAGTGCACCTTTTGCACCGACCGAGTATCTTTTCTTGGCTATGTTGTTACTCCACAGGGAATTGAAGTTGATAAAGCCAAGATTGAAGCTATTGAGAGTTGGCCGCCGCCCAAAACGGTCACACACGTGAGGAGTTTTCTTGGCCTCACTGGATTCTATAGGCGTTTTGTGAGAGATTTCAGCACCATTGCTGCACCTCTCAATGAGCTTACAAAGAAAGATGTGCCTTTTCTTTGGGGTACCGCACAGGAAGAAGCCTTCTCCGTATTGAAAGATAAGTTGACACATGCTCCTTTACTCCAACTTCCTGATTTTAATAAGACTTTTGAGCTTGAATGTGATGCTAGTGGAATTTGATTAGGAGGTGTGTTATTACAAGATGGCAAACCTGTTGCATACTTTTCTGAAAAATTGAGTGGGCCTATTCTGAATTATTCTACTTATGATAAAGAATTATATGCTCTTGTTCGGACTTTAGAAACATGGCAACATTATTTATGGCCCAAAGAATTTGTTATACATTCTGATCATGAATCTTTGAAACGTATTAAAAGTCAAGCTAAACTGAATCGTAGACATGCTAAATGGGTTGAATTCATTGAGACTTTCCCTTATGTCATTAAACACAAGAAGGGAAAAGAAAATGTTATTGCTGATGCATTGTCTCGTCGCTATACTATGCTTTCACAACTTGACTTCAAAATATTTGGTTTGGAGACAATCAAAGATCAATATGTGCATGATGCTGATTTTAAAGATGTAATGCAGAATTGTAAAGAAGGAAGAATGTGGAACAAGTTTGTTGTTAACGATGGATTTGTGTTTCGTGCTAACAAGCTATGCATTCCAGCTAGCTCCGTTCGTCTTTTGTTGTTGCAGGAGGCGCATGGAGGAGGATTAATGGGACACTTTGGCGTGAAGAAGACGGAGGACGTACTTGCTACACATTTCTTTTGGCCAAAGATGAGACGGGATGTTGAGCGTTTTATTGCTCGCTGCACTACATGTCAAAAAGCTAAGTCACGACTCAATCCTTATGGTTTATATATGCCTTTGCCTGTACCTAGTGTTCCTTGGGAGGATATATCTATGGACTTTGTTTTAGGTTTACCTCGAACAAAGAAGGGGAGGGATAGCATATTTGTTGTCGTGGATAGATTCTCGAAAATGGCACACTTTATACCATGTCATAAAAGTGATGATGCTGCTAATTCGCTTGCATGGTGTGCCAAATACTATTGTTTCAGATCGTGATACTAAATTTCTTAGCCACTTTTGGAGATGTTTATGGGCTAAGTTAGGGACTAAACTGCTTTTTAGTACTACTTGTCACCCCCAAACTGATGGCCAAACTGAAGTAGTCAATAGAACATTGTCTACTATGCTTAGGGCTGTTTTGAAGAGTAATAAGAAAATGTGGGAGGAATGCTTGCCTCATATTGAATTTGCTTATAATCGTTCATTGCATTCTACTACTAAGATGTGCCCTTTTGAAGTTGTGTATGGTTTCCTACCTCGTGCACCTATTGATTTGTTGCCTCTTCCATCTTCGGAGAAGGTTAATTTTGATGCTAAACAACGTGCTGAATTGATTTTAAAAATGCATGAGTTAACTAAGGAAAACATTGAGCGTATGAATGCCAAATATAAACTTGCTGGAGATAAGGGTAGAAAACATGTTGTGTTTGCACCTGGAGATCTTGTTTGGTTACATTTGCGTAAGGATAGATTTCCTGATTTGCGCAAATCAAAGCTCATGCCACGGGCTGATGGTCCCTTTAAGGTGTTAGAGAAAATAAATGATAATGCATATAAACTTGAGCTGCCTGCAGATTTTGGGGTTAGTCCCACTTTTAACATTGCAGATTTGAAGCCTTATTTGGGTGAGGGAGATGAACTTCCGTCGAGGACGACTTCATTTCAAGAAGGGGAGGATGATGAGGACATCAATACAATTGTTACACCCACAGCCCCTGCTGCTATACATACTGGACCAATTACTAGAGCTCGTGCACGCCAACTAAATTACCAGGTACTTTCGTTTCTTGGTAATGATTCTAATGTTCATGAGAATATGATGCTGCCTAAATTGGATACATTTGTTTTGCTTACAAATGAAGGGCCTAGCTTGGAGAAGGATGAACATTGGAGCAAGAACAAGCATGGAGATGATGGCATGCGCAAGGGGAACAAGAACGGAGTTACAAGTGATGATTTCAGGACTTTGAAGCCACCATAATGGGTGCATGAAGCCTTGGACGAAATATACAAGATGCCACTTCATAAATTTCGTCCCGAGGCTATTTTAGGTGCTGCGTCACCTTATTATTGGGCCAGGCCCATGTAATTTCGAAATACATAAGTATAGGCTATTTTAGAGTACGTATGTGTGGGGAAACAAGAGATAGGGTTGATTTCGGACCCCTCCACCAAGGGCCACGAAATTCCCCCCCTCTTCCTCCATATATACAGCCCTTAGGGCATCGTTTAGACTTCGGGTTTTGTTTAGATTAAAAGTTCGCCATCCTATTCCTAGGCTCGATGATATGCTTGATGAATTGAGTGGCTCTACAATATTCTCCAAAGTTGATTTGCGTAGTGGATACCATCAAATTCGTATGAAATTGGGAGATGAATGGAAAACAGCATTTAAAACTAAGTTTGGATTATATGAGTGGTTAGTCATGCCTTTTGGGTTAACTAATGCACCTAGTACTTTCATGAGATTAATGAACGAAGTTTTACGTGCTTTCATTGGACGATTTGTGGTAGTTTACTTTGATGACATATTGATTTATAGCCGATCTTTGGAAGAACATTTGGAACATTTACGTGCTGTTTTTATTGCTCTACGTGATGCACGTTTGTTTGGTAACCTTGGGAAGTGCACCTTTTGCACCGACCGAGTATCTTTTCTTGGCTATGTTGTTACTCCACAGGGAATTGAAGTTGATAAAGCCAAGATTGAAGCTATTGAGAGTTGGCCGCAGCCCAAAACGGTCACACAAGTGAGGAGTTTTCTTGGCCTCGCTGGATTCTATAGGCGTTTTGTGAGAGATTTCAGCACCATTGCTGCACCTCTCAATGAGCTTACAAAGAAAGATGTGCCTTTTCTTTGGGGTACCGCACAGGAAGAAGCCTTCTCGGTATTGAAAGATAAGTTGACACATGCTCCTTTACTCCAACTTCCTGATTTTAATAAGACTTTTGAGCTTGAATGTGATGCTAGTGGAATTGGATTAGGAGGTGTGTTATTACAAGATGGAAAACCTGTTGCATACTTTTCTGAAAAATTGAGTGGGCCTAGTCTGAATTATTCTACTTATGATAAAGAATTATATGCTCTTGTTCGGACTTTAGAAACATGGCAACATTATTTATGGCCCAAAGAATTTGTTATACATTCTGATCATGAATCTTTGAAACATATTAAAAGTCAAGCTAAACTGAATCGTAGACATGCTAAATGGGTTGAATTCATTGAGACTTTCCCTTATGTCATTAAACACAAGAAGGGAAAAGAAAATTTTATTGCTGATGCATTGTCTCGTCGCTATACTATGCTTTCACAACTTGACTTCAAAATATTTGGTTTGGAGACCATCAAAGATCAATATGTGCATGATGCTGATTTTAAAGATGTAATGCAGAATTGTAAAGAAGGAAGAATGTGGAACAAGTTTGTTGTTAACGATGGATTTGTGTTTCGTGCTAACAAGCTATGCATTCCAGCTAGCTCCGTTCGTCTTTTGTTGTTGCAGGAGGCGCATGGAGGAGGATTAATGGGACACCTTGGCGTGAAGAAGACGGAGGACGTACTTGCTACACATTTCTTTTGGCCAAAGATGAGACGGGATGTTGAGCGTTTTATTGCTCGCTGCACTACATGTCAAAAAGCTAAGTCACGACTCAATCCTCATGGTTTATATATGCCTTTGCCTGTACCTAGTGTTCCTTGGGAGGATATATCTATGGACTTTGTTTTAGGTTTACCTCGAACAAAGAAGGGGAGGGATAGCATATTTGTTGTCGTGGATAGATTCTCGAAAATGGCACACTTTATACCATGTCATAAAAGCGATGATGCTGTTAATATTGCTGATTTGTTCTTTCGTGAAATTATTCGCTTGCATGGTGTGCCAAATACTATTGTTTTAGATCGTGATACTAAATTTCTTAGCCACTTTTGAAGATGTTTATGGGCTAAGTTGGGGACTAAACTGCTTTTTAGTACTACTTGTCACCCCCAAACTGATGGCCAAACTGAAGTAGTCAATAGAACATTGTCTACTATGCTTAGGGCTGTTTTGAAGAGTAATAAGAAAATGTGGGAGGAATGCTTGCCTCATATTGAATTTGCTTATAATCGTTCATTGCATTCTACTACTAAGATGTGCCCTTTTGAAGTTGTGTATGGTTTCCTACCTCGTGCACCTATTGATTTGTTGCCTCTTCCATCTTCGGAGAAGGTTAATTTCGATGCTAAACAACGTGCTGAATTGATTTTAAAAATGCATGAGTTAACTAAGGAAAACATTGAGCGTATGAATGCCAAATATAAACTTGCTGGAGATAAGGGTAGAAAACATGTTGTGTTTGCACCTAGAGATCTTATTTGGTTACATTTGCGTAAGGATAGATTTCCTGATTTGCGCAAATCAAAGCTCATGCCACGGGCTGATGGTCCCTTTAAGGTGTTAGAGAAAATAAATGATAATGCATACAAACTTGAGCTGCCTGCAGATTTTGGGGTTAGTCCCACTTTTAACATTGCAGATTTGAAGCCTTATTTGGGTAAGGAAGATGAGCTTCCGTCGAGGACGACTTCATTTCAAGAAGGGGAGGATGATGAGGACATCAATACCATTCTTACACCCACAGCCCCTGCTGCTATACATACTGGACCAATTACTAGAGCTTGCGCACGCCAACTAAATTACCAGGTACTTTCGTTTCTTGGTAATGATTCTAATGTTCATGAGAATATGATGCTGCCTAAATTGGATACATTTGTTTTGCTTACAAATGAAGGGCCTAGCTTGGAGAAGGATGAACATTGGAGCAAGAACAAGCATGGAGATGATGGCATGCGCAAGGGGAACAAGAACAGAGTTACAATGATTTCAGGTCTTTGAAGCCACCATAACGAGTGCATGAAGCCTTGGACGAAATATACAAGATGTCACTTCATAAATTTCGTCCAGAGGCTATTATAGGTGTTGCGTCACCTTTTTATTGGGCCAAGCCCATGTAATTTCGAAATACATAAGTATAGGCTATTTTTAGAGTCCGTATGTGTGGGGAAACAAGAGATAGGGTTGATTTCGGACCCCTCCACCAAGGGCCACGAAATTCCCCCTCTCTTCCTCCATATATACAGCCCTTAGGGCACCGTTTAGACTTTGGGGGGTTTTGTTTAGATTAGAGTTCGCCATAGCTGCAACTTCGCGTACTTCATTTGTGTTCAATGACCAGACAAAGGCGTCACAGAACCCCACCTTGATCAATAAAGCTTTCATCTTATATTCGCAATATCCAGATTGCAATCTCAGATTCTTGCTTGTTCTTCGTTTGCTTGCAGGAAACAGACCCTCGTGGTCAGGTTGATCGTGCTCCGGCGTGGTCAATAACCTCTCGGAGTTGGTTTAGCGATTGCTAAGGCGCGACGTCCTCGCACGTTCGTAGTCGGATCGTCAAAGTCGACTTCCACCAAAGCGATATCCATCATCTCATCGAAAGACGGGACACCTTTGCCTCTATCACCGGCTTCTAACTAATTTAGATTAGTTTAAATTAGATCTAATCACTCTGTTAGAGGTTAATGATGCCGTTAACTACCCCTCTCTCACTGACATGTGGGCCCAGAGCCTAACTAACCCAGTTTAGTGCTAACTAAACACTAACCAACTTTGTTACTTAGCTGAGAGACTGACAGAAGGGGCCCACCAGTCAGGTTTGACCTGGGCTGGCGCCTTTGACCCGCTGACGTCACAGTGACGCAGTGCTGACGCATTAATTCAATTTCTGGATTTATTCTTTAATAGGAAATTCCAGAAAATAATCAAAACTTCTAAAAATCATAGAAAATCAACCATAGCTCCAAATGCAAAGATTTATATATGAAAAATGATCAGAAAAATTCAATCTATCCATCTGTAATGGTTTCATGCATGACAAAACAAGTTAACCTTGCTGTTTAAGCAGAATGAGGTAATGCACTAATAAAGCCATGTTTAATAAGCTAATAATTGAATCTTTGACTCAAATGAGTTCATCCCTTTCTGTTTTAGCTTGCATTAGGCCAAGACACCTTCATCTTGCCATGTCATAGCATGCATCATATTGTTGCATATTGCCATGTGTTGATTATGTTTCGGTGTGTCTTTCGTGGTAGGTTCTGCCTCCGACGATAACCCCGAGTATCCGTCTGAAGGGCAGTACCCTACTACCACTACAACAGGCAAGCAACCCATTGATCATTCCGATACAAAACCATGTTCTCGCTTCTGCTCTTGTTTACTGCATTAAGACAACGCGATTCAAACTGCTGTGTGTTACGGTAGTTGAACCCTTATCCTCTGCATGAATAGTCATTGCCACAGTAACTAGATGAAACCCACTAGCATGTGTAGGAGTTGATTGAGCCATGTATGTGATTCCTACCTTGCTATGCCTGCTATGCTTAGAGTTGTGTCAGGTCTGGTTCATTTGGGTGATGGGCTATAGTGATATGATATGTCGGTAATGTGAGGAATGTGTTGAACATGTTTTGGCAAAGGTATCGATGAGAGGCTATGTAGGAGTACATGGTGGGTTGTTTCATTGAGACCGTCCATAAGAACTGAGATCTGTATGCGTGATTTAAGATTCGGCTACTACCACACATTAGGCCCTGAAATATGACCCCGCTCGACTTACTGACCCCTCTCGCCCTCTGTCCAGGAGTTGCAACTAGTTTCTGGTGTTTGTAGGACATGTGTTGGCGGCCGTGTGTAGCGCTGACCCTAGGGGTGGGGTATGATGCGGTAGATACACCGTGGCCGGGTATGCCGGGCGCCCATTTGGCGTCTCGGGACCCTATACACATCGTTTGGGGCCGTTGAGGACACCCCGACCGGATTTCCTTGCGGATGGAACCTGAATAGGCGATAAACCTGGACTAGAGACTTGTGAGGTTAGTCAGGTCGTGGTCTACACCCACGTCGGTTTTCGCTTGAAGTCTGCCGAGCACATGTCGTGTGCAGACGCTAAGTGGTGGAAACATGTGTGATGAAGTACACCCCTGCAGGGTATAAAACTATTCGAATAGCCGCGTCCGCGGTAAAGGACTACTTGGTTGCCTATACAGTTCATAGACAAGTTAATGGATACTACTAAAAGACTCAAGATAAGTGTGAGTACCGAGGATGGCCCTCTCGTAGGATGACGAGGGAGGATCCTCGGTGGAGTATTGTGTTGGTGAGTAGTGGACTCGTGTGCGAAAACTATTTTACTGGTGGAGTTCCGTAGGATAGCTTAGCCAAGAGTCAAAGTTGGCTTGCTACAATAACCCCACCACCTTCTTGAGAATAAGCATGTATAGTAGGTTCTGTTGTAAGACTTGCTGAGTACCCTTGTACTCATGTTTGCTTAATTACTGTTTTCAGACGACAACACCGCCCCTCCGATGGGTTCTACGTAGACCTTGACGTCGACGAGTGACTAGCCACCCAGGTGGTGATCCTGGCCATGGAGGGCCCTATGTAGATAGACAGGCTTCAAGAAGCCTTCTTTCTTTCTAGTGTCTGTACTCAGACTAGTTGCTTCCGCATGTGCTTGTATGATTGTATGACTTGAGTGTCGGGTCATGTGACCCCTATCTGTATGAACATGTTGTGTATGGCTCTCTGGAGCCTTTAAATAAAGTACTTGAGTTGTAGAGTTTTGTTGTGATGCCATGTTGTATGTACTCATATCGGGCATATTGTGTGTATGATTGAAATGCTTGGTATGAGTGGGATCTGACAATCTAGTTGTTTATCCTTGGCAGCCTTTCTTATGGGGAAATGTAGTCTAGTGTTCCTCGAGCCATAGTAGTCCGCTACAGCCCGGTTCACTGGAGTCCTGCTAGCCCAGCACTACTGTTCAGGACACTTGACTGGCCGGCATGTGTTTCACTTCGTTCCTATGTCTGTCCCTTCGGGGAAATGTCACGCGGTGACTTCCGGAGTCCTGCCTAGCCTGCTACAGCCCGGGTTCCCCGGAGTCCTGTTAGCCCGGTGCTACAGCCCGGAATCACTCGCTGATGACCGACATGCTCGATGTGATTCATGTATGCCTGTCTCCATAGGTCTGTGCCGCTTTGGGTTCACGACTAGCTATGTCGGCCCGGGTTCTCTGTCATATGGATGCTAGCGACACTATCATATATGTGAGACAAAAGGCGCAAACGGTCCCGGGCCATGGTAAGGCGACACCCGTGGGATACCGTGCGTGAGGCCGCAAAGTGATATGAGGTGTTACCGGCTAGATCGATGTGGCTTGGAATCGGGGTCCTGACACGCGGCGTGGGCGAGCACGAGCCATGGGTATGGGCCGCGAGCACGCGCAAGGAGCAGCAGGCGCGGCCGGTGCGTGTCGGAGGCAGGGAAGGGGGATGGCGATGCCCTCACTAATGTTTGGAGAGGAGCGGGGCAGCGAGGCTCGACGTGGTCCGGTGGGCAGGAGGTCAGGGACGAGCGACAGAGGCGGTCCTGTGAGGTGGTCCAACGACGTGGTGGTGGCGACGAGGGGCGACGAGGCGAGGTTGTGGCTTCAGGCGGGAGCCGCACGAGGGAGAGGAGGGACGTGGAGGAGTCTGGGAGGGGCGATGCCGGCTTGCAATCAGGCGCGGGCGTGCGGGAGGAGGGGATCGAACAGGGGCGCCCATCTCCCTGGCATGATGCGAGCGAGTTTGTGTGCGTGTGTTGTGTGTGGCGGCGTTGGGAGGGATACGAGGGAAACGGTGGGGGATCGGGAGAGAGATCGTGTGGATCGATCTAGGGTTAGCTGGCTTGCGGCCATATAGGCCATGGGGTGACCGGCTGGGTTGTTTGGCCGGGCCACTTGGCCACCTAGGCCAAGGCCCAGAGGGGAGGGGGCATTTTTTTCTACTTATCTTTTGTTTTTCTTATTATTTCATTCCTTACTGTTTAAATTTTATTCTTACATTAATTTTAATTCTAAGATATAAGAGTAGCTTCTAAATTAGTATAACTAAATATACTACTACCACATAAGGTTTAGTCCCCAAGTAAATTAGTTTAATATTTTATTAATTATAAAAGGCATTTAAATAATTGTTTTTGCTTCTGTTTCAATTAGTTTAGCGCATTTAAACATTTTATAAAAATGTGGTTTCCCCACCATTATTAATTTTGATTTGTTTTTCACATTTTAAGCATCTTAGTTTTGACAATTAAAAACTTATAATGTTTGGCTTTATTTTACATTTGAATTTTGAATTGGTTTTGAATCAACGCGAGATTATCAACACTAATCGTGGTGATGTGGCATCATTATTAGAGGGTTACTGTAGCTTAATTATCCGGGTGTCACACCCGCGCAGCCCCCAGTGCGCTGCTCTTGCAGGGAGCAGAGCCAGCGCCCCGGGGTCTCCGGCCGCTGCTGTGGCCTGGTTCACATGCGGTCCATGGTTAGCATAAGCATGCCCCCGAAATATCGGTTGTACCCTGCGGTTGTTGTCATCGAAGGGGTCGGCGAAGCTTCCGGGCGGCTCACGGAAAGCCCCAGCCTCTAGCGTCCCTTCTGCCCAGCCCGACTCGGGGAACGAGCTAGGGTCTTCCTCCGGCATGTACGGGGCATGTAGGCGTCTGAAGTTTCTATGCCAGAGCCTTCGCCTGGGTGCCCCACACCTTGGGACACCAGGCCCTGCGCCTAGCCTTGGTGGTTCTGGGGTGACACCCCAGCGCGGCCCCGCAGGGGTCTGCCAGAGCTTGCCCCACCTAAAGAAGGTGCAGTTATGGCAGGACGAGCAGCGCCGCATGTCGTGTTGTCACTGTCAAATCCCTCAGGTGCTCTGGGGGCGTGCGGGCACATCGAGGCCCAACGCGTGCCCGTGCCACCACCTGCTGCATCGGCAGGGTGCAGAAGGGTGCTGCACCCCTACATGCGGTGTCAAGCAGCTCGGCGACCCGCTCCAGCAGGGTGTCGCGGCCGCCCTCCGCCAACCTGCAACGTAGCAGTCTCGTGCGACGATGATTGCAGATCACATGTTCGCCTGCTCCCGACAAGTGTGCAGTGATGTCACCGCGGCGTATCTCGAAGATTGTGTGGTGGCACGTGTACGTCATGGCGCGAGGGAGGACGGCGCTGGCCCGCGCCGCCCGTGTCCGGCGATGTTGGGCGGTGTGCGGGCCGCCTGGTGCGCGGAGTGGAGGTCTTCTTGGGCGGACGGCGCCGCCCGGACGGGCCAAGCAGCCTAGTGATCGACATGAGCCCTTGGATCATCGGCCATCAGAGCTGTGGGGCGATCACGGGCCATCTAGAAGGAGAGAAGCTCCAACGCACCCCTACTTGGCGCGCCAAATGTCGGATTCGGGGTTCCACAAACCCTTGAGAGGTTCGAACTCTGGGGTGCGTGCGAGGAACTTGTCCTCCCCAGTCTGCCTGCTCAATGATTCCAAGGCCTAGCTCGACAAACCCAAGGGACAAGAGACACAACAGTTTATCCTGGTTCGGGCCACCTTGCGATGTAATACCCTAATCCAGCTCTGTGGTGGATTGCCTCGAGGGGCTGAGGATGAACTAGTATAGTGGTAGAACAGCCTCAGGAGGTGAGATTTTCTTGAGCTCGATGAGCTGGTGGATGGTTAAGGTGGAATGGATCTGATCCCCTCTATGGTGGTGGCTAAGTCCTATTTATAGTGGCCTTGGTCCTCTTCCCCAATATAGGCGGGAATGGATCCCACAACGGCCAAATTTGAAGGCAGACAACTAGTACAAGCTATCCTCACAAAAGTAGTCTTCGTCTGCTAAAGCCTCTGGTGGTGACGCTGCAATGGGCTCCGTGATGACCTTCGTCTTGTCGTCCTGACGGTCTTGGTCTCGTTGCACCGATATGGAAACCTTTGCTTGATTCCTCCGGACCCCGCGACTGCGCTTGCCTCCTTAGCACAAAAGAGGAAACTGGTACACTACGCCGCTGGCGCCCGCCTAGCCTTGGTCGTCATGGCTCATGTCACGTGAACCTCGCGAGGTGCACCTTGCATTGATTTCTCCGCTCCTCGGGACCCAGCCTGGTGAGGCCGCCCCCCAGGGAGGTCTTGGTGTCGTCCGCCTCGCGAGGGTCTTGGGTTGTTGTCGATGAAGCTGGGCCGTACCGGGCCGTCGACGGAGCCACACCGTGGGCGGCAGGCAGGCAAGTCTGGGTACCCCCGTTGCCAGGATGCCGACAACATGGGGGAAGGGGCCCAAGATGTCGAGCCCGCAGACCGAAAATGGCCATGACAAAGGGATCGTTTGGAGAGCTTGTGCAGGATGATGGATATTCTTCGAGTGGAACTGGCAGGCTTCACATTTGGTGACTAGCTCAATTGCATCTTGGAGGGCTATGGGCCAGTAGAAACCTTGCCGGAAAGCTTTTCCAATCAGGGCCCTTGATCCAATATGGGAGTCGCACATGCCTTTGTGTATCTCTGCCAACAGTTCCTTCCCTTCTCAGAAAATGCACTTCAGTTTCACACCGTTGGGCCTCCTTCTGTATAGCATGTTATCGATGAACTGATACATATTGGCCCTCCAGGCTACTCTTTCAGCTTCTTCTTGCTCTTCTGGAAGTTGTCCTGTTTATAGGTAATGGACTATGTGTCGTGCCCAAGTTGGAGCCTGCGGCTCGACAACAAGGACCAGCGGGACCTCCTCGTTCTCGGGAGCACATGCCTCAACCGCAAGGACTGGTAGTTCGGTGGTAGGGTGCTGCTCACCGGGCAAAGTGGAGTTGTTCTTGCCAAGCTCTCTGTCGGGGGCTTCAGGAAAATCTACCAAGGGAGGCTTGCCGGAGTCCACACTACATAAAAATACACTTCTGTGATGATACGTGTTTGTCACAGTAGGTGACGTTTTCTGTCATGCATGTACATCCATGACAATTTTATGACAGAATCAAGATAGTCATACTTGTGCTGTCGTAGAAGTGTTCCATGACATTACCAAAATTATCATCATGGAAATGTCCACTTCCATGACAATAAATGGTGTGTCATGGAAGTGTTTTCGTCAAGGGTAACCAACATGTGGCATCCAGCATAACGGGTCGCCATTATGCTATCGGGTCAGGTTTTGGATCCAATAACCCATTAACAGCAAGGACCAATGGAGATTTTCCACATGCAAAACTCTCATTTGTCGATGATCCACGTGTCAGCTCAGCGTTGGGACAGATTATGGCCCACATCAGATACGGGCCGTTAAAGGACTGCAATATTCTGGGCCAGTTTACGGCCCATATCAGATCCGGCTCTTTAACAGCCTGTAATAGTTTGGGCCAAATTACGGTCCATACCTGATCCGGCCCATTAACTGACTTTCATTTCTTGAGCCAAATTACGGCCCATAACAGATATGGCTGTTTAACAGCTACTGTGCCATCGGGCCCATTGGGGGCTTGATTTGCTTTTCGGCCTCTTAATGCCCCGTTTAACAGTTCGGCCTGATATTTGTTTTGGCCTGTCATCGGCCCTGTCTACATATGGGCCTATTTCGGCTCGGTTTCACTTTCGATCATTTGAAGGCTCGAGTTGCACCTGAGCCTAATTCTATTCCGTAGTTACTTTCGGCCTCTTAACGGCCCGTAGTCTTCGTGGATACATTCTAGCCCAAACTGCCTATCGGCCTATTAAAGGCCCTTGAGAGTGTTGGGCCTAATTTTGGCCCATTATACATCCAGCCTGCTTCCCGCCTGTCATGTAATTGGGTCAGCCAAGGCCCCAAAAATGTTCAACCTATTAATGGCCCATCACACGAATGGGCCAATAGTGGGCCAATGTATATTACAGCACGCTGTCAGCCCGTGATTTGTTCGCCACAATTAAGGCTCAATGTAGTTTTCAACCTCTTAACAGCCTATTTAATTTTTTCGGCCCAATTAAGGCAAGCGGTTTACTCAGCCTTTTAAAGGCCCGAAACTAATAGTGGGCCAAATTAAGACTAGACCTAACTAATGGCCCAAGATGATTGTAGGCCCATGGTTCGGCCCGTACTAGCGATTGGCGACTGGCCAGTTTTAGTACAGAAATTATTTTTTTATAAACCTAACCTATTGGCTCATTGTGCATTGATCGAAGATTACGACCTTTTCTCAGAGCGACGACAGCATAAAAAGCAAATAAATTACAGCATCATGATGAAGAATAAACCTAGACTATACAACAAAGAAATTACAGCATATTACGTCCCCTGGGCATCAAAGTTCGCCACCAGTGATAATAAAGGGCAACCAGACAGCATATTCCATAAGCTGGGTAGGTCGCCACCAGTGGAAGTAAATAGGCCGACAAAATAATAGACAGAACTGACAGCACTTCAACACAGTTCAAGAAAGGTTAGCCCGGCCCAGGAGCTGCAGCGCAAGCAGCTTAGCAACCTGATGAGAGTGCGCTTGTTTGACGCTTATATCCACCAACTTAAGTTGCATAGCATCAATAGACGTCCTGTACTTGTGGTTAATCTTGCATAGAGATGGGAGTTCCAGTCGGATTTGAGCGGAAGCATGAAGAAGTTAAACAAATTCAGGCGGCGACCTCATCGAGCTTGTGTCACTGAGTAAGTTCGACACTACATCAAGACTTGACTTTAGGGTTGTATCCCTACCATCAAGATGTGTTGCCTTCTTCTCTGGAATATATGTTAGAGGGACAAACAATGGGTTCATCTCACTATCATTGTGCAGTTCTTCCTATCATTAGTGTTGTCACCCTGAAAGAGAAACAAGTAGGTAGATAACAGGTTTTGCATGTATAAGCATCAACATTGTCAATTCATCTAATTTCTTTGTCAAAAATAAAGAGACATGGTTTAAAATAGCATTAACATAATAGGCATTGTTTATAGTTAAGACGGCAGGAAATGGCATTATGCAGGAACGGTCAGCTTCACCAGACCACTGGATTACAGATCAAGAACACAAGCATACATGTAGTTCTAAACAACGTATAAGCATGAATGGTGAGTGTACTGTCAATTTATACCATTTTAGATTGCTAAATAAAGAGACACGATTTAAATAACATTAACATAATATGACACTGTTCATAGTTGAGACATAGTAGGACATGACATTGTGCTGGAGTTGGTAGTTTCACCACACCACTGGATTAGAGATCAAGAACACAAGCATACACATAGTGCTAAAGAAGATAACTTGCTATGTTTAGTTTAATTTACATGGTATGAATAAGGAACTAGGTTGTACAACTAAAGACTGAAATTTAGAAGGAAAAACTTATGTTTATGTACTTCTTCGTTATAAACTTTGAACAAGCAATTTGATGCAGACGACAAAAATAAACAGCCTTTGCACTCATAGCTATCCAAATATACACAACAAAGTTTGAAGGCTCAAGGAGGACAAACTTACATTCGTAGTGAAGACCGGCTCTATAAAGCCCATGTCCATATTGATGGGGGCAATTCAAGAAGTTTACTGCACACTCTTCTTCAAGAGCATTGCCTTTATTCTATATTTTGTTAAGAGTAAATATAGATGTGAAAATATAGGAACAAATGGCGATTATTTAACCTAAGATGCAAAGTACAAACGTAAATACGGCATACAGGAAAAAGGCACTAATAAGAGAAATGTGGAGCTAACCTTCTTCAGTAACATTGATTTTATTCAAATATTTTGGCAAGAGTAAATGTAGATCTGATGTGTAGAAATGGAGGTCAAGGGAAAATAAGCTGCAAAGTGTACATGAAGAACTAGCTGACAATATAAGTAAAGTGATGAAGGACAACAGATACTTACAAGAACAATGCAGAACTAAATTTCTTCAAAAGCATTGGGTTTATTCTACATTAATGTAAGCATTAATATATATCTGATAATTTGGAGCGAACAATGGATAATTAAGCTATAATGCACAACATCACATAATCCATTAGGTATGAATGTAAGGACAACGATAGGATAATAGGTACTCACAAGAGCAAAGCAGCGACTAGCATAGTTGCGATATCCTAGGTTTTGCGGCGCTAGTTCTATCGCCAATATACGTCAGGTGCTTTGTGATTTCTCTGGTAGCACCACCTTTTTCAAGGACTTTGCTTGTACTCCTTTAGTTTCTGCAATCACCCTCTTCCTTTTGGATGTCTGAAACACAAGAACAACACTTGAATGGAAAAACATGGTATGACGACAAATGGAATAGGTGTTGATAATGGATGGGCATGGCATCTTCACATATATCATGAGTAGACTGAGAAGATGGCGGTAGAACGAAGCAAAAGAAATGCAAGACACCTTATGCAAGATATGCGCAACCAATAAAACCTTGCCAATTTAGAACATGCACCTTATTGGGTGAACAGGATAGGCCATCTACCTTTGACACCTTGAGCTCAGAATAGTCATTAGGATCACATTCTGAATACAAATCTATAGGTCGAGAGCATGTGGGTTTCATTGCATCCACAATGGACCTCAATCCCTTGATGCCAAGTTTGTTACCGATTGAACTGTTCCACAATATTCTTCTGATGTGCATTCTTATATTCATTGTGATTATGTACAATATCTGAAAAGCATGAAAACATAAAAAGTAGTGAAATTATCTTTGTAATGCAGAGGATATTGTAATAGAATAGGGGCTCCTTGTAAACCCTTGTGTACTATCACTGGATTCTGATGAGAGAGCCCATGTGTGCTGTAATATGGTGAGTAGATTAATATAATCTGGCACAGCTACACAAAAAATAGGCTCCCTATTGGGAGCTCGAGATGTAAGGATAGTTGCCAGATGATAGGTTCATAATAATAATATACCGTATAGAAAGTTTATTGCCAAACCCTGATAAGAGAGCGCATAGCCACTAGGCAAATAGTAGTGTAGATAATAGGGGTACACCATAACCACCATAAATAAATCAGGAAAGACGAACTGATTGGAAAATATAGGGTTTTGCCGCTACTAATATGCAGCCTATCGATCACCTACAGGCCAGCTCTATTCATTTGAAGTTGCACAACTGTTACTATCAGTCTAGTCTATCAAAGACCGCGTGGCTCCCACCATTTCTGGGATAATATGGCAGAGCAACTCGAAGTGTGAAATCATGTAGCGGAACCGGACCAATAGAGTTGTCGACTGCAGATGTCCCTACTCCCCTTCCTGACAAGGAACATACTGTACTTACTAAAGAAGAGAAGAGAAACATGTTAAAGAATAGAAGGGGAAGCATATTATTGAGATTCCCCTTCTTTCTATACAATGTTGGTTGCCCACCCATGATGAATCAGAGCACCCAAAGAAATGACATTCCATGATGTCTCTCTATATGTGACCACATACATTTGGAAACTCAAGTGGGAGCATTAGCTAACCAATTAAATGTGTGTCTGTTAGCTAATGTCAGTATCATACTGATGTAGGGTAGGAACCCTAGGGGTCGATCTTTCATGAAAGGAGCGGATCCCGCGATGAACATGAAAAACACGAGGGGAAACACGAGGGGAAACACAAGGGGAAACATGAGAGAAACACTAAACCAACATGAAATAGTCACACATATGCTAGATCCTCGAGTACATAGGAGATCACATGATCCACGGACAACTAAGGACGATACAAAGGTGGCCGGTATTCTCCGTGAGGAGGTCTTGAGGTCTTCTCCGCAAGGAGGTCTTGAATCCAAAGGGATCTTCTCCGAAGAGGGGCCGCGTTCTCTCTCGTGGAGTAGATCCGATGTGGATGGGCAATGCTCTATCTCTAATATGAGCTAAACCAATGCTAACCCTAGCTAGAAGGAATAGGAGGTCTATTTATAGTCTTAGTGCAAAAGGGGACGAAGTGGGGGTACATGGGCTGCGGCCCAACACATAACATGATACGGACGTTGATGCTAGTGATGTCGAGGGATCAATACAGTGAAATATCTATGCTCCTAATTATTTTCAGTTGAGTGAAGATGGCTCGGTGGTCAAATCATTGAACAATCATTCTTGTTTTGTTCTGAGCGCATGCAATTACGGTATATTTCTTGATTTGGTCCCGGGAGATAAGAAATGAACTGAGTTATATGTTAATGGAAAACTACAATGTGAGTACTACTTGCATGGATCTCATCGGTCCTTGAGCCATGCATACTCAGGCCACAAGGTTGTACATATGGATGAGTTTACAAGGGAATATTCTAATTGGAGATATAGAGGCGTTGTACGCTGGTTTAAAAGGAAATCAATGCAGTTTAGATTTTTATATTTATTCTTGCCAGGCAAAGAGACGTATCAGGGAGGAACATGTAGAAGATGCAGCGCATGGAGTCTTCTTTCCTTAAAGGAAATTGGATGGGGTCCACCTGCCATGCAATCAGAGAAGATGCACGAACCTACAATAGAATTTAGTTTCCTTTTATGTTTAGCCGTGAGAGATATCAATTGATGAATAGTTCGGTTTGTTGCTCAAGTTAGATGGATTGGCTAATATATAAAGCCATGATGCGTTCATTGTAAAGGAGGTTATTTTATTAAATAGACACTATGTGTTTTTAAGGGTAGACACCCGTATCAAGTTTTAGAGGAATCTTTAGAAAACCTCTGTGTTGCAATTTCTTTGTAGAAATTGTTTTTGCGCGTGAGTGCCATCGTTGAGATTGGTTTTCTCGTGCTGAGCCGCAAGGTTCAAACCCTCTACATCGTGTACATCGCGTGCGCGGGCGAGAGGTTACTGCTATTGGTGGTGGAGTGTCGTGAAAGGTCGGGCCGCAACGTCGGATCGGATCTCGCCACGAGGTTCGGTCTACATCAGGTGGTATTCAGAGCAAAGGTTGTTCACGACACAATATTTTTCTTCGAGTTACTATTGAAGATTTTTTTATCATGAGAAAAGATTGTAGCTCGCAAATGATGATGGCGGTGGAGAAGGATCCATTGCGTGCTTTGTCGTGGTACCAATGCTTTACGCGTGTGCGTGTAGGGCCGGTGAGTTGTGCAACATTGATGAATTGCTATTCCAATATGAATTTGGTGAGTCAGACCGTGGTTGATGCTTTGCACTTGCCGTTAACTGAACATCTAGAACCATATGAGCTTTGGTGGGAGGACAAGTTTGTCATGATCAAGCATCATGTTGAGGTAAAATTTACTTTATCTGGATATGATGATCTGGTCGTGTGTGATGTGCTTCCTATGCACATGCATGCTTGCTCTCTACTACTAGGCAGACCATGGACAGATAAAAGACAATTGACATAGCATTCGGCTGGAGAATTTTCCTTTCTATGTGGAGGACAATACGTACCACTTGATTCATACACATCGGAGAAGTATATGGCCGATCGCAAGAAGCGGGATATTTCTCAAGCTGCATCAGAAGTAAAGAAGAAGGTTGAAACTCCAGAATTTTTTTTGATGGCTTCTCAGTCTGCAAAAATAAATATTATTGAAGAGACTGATCCGAAACTGAGGACGGTTTCATTTCAAGGAGGAGAGGATGATACGGACGTTGATGCTAGTGATGTCGAGGGATCAATATAGCAAAATATCTACGCTCCTAATTATTTTCAGTTGAGTGAAGATGGCTCGGTGGTCAAATCATTGAACAATCATTCTTGTTTTGTTCTGAGCGCATGCAATTACGGTGTATTTCTTGATTTGGTCCCGGGAGATAAGAAACGAACTGAGTTATATGGTAATGGAAAACTACAACGTGAGTACTACTTGCATGGATCTCATCGGTCCTTGAGCCGTGCATACTTAGGCCACAAGGTTGTACGTATGGATGAGTTTACAAGGGAATATTCTAATCGGAGATATAGAGGCGTTGTATGCTGGTTTAAAAGGAAATCAATGCAATTTAGATTTTTATATTTATTCTTCCCAAGCAAAGAGACGTATCAGGGAGGAACATGTAGAAGAGGCAGCGCATGGAGTCTTCTTTCCTTAAAGGAAATTGGATGGGGTCCACCTGCCATGCAATCAGAGAAGACGCACGAACCTACAACAGAATTTAGTTTCCTTTTATGTTTAGCCGTGAGAGATATCAATTGCTGAATAGTTCGGTTTGTTGCTCAAGTTAGATGGATTGGCTAATATATAAAGCCATGATGCGTTCATTGTAAAGGAGGTTATTTTATTAAATAGACACTATGTGTTTTTAAGGGTAGACACCCGTATCAAGTTTTAGAGGAATCTTTAGAAAACCTCTCTGTTGCGATTTCTTTGTAGAAATTGTTTTTGCGCGTGAGTGCCGTCATTGAGATTGGTTTTCTCGTGCTAAGCCGCAAGGTTCAAACCCTCTACATCGTGTACATCGCGTGCGCGAGCGAGAGGTTACTGCTATTGGTGGTGGAGTGTCGTGAAAGGTCGGGCCGCAATGACGGATCGAATCTCACCACGAGGTTCGGTCTAGATCATAACAGCACACAGGCGTCGGACGTCCGGGAGTCACCGGTCGTCCGGAGGCTCAGGAGGGTTCGGACGTCCGGTGTTCGTCGGACGTTCATAGAATCAGCTCGGGTGTGCTTCGGTCGGACGTTCGGTCAGGGTCGGTCGTCTGGGCGTCGGTCATCCGTAGGGCTTTGGAATTCCGAGTTTTGGCGAGGGTGTAGGTGTGTCGGTCTTCCGGAGAAGGCCGGACGTCCGGAGCCTGGAGGTCGTCGGACGCCCGGTCTTGGTCGGTCGTCCGGAGCCTGTAGATCGTCGGGCGTCCGGTCTTGGTCGGTCGTCCGGAGCCTGTAACTTCTTCCGCATCTCTTCTTCTTCACGTCCATCTTCCTCTTCTGATTCTCCTTGCTCCTTAGCTTCTTCATGGCTAACTCTGTGATACCTGAGTATGCATAATGTCTCTGTTTGAGGTAGTAGCCATGTCTCATGTGCATTGAAGTGAACTTGTGAGAGGAGAGATGTCACCTCGGTTTCGAGAGCTCTTGCACGTGCTCGTGTCATGGGTCCGCTAGGCACTTGGTGAGACGATGGTAGGTCCATGGGGATGACCTTGGGATGCTCCGCATCATCTCCCCTCCCTTGGGGAAGATCCGACCTCGGATCAAATTCTTCATCACTATGGTAGGGCGAAAGGTCCTTGACATTGAAAATGTCGCTCACGTTGTACTTGTCGTGCGGGAGCTCGATCTTATAAGTGTTATTGTTGTAGTGAGCGAGCACCTTGAAGGGTCCATCCGCTCGAGGTAGAAGCTTGGACTTGCGTTCGTTGGGGAAGCGGTCTTTGCAAAAGTGTAGCCACACAAGGTCACCAATGTCGAATACCATGGGTTGCTTATTGATGTTGAGCTTGGTCGCAAGTCGTTGTACTTGGCGCTCAATGGTTTGCCTTGTATCTTCGTGCACCTTCTTGAGATGGTTCACGCGTGCACTTGTGTCCAAATTGATGCGCTCTTGGAGTGGTAGAGGGAGAATGTCCAACGGGGACAATGGGTTGAATCCGTAGACGACCTCGAAGGGGGACTTGCCAGTTGTTGAGTGTCTTGCTCGGTTGTAGGAGAACTCGGCAATAGGTATACACTCCTCCCACTCCTTGATGTTTTTCTTGATGAGCACGCGAAGTAGAGCTGAGAGTGTGCGGTTGGTCACCTTCGTTTGGTCATAGGTTTGTGGATGATACGCCGTGGAGAAGAGTAGCTTGATTCCAAGCTTGGCACATAGGGTCTTCCAAATGTAGCTTAGGAACTTGACGTCGTGGTCTGAGATGATCGCCTTTGGCACTCCATGTAGATGCAATATTTCCCTACAAAAGAGGTTGGCAACATGTGAAGCATCATCTATTGATAGAGGCAAAGGTGTCCCGTCTTTCGATGAGATGATGGATATCGCTTTGGTGGCAGTCGACTTTGACGATCCGACTACGAACGTGCGAGGACGTCGCGCCTTAGCAATCGCTAAACCAACTCTGAGAGGTTATTGACCACGCGGGAGCACGATCAACCTGACCACGAGGGTCTGTTTCCTGCGAGCAAACGAAGAACAAGCAAGAAACTAAGATTGCAATCTAGATATTGCGAATATAAGATGAAAGCTTTATTGATCAAGGTGGGGTTCTGTGACGCCTTTGTCTGGTCGTTGAACACAAACGAAGTACGCGAAGTTGCAGCTATGGCGAACTTTTAATCTAAACAAAACCCAAAGTCTAAATGATGCCCTAAGTGATGAGGACATCAACACAATTGTTACACCCACAGCCCCTGCTGCTATACATACTGGACCAATTACTAGAGCTCGTGCACGCCAACTAAATTACCAGGTACTTTCGTTGCTTGGTAATGATTCTAATGTTCATGAGAATATGATGCTGCCTAAATTGGATACATTTGTTTTGCTTACAAATGAAGGGCCTAGCTTGGAGAAGGATGAACATTGGAGCAAGAACAAGCATGGAGATGATGGCATGCGCAAGGGGAACAAGAACGGAGTTACAAGTGATGATTTCAGGACTTTGAAGCCACCATAATGGGTGCATGAAGCCTTGGACGAAATATACAAGATGCCACTTCATAAATTTCGTCCCGAGGCTATTTTAGGTGCTGCGTCACCTTATTATTGGGCCAGGCCCATGTAATTTCGAAATACATAAGTATAGGATATTTTTAGAGTACGTATGTGTGGGGAAACAAGAGATAGGGTTGATTTCGGACCCCTCCACCAAGGGCCACGAAATTCCCCCCCTCTTCCTCCATATATACAGCCCTTAGGGCATCGTTTAGACTTCGGGTTTTGTTTAGATTAAAAGTTCGCCATAGCTGCAACTTCGCGTACTTTGTTTGTGTTCAACGACCAGACAAAGGCGTCACAGAACCCCACCTTGATCAATAAAGCTTTCATCTTATATTCGCAATATCCAGATTGCAATCTCAGTTTCTTGCTTGTTCTTCGTTTGCTCGCAGGAAACAGACCCTCGTGGTCAGGTTGATCGTGCTCCGGCGTGGTCAATAACCTCTCGGAGTTGGTTTAGCGATTGCTAAGGCGCGACGTCCTCGCACGTTCGTAGCCGGATCGTCAAAGTCGACTGCCACCAAAGCGATATCCATCATCTCATCGAAAGACGGGACACCTTTGCCTTTATCAAGTGGTATCAGATTTCTAGGTTGCTCGGTGAGATTTTACAGTTTTTCGTAGTTTAGATCGAGTCTGTTCTTCATACCTACAGTCCACGAAAAAGCCAAAAAAAAATTAGGGTTAGTTCATCATATCCGAACCAATTTGAGCCTTTGCATAATCTTTTTAGGGTTTTGCTTTGTTGAATTTGCGGTTGCATCGTCGTGTCTAGTTGCTGGTCTTAGCGTTAGTCTTTTAGAGTTTCGAGTTCTGGTCATAAGTTGTCACGCCGCCACCGCACCATCATCATCGCCCCTGTCACCTACCACCACCGCTCCGAATCCGTATCCATATACCACCACCAATCCGTATCCATATACCACCACCGATCCATATCTATATATTACCACCGCTGCCATATACCACCACCGCTGCCATATACCACCACCATATATCCACCACCAATCCGAGTTCCTTGCATATTAGGTGTGTTTTTGAGATCCATCTAGATTCCGATTCGTGTTTCCTTGCCGGAGTAGGTTTCGGAAAAAAAAAAGAGTCCGGAAACCACCCTCCGTTTAGGCCCAAAATTTTTCGAAAATGCATTTTCGAAAAAATTCTGGCTATCCTATTTTTAGGTGTTTATGAGTGTTTTAAGACAGGTGCCATTATAGGAAGTTTTTTTTGACCCGTTTCCAGTTTTTCGGTCCGGGTAGTCGAAAAAACAAAAAAAATTGGTCGAAAAAATTTCGTGCCCATCCTGTCAGTTTGACCTAGGAAGAGTTTTGAGACACTCGCCATTATAGTGATTTTTCGCAAAAAAAAGCAGCACAAAAAAAAGAGCGCAAAAAGAAAATAAAAAAAAGAGCAAAAAAAATTCCAGAGTGTGCTTTTTTCCTTGTTTACGTGCAGCGCCGTGATTTTGTTTGTGTTCTAGGCCCGCGTCTCTAGCACGGTCTAGCCTAGGACCAGCACAGTACCGTCGTTGAGCGTTTATTCAACTTTGCATCTCTGAATTGATTATTGCTGACCCTTTTTGCTACCATATTATAAGCCTTCCCAGCTCCACATACATCTACGTCGTGCGTTTGACTCTCCCTGGTAATCGCTCTATCCAAGCTTTGAGAGTTTTGACTACAACGGTTGCCGATCACCGCCTGCTGCTGGGTAAGAACTGGTAAGAATTTGAGTTTTGCTTGACGGGTTTGTGATACACCACCACCACTTCTTAGTAGTCTGTAGGATCATATTCTTGTGTGTTTCTATTTGCTGCTAACCATGGTAGGATCACAAGCCGATGAGACTGATTGGGAGAACCTGACGAGCAAACAGCTACATGATAAATTTCAGCAAATGATGAGTGGACAGGTGCAAGATGTGCTAAACAGATTTGACGAGGCCATGGAGAAGATAGATGGCATGGAGAAGACGTTCGAAACAAAGCTTGATAGCAAGTTTAATGAATTGCTCGCACGTTTACCACCACCACCGCCGGCTGCACCTATCGCACCTCTGCAACACCAACAACAACGCATCCTTCCGAATCAGTATGGACGAGCGAAGCGTGTTCCTATTGACGATGGCCAAACTTCTGGTGCTGCTGTTCCTGTTATTGATGCTTCTTTGGCTCCTGCTACTGCTGCTGCTGGTACCCAGGTGGATGATGAGTATGCGGGCGATTATGAGGATGAGGTTCATCAAAATCAGAACTACGTGCACCCACCAGCACCACCACCAGCAGGTCGACCTCAAGTATATATTCGTAATGGTAGGCCTGCACCACCACCTCAGGTACGAGATGATGTGCATATTCCTAAACTGAAATTGAATATTCCACCATTTGAGGGTAGATATGTTCCTGATATATATCTTACTTGGGAGTTAGAAACTGAACAACGTTTTACATGTTTACAATATCCCGAGGAGAGACGGGTTGCTGCTGCTGTTTGTGCTTTCACTAGTTTTGCATGTGTATGGTGGTCTGAACATTGTAGATTATATCCTATTCCAACTACTTGGGCTGCTTTAAAAACTGCTATGCGTACGCGTTGGGTTCCACCATATTATCAACGTGAATTGCTTCAAAAATTGCAGCGTTTAAGACAAGGGAAAAATTCTGTAGAAGAATATTATCAGGAATTACAAACTGGCATGATTAGATGTGGTATTGTTGAGGAGAATGAAGCTATGCTTGCACGTTTTCTGGGTGGATTAAATAGAGAGATTCAGACCATTCTAGACTATAAGGAGTATACTAATATCACTTGTTTATTCCATCTTGCTTGTAAAGCTGAACGTGAAGTGCAGGATCGACAAGCATTGGCGCGATCTAACTTTTCTGCAGGCCAACCTTCATCATGGACACCGCGTGCATCTTCTACTTCAACTGCACCAGCACCTCAATCAGGTGCCTCCTCCAGTCGTGATACAAGAAAACAAGCACAACCACCATTATCTGCCAAGAGCGCACCTGCTGGGCCTGCACAGAGTTCTTCTTCTTCCATGGCATCAACAGGGCACACAAGTGATATTATTTGTCGTCGTTGTAAGGGAGGAGGTCATTATGCGAGAGAATGCAAATCTCCGCGTGTGATGATTGCTACCGCAGATGGTGGATATGAGTCCGCTAGTGACTATGATGAGGAGACTTTGGCTCTTATTACACGTGAAGAACATGGTGGAGATGATTCTGATCATGAGACGCAATACATGGCTCCTGAAGACGCTGACAGGTATGAATGTTTAGTTGCTCAACGTGTTTTGAGTGTGCAGGTCACACAAGCTGAGCAAAATCAGAGGCACAATTTGTTCCATACCAAGGGAGTTGTGAAGGAACGTTCTGTGCGCGTCATAATAGACGGAGGGAGCTGCAACAACTTGGCTAGCATGGACATGGTGGAGAAGCTTTCTCTCACCACAAGACCACATCCACATCCTTACTACATCCAATGGTTCAACAACAGCGGCAAGGTTAAGGTAACACGTATTGTTCGTGTGCATTTTAGTATCTCTACATATGCTGATTATGTTGATTGTGATGTGGTACCTATGCAAGCATGTTCCTTATTACTTGGTAGACCATGGCAATTTGATAAAAACTATGTACACCATGGCAGAAACAATCACTATACTCTTGTTCATAAGGATAAAAATATTACTTCGCTTCCTATGACTCCTGATTCCATTTTGAAAGATGATATTAATAGAGCTAATAAAGCAAAACAGGAGAAGAATAAGAGTGAAAATCAGATTGTGGCAAAAGAATTTGAGCAACAAATGAAGCCTAATAATAAACCATCTAGTGTTGCTTCTGAAATTAAATTGAAAAGTGCATATTTATTTGCCACCAAATCTGATATTGATGAGCTAGATTTCAGCAAATCTGTTTGCTATGCTTTTGTGTGCAAAGAGGCATTATTTTCACTCGAGGATGTGCCTTCCTCTTGCCTCCTGCTGTCACTAACATTTTGCAGGAGTTCGCTGACGTCTATCCACAAGACGTGCCACCGGGATTACCGCCTATTCGAGGGATTGAGCATCAGATTGACTTAATTCCCGGTGCTTCACTACCAAACCGTGCACCATACCGTACCAATCCAGAGGAGACGAAGGAGATTATGCGCCAAGTACAAGAGCTTCTCAACAAAGGTTATATACGCGAATCCCTTAGTCCTTGTGTTGTTCCTATTATTCTAGTGCCGAAAAAGGATGGTACATCACGTATGTGTGTTGATTGTAGAGGCATTAATAATATTACTATTCGTTATCGTCATCCTATTCCTAGGCTCGATGATATGCTTGATGAATTGAGTGGCTCTACAATATTCTCCAAAGTTGATTTGCGTAGTGGATACCATCAAATTCGTATGAAATTGGGAGATGAATGGAAAACAGCATTTAAAACTAAGTTTGGATTATATGAGTGGTTAGTCATGCCTTTTGGGTTAACTAATGCACCTAGTACTTTCATGAGATTAATGAACGAAGTTTTACGTGCTTTCATTGGACGATTTGTGGTAGTTTACTTTGATGACATATTGATTTATAGCAGATCTTTGGAAGAACATTTGGAACATTTACGTGCTGTTTTTATTGCTCTACGTGATGCACGTTTGTTTGGTAACCTTGGGAAGTGCACCTTTTGCTCCGACCGAGTATCTTTTCTTGGCTATGTTGTTACTCCACAGGGAATTGAAGTTGATAAAGCCAAGATTGAAGCTATTGAGAGTTGGCTGCAGCCCAAAACGGTCACACAAGTGAGGAGTTTTCTTGGCCTCACTAGATTCTATAGGCGTTTTGTGAGAGATTTCAGCACCATTGCTGCACCTCTCAATGAGCTTACAAAGAAAGATGTGCCTTTTCTTTGGGGTACTGCACAGGAAGAAGCCTTCTCGGTATTGAAAGATAAGTTGACACATGCTCCCTTACTCCAACTTCCTGATTTTAATAAGACTTTTGAGCTTGAATGTGATGCTAGTGGAATTGGATTAGGCGGTGTGTTATTACAAGATGGCAAACCTGTTGCATACTTTTCTGAAAAATTGAGTGGGCCTAGTCTGAATTATTCTACTTATGATAAAGAATTATATGCTCTTGTTCGGACTTTAGAAACATGGCAACATTATTTATGGCCCAAAGAATTTGTTATACATTCTGATAATGAATCTTTGAAACATATTAAAAGTCAAGCTAAACTGAATCGTAGACATGCTAAATGGGTTGAATTCATTGAGACTTTTCCTTATGTCATTAAACACAAGAAGGGAAAAGAAAATGTTATTGCTGATGCATTGTCCCGCCGCTATACTATGCTTTCACAACTTGACTTCAAAATATTTGGTTTGGAGACCATCAAAGATCAATATGTGCATGATGCTGATTTTAAAGATGTAATGCAGAATTGTAAAGAAGGAAGAATGTGGAACAAGTTCGTCGTTAACGATGGATTTGTGTTTCGTGCTAACAAGCTATGCATTCCAGCTAGCTCCGTTCGTCTTTTGTTGTTGCAGGAGGCGCATGGAGGAGGATTAATGGGACACTTTGGCGTGAAGAAGACGGAGGACGTACTTGCTACACATTTCTTTTGGCCAAAGATGAGACGGGATGTTGAGCGTTTTATTGCTCGCTGCACTACATGTCAAAAAGCTAAGTCACGACTCAATCCTCATGGTTTATATATGCCTTTGCCTGTACCTAGTGTTCCTTGGGAGGATATATCTATGGACTTTGTTTTAGGTTTACCTGGAACAAAGAAGGGGAGGGATAGCATATTTGTTGTCGTGGATAGATTCTCAAAAATGGCACACTTTATACCATGTCATAAAAGCGATGATGCTGTTAATGTTGCTGATTTGTTCTTTCGTGAAATTATTCGCTTGCATGGTGTGCCAAATACTATTGTTTCAGATCGTGATACTAAATTTCTTAGCCACTTTTGGAGATGTTTATGGGCTAAGTTGGGGACTAAACTGCTTTTTAGTACTACTTGTCACCCCCAAACTGATGGACAAACTGAAGTAGTCAATAGAACGTTGTCTACTATGCTTAGGGCTGTTTTGAAGAATGATAAGAAAATGTGGGAGGAATGCTTGCCTCATATTGAATTTGCTTATAATCGTTCATTGCATTCTACTACTAAGATGTGCCCTTTTGAAGTTGTGTATGGTTTCCTACCTCGTGCACCTATTGATTTGTTGCCTCTTCCATCTTCGGAGAAGGTTAATTTTGATGCTAAACAACGTGCTGAATTGATTTTAAAAATGCATGAGTTAACTAAGGAAAACATTGAGCGTATGAATGCTAAATATAAACTTGCTGGAGATAAGGGTAGAAAACATGTTGTGTTTTGCACCTGGAGATCTTGTTTGGTTACATTTGCGTAAGGATAGATTTCTTGATTTGCGCAAATCAAAGTTAATGCCACGTGCTGATGGTCCCTTTAAGGTGTTAGAGAAAATAAATGATAATGCATATAAACTTGAGCTGCCTGCAGATTTTGGGGTTAGTCCCACTTTTAACATTGCAGATTTGAAGCCTTATTTGGGTGAGGAAGATGAACTTTCGTTGAGGACGACTTCATTTCAAGAAGGGGAGGATGATGAGGACATCAATACAATTGTTACACCCACAGCCCCTGCTGCTATACATACCGGACCAATTACTAGAGCTCGTGCACGCCAACTAAATTACCAGGTACTTTCGTTTCGTGGTAATGATTCTAATGTTCATGAGAATATGATGCTGCCTAAATTGGATACATTTGTTTTGCTTACAAATGAAGGGCCTAGCTTGGAGAAGGATGAACATTGGAGCAAGAACAAGCATGGAGATGATGGCATGCGCAAGGGGAACAAGAACGGAGTTACAAGTGATGATTTCAGGACTTTGAAGCACCATAATGGGTGCATGAAGCCTTGGACGAAATATACAAGATGCCACTTCATAAATTTCGTCCCGAGGCTATTTTAGGTGCTGTGTCACCTTATTATTGGGCCAGGCCCATGTAATTTCGAAATACATAAGTATAGGCTATTTTTAGAGTACGTATGTGTGGGGAAACAAGAGATAGGGTTGATTTCGGACCCCTCCACCAAGGGCCACGAAATTCCCCCCCTCTTCCTCCATATATACAGCCCTTAGGGCATCGTTTAGACTTCGGGTTTTGTTTAGATTAAAGTTCACCATAGCTGCAACTTCGCGTACTTCCTTTGTGTTCAACGACCAGACAAAGGCGTCACAGAACCCCACCTTGATCAATAAAGCTTTCATCTTATATTCGCAATATCCAGATTGCAATCTCAGTTTCTTGCTTGTTCTTCGTTTGCTCGCAGGAAACAGACCCTCGTGGTCAGGTTGATCGTGCTCCGGCGTGGTCAATAACCTCTCGGAGTTGGTTTAGCGATTGCTAAGGCGCGACGTCCTCGCACATTCGTAGCCGGATCGTCAAAGTCGACTGCCACCAAAGCGATATCCATCATCTCATCGAAAGACGGGACACCTTTGCCTCTATCACTAAGGGTTGTATATATGGAGGAAGAGGGGGGAATTTCGTGACCCTCGGTGGAGGGGTCCGAAATCAACCCTATCTCTTGTTTCCCCACGCATACGGACTCTAAAAATAGCCTATACTTATGTATTTCGAAATTACATGGGCCTGGCCCAATAATAAGGTGACGCAGCACCTATAATAGCCTCGGGACGAAATTTATGAAGTGGCATCTTGTATATTTCGTCCAAGGCTTCATGCACCCATTATGGTGGCTTCAAAGTCCTGAAATCATCACTTGTAACTCCGTTCTTGTTCCCCTTGCGCATGCCATCATTTCCATGCTTGTTCTTAATCCAATGTTCATCCTTCTCCAAGCTAGGCCCTTCATTTGTAAGCAAAACAAATGTATCCAATTTAGGCAGCATCATATTCTCATGAACATTAGAATCATTACCAAGAAACGAAAGTACCTCGTAATTTAGTTGGCGTGCGCGAGCTCTAGTAATTGGTCCAGTATTTATAGCAGCAGGGTGATGAGGACATCAATACAATTGTTACACCCACAGCCCCTGCTGCTATACATACTGGACCAATTACTAGAGCT
>NC_041382.1:366598898-366629177 GCF_002162155.2 Triticum dicoccoides | reverse complement strand
TTGTCACCCCCAAACTGATGGACAAACTGAAGTAGTCAATAGAACGTTGTCTACTATGCTTAGGGCTGTTTTGAAGAATAATAAGAAAATGTGGGAGGAATGTTTGCCTCATATTGAATTTGCTTATAATCGTTCATTGCATTCTACTACTAAGATGTGCCCTTTTGAAGTTGTGTATGGTTTCCTACCTCGTGCACCTATTGATTTGTTGCCTCTTCCATCTTCGGAGAAGGTTAATTTTGATGCTAAACAACGTGCTGAATTGATTTTAAAAATGCATGAGTTAACTAAGGAAAACATTGAGCGCATGAATGCTAAATATAAACTTGCTGGAGATAAGGGTAGAAAACATGTTGTGTTTGCACCTGGAGATCTTGTTTGGTTACATTTGCGTAAGGATAGATTTCCTGATTTGCGCAAATCAAAGTTAATGCCACGTGCTGATGGTCCCTTTAAGGTGTTAGAGAAAATAAATGATAATGCATATAAACGTGAGCTGCCTGCAGATTTTGGGGTTAGTCCCACTTTTAACATTGCAGATTTGAAGCCTTATTTGGGTGAGGAAGATGAACTTCCGTCGAGGACGACTTTATTTCAAGAAGGGGAGGATGATGAGGACATCAATACAATTGTTACACCCACAACCCCTGCTGCTATACATACTGGACTAATTACTAGAGCTCGTGCACGCCAACTAAATTACCAGGTACTTTTGTTTCTTGGTAATGATTCTAATGTTCATGAGAATATGATGCTGCCTAAATTGGATACACTTGTTTTGCTTACAAATGAAGGGCCTAGCTTGGAGAAGGATGAACATTGGAGCAAGAACAAGCATGGAGATGATGGCATGCGCAAGGGGAACAAGAACGGAGTTACAAGTGATGATTTCAGGACTTTGAAGCCACCATAATGGGTGCATGAAGCCTTGGACGAAATATACAAGATGCCACTTCATAAATTTCGTCCCGAGGCTATTTTAGGTGCTGCGTCACCTTATTATTGGGCCAGGCCCATGTAATTTCGAAATACATAAGTATAGGCTATTTTTAGAGTCCGTATGTGTGGGGAAACAAGAGATAGGGTTGATTTCGGACCCCTCCACCAAGGGCCACGAAATTCCCCCCTCTTCCTCCATATATACAGCCCTTAGGGCATTGTTTAGACTTTGGGTTTTGTTTAGATTAAAAGTTCGCCATAGCTGCAACTTCGCGTACTTCGTTTGTGTTCAACGACCAGACAAAGGCGTCACAGAACCCCACCTTGATCAATAAAGCTTTCATCTTATATTCGCAATATCCAGATTGCAATCTCAGTTTCTTGCTTGTTCTTCGTTTGCTCGCAGGAAACAGACCCTCGTTGATGAGGACATGACTACCTTGGATATGACCAAAAATATTGCATATATGCATATTTGTCAGGTGATTTCTAGTGCAAACTATTCAATAATCTATTTATGTTATCCAGAACAAAAATACTTCACACACTTTTGTGTTTTGTCTAATTGCAGGTGTATGGGACATTTGTACAATCCACATATGAAGATAAGGAAGAAAGAGATGTTTATTTGCTGTCCAAAAAGTTCTCACGTCACTTTTGGCCCAAGAGAAGATAGAGTCCAAGTCTCTCACGTTCTGGATTCAGATTCGGACTGCACAGACACACCTGACTCAAAACGCACACAAGTTTTTCATACGGACTCCAAATTGGGTGATTCTTTTTTTTGTTGGAAACTAGATTTCGTGCACTTTCCAACCCAATTGGAATCACCTTCAAATTCGTCCGGAGCGTTGAGTTGTGGACGAAACAATCTGATGCTACAGCAGAATCCGAGTCAAACTACAAGTCCAAAGGTGTTACATCACCTCCACTTGGGCCCATTGGCCTTGTACGACCTAGATTTAGTTTTAGGCTGCCTTGGGACGTCCTCCCACCTCCTTGGCCTCCACCCCTTGCTCCTATATAAGTAGATCCATCTAGTAGCTTTTCCTTGGGATTTGTTTAGTTAAAAGTTAGCCATTGCAACTTCGTGTACTTCGTTTGTGTCCAACGACCAGACCAAGACCGCTTACGGATCCCCACCATTATCAATACCTCATATATATTTGCAATATTCAGATTGCTTTATCATATTCTTGCTCGTTCTTCGATTGCTTGCAGGAATAGACCTTCGTGGTCAGGCTGACCGTGCTTCCGGCATCGTCAGTAACCTCAGGAGATTGGTTTAGCGATTGCTAAGGCGCAACGTCGTGCACGTTTGTAGTCGGATTGTCAAAATCGTCTCCACCAAATCGATAGTTATCATCTCATCGAAAGATCGGGACCCTCGCCTCTATCAAGTGGTATCAGTTTTCAGGTTGCTCGGTGAGAATTTCCAGTTTTCCTAGATTAGATTTATTTTCTTACCTATTGTCCAAGAAAAAGCCACAAAAAAGAGTTAGATCTATTCATCCTTGGTCCAAGCCAGTCTGAGCCTTTGCAATTTTCTTTTCATTGCTTGCATAGTTGAATTATCGGTTGCATCGTCGTGTCGAGTTGCTGGTCTTAGTGTCTAGTTCGTTTAGAGTTTCGAGTTCTGTTCACATTAGTCACGCCACCGCTGCATCATTATCTCTTCCGCTGTCCACCACCCATCCATCAATTTCCACCACGTGCTACCCACCATTCATTGTCATAATAATAGTTGAGATCGTTCACATCTTCACTTGATCGAATCTGCATCTTATCTAGTTTATCTTCGAAAGAGGGAGAAAAAGAAGATAAAGAAAAAAAAAAGAGAAAAAAGGAAAGAAAAAAAAAGAAAAAGAGGGAGAAGAAAAAGAAAAAAAAGGCGTGAGAAAAAAAAAAGAGAAAAAAAAATTGGCTCTATCTAGAATCAATCTCGTACCTGAATTCGGATTGGAATCTGTTTTGCGCACTGTTCAGTAAAACAGGTGTATCTTCCTCATACGAAGTCAGTTTTGGCTCCGTGAGTACTCAAATTGAAGATAGCGACGAGCCGCATCTAAATAGTTGCAGAAGCTTGTTCAATATTTGACACCTCAAAATCGGCTTCTAAATAGGTCTTTTTGCCCTCCGAAGTTCGTGAACACAACTTGTTCCAATTTTTCAGGCCAGTTTTAGAATTCTTTGACTCCTCATATCAACTCGGAATTGAGTGATTCTTTTTGCATTGGAAATCTTGAGTTAGTAGCATTCTTTGAAAAAATTTATCAGAAAATTGTCTCAAACTTTTCAAGAGGAAAGTTGGAGAGAGAGTTGTTGTATATCCTGCTTGGCAGTTGTTTTTCATCATTATCTTCACTGCCGTTGTGATCTTCACTTATATCTTGCTGTCAAGAGCTACTTAGTATCCTTCATTGATGCTAGTTGTGCTACGCCGTGACCTCATTAGTGTTCTAGGCTCGCGTCTCTAGTCCGGTCTAGCCTAGGACCAGCACAGTACCGTCGTTGAGCGTTTATTCAACATTGCATCTTTGAATTGATTATTGCTAATCTTTTGCTACCATATATAGCCAACCCAGCCCCACATATTTCTACACCGTGTATACGTACGCTCCCCTGGCAATCTCTTTACTCAATATTCGGAGTTACTTGACACCGCTGGTTGCCGATCACCGCCTGCTGCATGGTAAGAACTTGTAAGACATTGATATTTGCTTTACTGTGAGCGTTTTACCACCACATCCTAGTAGTTATAGGAACATTATTTTTGGGTTTTGTTTCTTGTTCTACTGATCATGACAGGATCCAGAGTCAATTCATGGGCTTTGTCGATCGCGGGAGACGTGCCACCACCTTTGCAAATACCACAACCGTCACGAGAGGTGCACAAACATCCAAATGCACATGATCAGGTTAATGTATCTATACCACCATTTAATGGCCGTTTTAAACCTGCTTTATATATTGAATGGGAGTTCGACATAAAAAATATATTTGCTTCCCATAATTTCAATGAACATAAAAAGGTTAAGGTTGCGGTTGGTTCTTTCACTGGTTATGCTTTGGTTTGGTGGAGTGAATATTGTCGGTTACACCCTGATTATATACCTACTACTTAGGATGATTTGAAACTTGCCATGCGACATACTTTCGTCCCTGCTTATTATACTCGTGACATGATTAAGAAGTTGCAACACTTAAAACAAGGTAGTGAAACTGTAACAAAATATTATGATGATTTACAAACTACCTTGTTGCATTCCTCTTTAGAAGAAAGTGAAGATGATTTTATGGATAGATTTTGGGGAGGATTAAACCGTGATATTCAAGAGATACTAATTCATGAAGAGTGTTATCCTATGGACCATTTGTTTCATCTTGCTTGCAAAGCTGAACAGGAAATAAAACGACGTGTTGGCCACAAGGAGAACAAGCGCACGGTGCACATTCCAAGAGTTGATATGATTGTTCCTTCAACTACTAGGCATACTATGACAACCACATCCGTTGTTGTCAGGACTACATCGCCTCCACCATGTGACACATCGGCCCCGAGAGTGGCTACATCATCTGAGTTGATCATAAGAGGTAATGACAAAGGTACTGATCTTCCATCTCTACATGAGAATGATGAATGCCTTGTCAATTTGAATGCACCATCTGATGAGCTACCCACTACTTTGATCACACCACCTATTTTAGAGGACTACGTTGATAATATGACTTTGCCATGTGATCAAACAACTGAAATACCAACAATTTTGAGTGCACCCATTGAATTAACTATTGATGCAAAAGAACCAATGTTTAATCATTTTGATATGACCTCTAATCTTGGTGATGATTCTGTGTTGAATGACTTATTGCATGTTTGCTTATTTAACCATGTTGTAGCATGTAAATTTGATGCAAGTAAGGTTTATTCACCAATGTTGGGATGGTTTAATGATGAACATTGTCAATCTTTTGAAATGAATAAGAGCTTCACTTATATGTGCAAACTGAGTTGCAATATTTTCATGCCTTCTACTTCTTGTGCTAATTTTTTGGCTTTAGATTTTATGAACTATGCAAGTTACTCATCTATTCATGTGTCATATATGCAAAAATCAAGGGAAGTAAAAATGGATGACATATACATATACAACATGTACACCTTGTCTTTTTGTTAGCCACATTTCAGATTAAGCAACGCCGAGGACGGCTTTATTTTCAAGAAGGGGAGGATGATGAGGACATGACTACCTTGGATATGACCAAAAATATTGCATATATGCATATTTGTCAGGTGATTTCTAGTGCAAACTATTCAATAATCTATTTATGTTATCCAGAACAAAAATACTTCACACACTTTTGTGTTTTGTCTAATTGCAGGTGTATGCGACATTTGTACAATCCACATATGAAGATAAGGAAGAAAGAGCTGTTTATTTGCTGTCCAAAAAGTTCTCTCATGTCACTTTTGGCCCAAGAGAAGATAGAGTCCAAGTCTCTCACGTTCTGGATTCAGATTCGGACTGCACAGACATACCTGACTCAAAACGCACACAAGTTTTCCATACGGACTCCGAATTGGGTGATTCTTTTTTTGTTGGAAACTAGATTTCGTGCACTTTCCAACCCAATTGGAATCACCTTCAAATTCGTCCGGAGCGTTGAGTTGTGGACGAAACAATCTGATGCTGCAGCAGAATCCGAGTCAAACTACAAGTCCAAAGGTGTTACATCACCTCCACTTGGGCCCATTGGCCTTGTACGACCTAGATTTAGTTTTAGGCTGCCTTGGGACGTCCTCCCACCTCCTTGGCCTCCACCCCTTGCTCCTATATAAGTAGATCCATCTAGTAACTTTTCCTGGGGATTTGTTTAGTTAAAAGTTAGCCATTGCAACTTCGTGTACTTCGTTTGTGTCCAACGACCAGACCAAGACCGCTTCCGGATCCCCACCTTTATCAATACTTCATATATACTCGCAATATTCAGATTGCTTTTATCATATTCTTGCTCGTTCTTCAATTGCTTGCAGGAATAGACCTTCGTGGTCAGGTTTATTGTGCTCCAGCGTGGTCAATAACCTTTCGGAGTTGGTTTAGCGATTGCTAAGGCGCAACGTCGTGCACGTTTGTAGTCGGATCGTCAAAGTCATCTTCACCAAATCGATAGTTATCATCTCATCGAAAGATCGGGACACCCCCGCCTCTATCAATAAACATCTCCAAAAGTGGCTAAGAAATTTAGTATCACGATCTGAAACAATAGTATTTGGCACGCCATGCAAGCGAATAATTTCACGAAAGAACAAATCAGCAACATTAACAGCATCATCGCTTTTATGACATGGTATAAAGTGTGCCATTTTCGAGAATCTATCCACGACAACAAATATGCTATCCCTCCCCTTCTTTGTTCGAGGTAAACCTAAAACAAAGTCCATAGATATATCCTCCCAAGGAACACTAGGTACAGGCAAAGGCATATATAAACCATGAGGATTGAGTCGTGACTTAGCTTTTTGACATGTAGTGCAGCGAGCAATAAAACGCTCAACATCCCGTCTCATCTTTGGCCAAAAGAAATGTGTAGCAAGTACGTCCCCCGTCTTCTTCACGCCAAAGTGTCCCATTAATCCTCCTCCATGCGCCTCCTGCAACAACAAAAGACGAACGGAGCTAGCTGGAATGCATAGCTTGTTAGCACGAAACACAAATCCATCGTTAACGACGAACTTGTTCCACATTCTTCCTTCTTTACAATTCTGCATTACATCTTTAAAATCAGCATCATGCACATATTGATCTTTGATGGTCTCCAAACCAAATATTTTGAAGTCAAGTTGTGAAAGCATAGTATAGTGGCGAGACAATGCATCAGCAATAACATTTTCTTTTCCCTTCTTGTGTTTAATGACATAAGGAAAAGTCTCAATGAATTCAACCCATTTAGCATGTCTACGATTCAGTTTAACTTGACTTTTAATATGTTTCAAAGATTCATGATCAGAATGTATAACAAATTCTTTGGGCCATAAATAATGTTGCCATGTTTCTAAAGTCCGAACAAGAGCATATAATTCTTTATCATAAGTAGAATAATTCAGACTAGGCCCACTCAATTTTTCAGAAAAGTATGCAACAGGTTTGCCATCTTGTAATAACACACCGCCTAATCCAATTCCACTAGCATCACATTCAAGCTCAAAAGTCTTATTAAAATCAGGAAGTTGGAGTAAAGGAGCATGTGTCAACTTATCTTTCAATACCGAGAAGGCTTCTTCCTGTGCGGTACCCCAAAGAAAAGGCACATCTTTCTTTGTAAGCTCATTGAGAGGTGCAACAATGGTGCTGAAATCATCACTTGTAACTCCGTTCTTGTTCCCCTTGCGCATGCCATCATCTCCATGCTTGTTCTTAATCCAATGTTCATCCTTCTCCAAGCTAGGCCCTTCATTTGTAAGCAAAACAAATGTATCCAATTTAGGCAGCATCATATTCTCATGAACATTAGAATCATTACCAAGAAACGAAAGTACCTGGTAATTTAGTTGGCGTGCGCGAGCTCTAGTAATTGGTCCAGTATTTATAGCAGCAGGGGCTGTGGGTGTAACAATTGTATTGATGTCCTCATCATCTATCTTGTTGCAAGGAATGAAATGTGCCATCTTAGAGAAACGGTCCACAACGATAAATACCAAATCCTTTCAATTTCTAGTTCTAGGCAATCCAGGTACGAAATCCATGCTAATGTCTTCCCATGGTTGATATGGAATTGGGAGAGGCATGGAAAGGCCACGGGATTGAGCTTTAGACTTAGCTTTGCGACATGTAGAGCATCGGTTGGTGAAGCGATTGACATCGCGAAACATCTTGGGCCAATAGTAGTTCTTGGAGAGCGTGGCGAAAGTCTTGTCGCATCCAAAATGTCCCATTAGTCCTCCTCCATGAGATTCCTGCAAAAGCAACAAACGAAGAGAAGACTCAGGGATGCAAAGCTTGTTAGCTCTCATAAGATATCCATTTTTGATGTAATAGCGTTCCCAAGAGGTATGCATCAAACACTTGGCATAATGAGTAGAAAAAGTAGGGGCATGCTCATACAAGTCTTTTATGTGCTCAAAGCCAATGGCATCCAATTCAAGTTGAGTAACAAGCATGCATATGCGGGAAAGAGCATCCGCAACAACGTTTTCCTTACCTTTGATGTACTTGATAACATAAGGAAAAGACTCAATAAATTCACTCCATTTAGCATGATGCTTGTTCAACTTGGTTTGGCCCTTAAGGTACTTGAGCGTTTCATGATCAGTATGAATGATGAATTCATGAGTGCGAAGATAGTGTTCCCATTCGTGCAAAACTCGTACTAAAGCATATAGCTCTTTGTCATAGATGGGGTAATTGAGTTGCGCTCCGGAAAGTTTCTCACTAAAGTAAGCTATGGGGCGCTTCTCTTGTGTTAACACACCTCCTATGCCATTACCACTAGCACTGAAATGAATCTCAAAGGGCTTGTCAAAATTTGGTAATGCAAGCATGGGAGCATGAGCAAGCAAATTCTTAAGCTCATTGAAACCGGTATCTTGGGATGGTCCCCAAATAAAAGGCGCATTTTTCTTGCTCAAAGCATGCAAAGGTGAAGAAATGGTGCTAAAGTCCTTCACAAATCTACGGTAGAAACCGGCTAGACCAAGGAAGCTATGCACTTGATGCAAGTTGGTTGGTTGTGGCCAAGTTTTGATAGCATTGATCTTGGAGTCATCAACATGAACACCCTTAGAGGAAACAACAAAACCCAAGAAAATGAGCTTATCAACGCCAAAAAGGCACTTTTCCATGTTAGCATAGATATGCTTGTTTCGAAGAGTTTGCAAAACGGTTCAAACATGGGTGACATGATCTTTAAGAGATTTGCTATAAACAAGGATATCATCAAAGTAGACCACAACAAACATACAAATGTAAGGGAGAAAGACATGATTCATAAGACGCATAAAAGTATCCGGTGCTTCCAATAGACCCATAGGCATGAATAACCACTCATATAACCCAAACTTGGTTTTGAAAGTGGTTTTCCATTCATCACCCTCTTGTATGCGGATTTGATAGTAACCAGTTTTAAGATCAATTTTGGAAAATATAGTGGCACCACTAAGTTCATCAAGCATATCATCAAGGCGTGGAATGGGATACCTATAGCGAACGGTGATAGCATTGATAGGTCGACAATCGGAGCACATGCGAAAGCTACCGTCTCATTTTGGCACAAGAATGACCGGAACGGCACAAGGACTCAAACTTTCACGCACATGTCCATGGTCTATGAGATGCTTTACTTGCCTTTGTATTTCTTTGGTTTCTTCGGGGTTGACGCGGTAGGGAGCTTTGTTCAGAAGAGGTGCTCCGGGGATGAGGTCGATGCGGTGCTCGATGCCTCGTAGTGGAGTTAGTCCCGGAGGTAGCACGTTGGGGAAAACATCTTGGAATTCCTGCAAAAGAGAAGACAACACTAAAGGTAGAGCGTGAGAGGTGTTAGCTTGTGTTACATTGTCCTTGCACAAAAGGACGTAGTGTAGGACACTAGATGGGTTCTCACATACTCCTCATATCTCACTTTTGGTGACAAATAGGACTAAGTTCTTCTTTTCCCTCATCGTGGAGGCACTCGATTTGGGCTTGTGGCGCTCACTCTCTTTTTGGTGGCTCGCTCTCTCACTATTATCTCCATGATGGGTGGCTTGATTGTCGGTGATCACTTGGCTTGGAGGCATGGGGTGAAGTACGTACTCCTTTCCTTTCATCTTGAAGTTGTAGTGGTTCGTTGGGCCTTTGTGGATGACACCTCTATCAAATTTCCAAGGGCATCCAAGAAGAAGGTGGCAAACGGTCATTGGAATGACGTCACACTCCAAAGTGTCTTCGTAGGCACCAATTTTGAAGGAGACTTGTACTCGATGCTCGACTTGGATAGTGTCGGAGTCGCTAAACCATTGAACTTTGTAGGGATGTGGGTGCTTTGTCTTGGGCAATTGGAGCTTGGAGCAAAGTTCTTCACTTGCGAGGTTATGACAACTCCCTCCATCGATGATGACCTTGACGGATCTTCCACTGATGCCGGCCTTGGTGTGGAATATGTGGCATATTTGGTCTTTTTCTTGTTGATGTTGAAGAGTCAAGACCTTGGAGACAACAAGAGTGGGACTTGAATCTTCATCACAAAAGACTTGTTCCTTGTCTTCTTCGTTCACTTGCCGGTGTATGGCCACTTACTCAAGGGCTTCCATTTATCCTTCACTCATTGAGTCATAAGTGTCGTCATCGTTGAGGATCATGGTCCGCTTGTTGGTGCACTCATAGGACTTGTGGCCTCGACCTCTGCATGTGAAGCATTTGAAGGAACTCGTCTTGACGGTCTCATCGATGGGGACTGATGATGATGAAGCTCTCGGCTTGAAGTTGCTTGTAGTAGGATGACTTGGAGTAGTCGAAGTTTCCTTGGAGCTTGTAGAAGGCTTGGTCGATGGTGTTGGAGTCATTCAAGCTTGGGTGTTGGAGAAGCCGTATGACTTTGATGAGAACTTTGTTGGGATCTATGGTAGGGTGCGTCGACTGCAAATAAATAATTCCTACGCGCAGAACAACCAAGAACATGCTACGGGAGATGGATCAAAATTCGTTACCACTAGACGCGCAGTGCCGTGCAGCGGAAGAAGAGTTGGGGCAGCGCGTCCGCGTGGATCGTCTCCTCCTCATCCGATCTCCCTCGTACAGCCGGTGGTCGGTTCCCACGTACAGGTTCGCCGGAGCAGCGCAAGTGCACCGCCTCTAACGGCATCCGTGCGTGCAGGAGGAACGTCGTGCGGCGGATTGCTAGGTCCGATCACACAACCAGCGGCGAGTGGAGGTGTCTATTCGCAACACATGCAAACCCTAGTGACAGCGCCGAAACGATCAGTCGCGTGAGTGTGTGGCACCTCCACTATATATATAGGCGTCCGTCACGGGCTCAACACTTGGGCCTCGCACGGACCCTAAAGCCCATAAGTCTACTCGGCCACAATCCGAATACAGTTCGGATCACATCCGACCAGTGTCCTCGGATCCGACCTCGTAGGTTCCTTCCCTTAAGCGCGCGACCCCTTAGGTTCAAGTTGGTTTGGTCGCAGTTCGGATCACCTCCGAACTACACGGTTGGTAGCGACCTCTAGCAAGGCATGCTGAACACCAGGTAGACTATGAAGCTGGTTAGCGAACATGTACATCACACTTCCATTCCTTTTGCCACATGATATATGTTGTCGAGCTCTAGGCGAATCTGTCATCCTTGTGCTAGCCCGACCTCTTTCTCGTTCCAGTGATGCCGACCACAAACCGGATTATCTCATAATCCTTGTCGCATGGCCATGCTTATCCTGGTCGGATCACACGTGGAGCCCAGAGTATATCTCTCCTGATCGGAGGGGTAAATCCCATCTTGCTCGACCACGTCTTGTAGCATGGTTCTAGACAAACCCTAAACCTACCTTTATAACTACCCAGTTCTGGAGTAGTGTTTGGTCGGCCCAAAGCAAGTCTGTCACCATCCCGAGTACATGCGTGAGCTCAGGTCTTAGGACATAGAACATATGTTGTACTAGAGACTCACAGATGACATATCGCTGCGTCTCACAATTGGGTCTGTCCGACTTGGACCTTATCTCGACTCGGATCTGACTACATCGAATCCAACTAGATCCTTCCTTGTCCATATTATCTGGTTAGCATCCAATGCTCCATGGCTAGTGAGACCAAGCCATCGACCGTGTCATATGCTAGTCTAGTTGGCTGCCCGTCCACACAGCCCTTTCGACTAGGGACCTTTTCGGATAGTCATCATACAATGCATAGTACCACAAATAAGTCACATACTTGCTGATTCACATCATTGATAATGTCCAAGGACTATCTTTATTCATAAACACATAGGTAATATCGTCATACATGATTGCCTCTAGGGCATATCTCCAACAATCTCCCACTTGCACTAGAGTTAATCAAATAGACATCGAATGCCCATAGCTCTAACGTGCCCCTCATGCTTGGGTTGTGGAAGCGGCTTAGTCAACGGATCCGCAACATTTGCATCCGTGTGAATTTTGCATAACTCTACATCACCACTTTTTACGATCGTTCGTATCAGGTGATATTTCCGATCTATGTGTCTGACCTTGTGGTGATTCCTCGGCTCCTTGGCTTGTGCGATGGCACTAGAATTATCACAATAAAGGTCCAACGGTTTTACCGAGGCTGGGAAAATACCAAGATCATGCAGAAAGTTCCGGATCCAAACACCTTCCTTTGCAGCTTCACAAGCCGCAATGTATTCGGCTTCTGTAGTAGAATCGGCCATCGTATCTTGCTTGGAACTCATCCAGCTCACCGCTCCTCCATTCATGACGTACACAAATCCGGACTGTGATCGACAATCATCTCTATCGGTTTGGAAACTAGCATCGGCGTAACCCCTTACGACGAGCTCTTCCTCACCTCCATAAACTAGGAACATCTCTTTAGTCCTTTTCAGGTACATGAAAATAGTCTTTACCGCTGCCAAGTGACTCTCACCTGGGTTGGCATGGTATCTACTTGTTAGGCTTATTGCAAAAGCAACATCGGGCCGCGTACATATCATGACATACATGATGGATCCGATTGCCGAGGCATATGGAATCCTACTCATCCTGCTTCGCTCATCAGATGTCGAAGGACTCTGAGTCTCGCTTATCCTTATACCATGTGAGAGTGGCAAGAACCCTTTCTTTGCCTCACTCATGTTGAACCGCTTCAACACATTATCTATGTACGTGCTCTGGCTTAAGCCGAGCAGCCTCCTTGATCTATCTCTATAGATCTTAATGCCTAAAATGTACATTGCCTCACCAAGGTCCTTCATTGAAAACTTGCCATTCAATGACTCCTTGACCGAGTTCAGCATCGAAATATCATTTCCGATCAGTAGTATGTCATCCACATACAAGATCAAAAACACTATCGAGCTCCCACTTAACTTCTTGTATAAACAAGAGTCCTCTTCGCTTTTGATGAAGCCGAAACCAGTGACGACCTCATCAAAACGAATGTTCCAGCTCCAAGATGCTTGCCTCAACCCATAAATGGATCTCTTGAGCTTGCATACCTTACTAGTGCTAGTCAGATCGACAAAACCCTCGGGCTGTATCATATACACATCCTCGGTTAAATTTCCATGAAGGAAAGCCATCTTGACATCCATATGCCATATCTCGTAATCGAAATATGCAGCTATAGCTAGTACGATCCTCACCGACTTCAGCATCGCTACCGGCGAAAGTCTCGTCATAGTCAATTCATTGAACTTGTCCATAACCCTTAGCGACAAGCCGAGCTTTGTGGATCTGAACATTTCCATCCACATCGGTTTTCTTTTTAAAGACCCATTTACAACCAATGGCCGTTATGCCAGGCGGCGGATCAACCAAGTCCCAAACTTGATTCTCATCCATGGAGTTTAACTCAGATTTCATGGCCTCCAGCCATGCCTCGGAATCTGGGCTCACCATCGCTTCTGCATATGTCGCCGGCTCGTCGCTTTCTAGCAACAATACATCGTGCACTCTGCGCAATCTTTCCGACCTCCGTGGTTCCAGTGCCGCTTCCACTACGGGTTCCCTGACTGACTCCGGTATGATCTCATCACCAGCCGAGCCGTCCCTGAGTGGTCCTTGAATTTCTTCGAGTCGGGCCGTCCTCCCACTGGTCTCCTGACTGAGAAACTCTTTCTCAAGGAAAACCCCCATTCCGAGCAACAAACACTTTGTTCTCTTCCCGGTTGTAGAAGTTATATCCCACGAATATGCATTTATTCGACTTGGGTGTAAGCTTGTCTGACATAAGTTTCTTGACAAATGCTTCACAACCCCAAATCTATAGAAAAGACAAACTGGGACTCTTCCTGGTCCACATCTCATGTGGTGTCTTGTCTATGGATTTTGATGGTACCCTGTTAAGTGTGAAAGCTGCAGTTTCTAGAACGTATCCCCAGAATGACAAGGGTAAATCCGACTTGCTCATCATAGATTGAACCATGTCCAACAAGGTGTGATTCCTCCGTTTTGATACACCATTTCTCTATGGCATACCCGGAGGTGTGAGCTAAGGTACTATACCTCTGCTTTTCAGATGATCATCAAACTCCTGGCTCATGTACTCACCTCCACGATCAGATCGTAGAAGTTTTATAGTCTTGCCGAGCTGATTCTCTACCTCGTTTTGAAACTCTTTGAACTTTTCAAAAGTCTCTGACTTGTGCCTCATCAAATAGATATATCCATATCTACTCAAGTCGTCGGTAAAAGTCACGAAGTACGGATAGCCACCTCTGGCAGTTGTGCTCATTGGTCCACACACATGACTGTGTATCAGTTCCAACAGCTCGGATGCCCTCTCGCAACTATTTGCGAAAGGAGACTTAGTCATCTTGCCAAGCAAGCATGATTTGCATGTCTCGAAGGACCCAAAGTCGGTCGAAGTTAGGAGTCCATCATCATGGAGCTTTTTCATGCATTTCAGACTAATGTGTCCAAGACGGTAATGCCAGAAGTATGCCGGATTTATCTCATTGGGCTTATGCCTCTTGACATTCACGTTATAGACTGGTTCCTATTCTAGATTCAATATAAATAACCCAACCACAATGGGTGCATAGCCGTGGAACATACCATTCAAATAAATCGAACAACCATTGTCCTTTAAATTGATTTCATAACCCTGACTCATCAAGCATGAGGCAGAAATAATATTCCGACTAAGTGCAGAAATGTAATAACAATTATTCAATTCCAAAATAAATCCAGAAGGAAGCTGGAGCTGCATTGTGCCGACCTCCAATGCAGCAACTCTTGCTTTGTTGCCGACCCTTATGTCAATCTCCCCTTGTGCCACACGCCTAGTTCTTACCAGCCCCTGCATCGAGTTGCAAATATGAACAACCCATCCTGTATCAAATACCCAAGAGCTACTAGGTATGTCAGCAAGGTAAACGTCTATAACATATGCAACAAGTGTACCTTTGCCTGAAGCAGCATTCCCGGCCTTCTTGCCATGCTCTACAAGCCACTTGCTACAGTTCCTCTTCTAGTGACCAGTTTCCTTGCAATGATAGCAAATTGTCTTTGAGTCCGGTCCAGACTTCGGCGCAGTGGCGGAGGTTACCATCTCAGTGCCCTTTTCCTTAGCCTTCTTCTTAGACCATGATAGAGGCGAGGGTCCCGATCTTTCGATGAGATGATAACTATCGATTTGTTGCAACGTCAGCTTGTTTCGTCCGTAACTCAGCAGAATCCGAGTACAATGAAGTACACGAAAAATTCGTCCGGAAGCGGTCTTGGTCTGGTCGTTGGACACAAATGAAGTACACGAAGTTGCAATGGCTAACTTTTAACTAAACAAATCCCAAGGAAAAAGCTACTAGATGGATCTACTTATATAGGAGCAAGGGGTGGCGGCCAAGGAGGTGGGAGGACGTCCCAAGGCAGCCTAAAACTAACCCTAGGTCGTACAAGGCTCATGGGCCAATGTGGAGGTGATGCAACACCTTTGGGCTTGTAGTTTGACTCGGATTCTGCTGCAACGTCAGCTTGTTTCGTCCGTAACTCAACGCTCCGGACGAATTTGAAGGTGACTCCAGTTGGGATGGAAAGAGCACGAAATCTAGTTTCCAACAAAAAAAGAATCACCCAATTCGGAGTCCGTATGAAAAAGTTGTTGGCGTTTTGAGTCAGATATGTCTGTGCAGTCCGAATCTGAATCCAGAACGTGAGAGACTTGGACTCTATCTTCTCTTGGCCCAAAAGTGACGTGAGGACTTTTTGAACACAACCTAAACATCTCCTTTTCCCTTATCTTCATATGTGGATTGTACAAATGTCCCATACACCTGCAATTAGACAAAACACAAAAGTGTGTGAAGTATTTTTGTTCTGGATAACATAAATAGACTATTGAATAGTTTGCATTAGAAATCACCTGACAAATATGCATATATGCAATATTTTTGGTCGTATCCAAGGTAGTCATGTCCTAATCATCCTCCCCTTTTTGAAAACAAAGCCGTCCTCGGCATTGCTTAATCTGAAATGTGGCTAACAAAAGAGACAAGGTGTACATGTTGTATATGTATATGTCATCCATTTTAACTTTCCTTGATTTTTGCACGTATGTCACATGTATACATGAGTAACTTTCATTGTTCATAAAATCTAAAGCCAAAAAAATTATCATAAGAAGTAGAAGGCATGAAAATATTGGAACTCAGTTTGCACATATAAGTGAAGCTCTTATTCACTTCAAAAGATTGGCAATGTTCATCATTAAACCATCCTAACTTCGATGAATAAACCTTACTTGCATCAAATTTACATGCTACAACATGCTTAAATAAGAAAACATGCAATAAGTCATTGGACACAGAATCATCATCAAGATTAGAGGTCATATCAAAATAATTAAACATTGGTTCTTTTGCATCAACAGTTAATTCAATGGGTGCACTCAAAATTGTTGATATTTCAGTTCTTTGATCACATGACGCATTCGTGACAGTAACATGAGTCTCCAAAATAGGTGGTGTGCTCAAATCAATAGGTAACTCAACACATGATGCATTCAAGTTAACTAGGCATGCTTCATTCTCATGTGAAGTTATATCATCAATACCTTTACTGTTACCTCGCAGAGATGTAGCTGATGTAGGTACGGACGTTGACAATGTACCATACTCTTGAGATGATATCACGCTCACAATCCGAGGTGGGGCTGCTCTAGTAGGTGCAATAGTGGAGTAACCAACCAGCGGTGGTGAGCATGAACTGGAATAGTAGTTGTTGTAGTCACCTAATGCATCCTCTCGTATTTGTCTCTCAAAGGTACAAGCACGGACATACATACCAGTAATGCAACGAGGAATATACTGAAATCTTGCCTGAATATCATGGTTCAAACCACCAAAAAATCTATTCATTGTATCATCCTCAGATTCTTCTATGTCACAATGATGCATATAAGATTTGAACTCTTGGTAGTAAGCATGAACAGTGTTACTGCCTTGTTTTAATTGCTCCAATTTGCGACGCAATTCACGACGATAGTAAGGAGGAAAAAATTGTTGTCTCATTACAGCTTTCAAAACTTTCCAAGTTGTGGGTTGGTTATCAATGTTTTTCTTACAATGTACACTCCACCAAACAGAAGCAAAACCAGTAAATGCTCTAATGGTAGCTCGTACTCTCTCAAGTTCAGAAAAATCATGGTGACTAAAAACTTGTTCTACTTCAAGCTCCCAAGCTAGATAAATAGCAGGATTAAATCTACCCTCAAATGATGGTAAAGAGATAACCTGACCATATGCTTGTGTGTGTTGTCCTAACTCTCGTGATGGTGAAGATGTGTCCGTCATCCAAGAACTTCTATCTCTGGAACCTGTCATGATTAGTAGAAACAAGAACCAAAATTCGAGAATAATGTTCCTATGAACTACTAGGATGTGGTTGTAAAGTGCTCACAGTAAAGCAAATATCAATATCTTACAAGTTCTTACCATGCGGCAGGTGGTGACAGGCAACCAGCGGTGTCAAATAACTCCGAAGATTGTGTAAAACGATTGCCAGGGGAACGTACGTATACACGGTGTAGAAATATGTGGAGCTGGGTTGGCTATATATGGTAGCAAAAGATTAGCAATAATCAATTCAGAGATGCAATGTTGAATAAACGCTCAACGATGGTACTGTGCTGGTCCTAGGCTAGACCAAACTAGAGACGCGAGCCTAGAACACTAATGAGGTCTGATAGAGGCGAGGGTCCCGATCTTTCGATGAGATGATGGATATCGCTTTGGTGGAAGTCGACTTTGACGATCCGACTACGAACGTGCGAGGACGTCGCGCCTTAGCAATCGCTAAACCAACTCCGAGAGGTTATTGACCACGCCGGAGCACGATCAACCTGACCACGAGGGTCTGTTTCCTGCGAGCAAACGAAGAACAAGCAAGAAACTAAGATTGCAATCTGGATATTGCGAATATAAGATGAAAGCTTTATTGATCAAGGTGGGGTTCTGTGACGCCTTTGTCTGGTCGTTGAACACAAACGAAGTACGCGAAGTTGCAGCTATGGCGAACTTTTAATCTAAACAAAACCCAAAGTCTAAACGATGCCCTAACGGCTGTATATATGGAGGAAGAGGGGGGAATTTCGTGGCCCTTGGTGGAGGGGTCCGAAATCAACCCTATCTCTTGTTTCCCCACACATACGGACTCTAAAAATAGCCTATACTTATGTATTTCGAAATTACATGGGCCTGGCCCAATAATAAGGTGACGCAGCACCTAAAATAGCCTCGGGACGAAATTTATGAAGTGGCATCTTGTATATTTCGTCCAAGGCTTCATGCACCCATTATGGTGGCTTCAAAGTCCTAAAATCATCACTTGTAACTCCGTTCTTGTTCCCCTTGCGCATGCCATCATCTCCATGCTTGTTCTTGCTCCAATGTTCATCCTTCTCCAAGCTAGGCCCTTCATTTGTAAGCAAAACAAATGTATCCAATTTAGGCAGCATCATATTCTCATGAACATTAGAATCATTACCAAGAAACGAAAGTACCTGGTAATTTAGTGGGCGTGCACGAGCTCTAGTAATTGGTCCAGTATGTATAGCAGCAGGGGCTGTGGGTGTAACAATTGTATTGATGTCCTCATCAGGTGCAATAGTGGAGTAACCAACCGGCGGTGGTGAGCATGAACTGGAGTAGTAGTTGTTGTAGTCACCCAATGCATCCTCCTGTATTTGTCTCTCAAAGGTACAAGCACGGACATACATACCAGTAATGCAACGAGGAATATACCGAAATCTTGCCTGAATATCATGTTTTAAACCACCAAAAAATCTATTCATTTTATCATCCTCAGATTCTTCTATGTCACAATGATGCATATAAGATTTGAACTCTTGGTAGTAAGCATGAACATTGTTACTGCCTTGTTTTAATTGCTCCAATTTGCAACATAATTCACGACGATAGTAAGGAGGAAAAAATTGTTGTCTCATTACAGCTTTCAAAACTTTCCAAGTTGTGGGTTGGTTATCAATGTTTTTCTTACAATGTACACTCCACCAAACAGAAGCAAAACCAGTAAATGCTCTAATGGTAGCTCGTACTCTCTCAAGTTCAGAAAAATCATGGTGACTAAAAACTTGTTCTACTTCAAGCTCCCAAGCTAGATAAATAGCAGGATTAAATCTACCCTCAAATGATGGTAAAGAGATAACCTGACCATATGCTTGTGTGTGTTGTCCCAACTCTCGTGATGGTGAAGATGTGTCCGTCATCCAAGAACTTCTATCTCTGGAACCTGTCATGATTAGTAGAAACAAGAACCAAAATTCGAGAATAATGTTCCTATGAACTACTAGGATGTGGTTGTAAAGTGCTCACAGTAAAGCAAATATCAATATCTTACAAGTTCTTACCATGCGGCAGGTGGTGACAGGCAACCAGCGGTGTCAAATAACTCCGAAGATTGTGTAAAACGATTGCCAGGGGAACGTATGTATACACGGTGTAGAAATATGTGGAGCTGGGTTGGCTATATATGGTAGCAAAAGATTAGCAATAATCAATTCAGAGATGCAATGTTGAATAAACGCTCAACGATGGTACTGTGCTGGTCCTAGGCTAGACCAAACTAGAGACGCAAGCCTAGAACACTAATGAGGTCACGTCGTAGCACAACTAGCATCAATAAAGGATATGAAGTAGCTCTGGACAGCAAGATATAAGTGAAGATCACAATAGCAGTAGACCTATTTAGAAGCTGATGTTGAGGTGCCAAATACTGAACTAGCTTCTGCAACTATTTAGATGCCGCTCGTCGCTAGCTTTCATTTGAGTACTCGCGGAGCCAAAACAGACTTCATATGAAGAAGTTATGCCTGTTTTACTGAACAGTGCACAAAACAGATTCCAATCCGAATTCAACTACGAGATTGAGTCTAGATAGATCCAAATTTTGTTTTTTTTTGCTCTCTTTTTTTTCTCACACTTTTTTTTCTTTTCCTTTCTTTTTTTCTTTGACTTTTTTTTCTCTCATTTTTTTTCTCTATCTTTTTTTTTCTCTCTCCCTCTTTCCAAAACAAACTAGATAAGATGTAGATTGGATCAAGCGAAGATGGGAACGATCTCAACTATGATTATGACAATGAACGGTGGGTAGCACGTGGAGGAAATTGATGGATGGGTGGTGGACAGCGGAAGGGATAATGATGCAGCGGCGACGTGACTAATGTGAACAGAACTCGAAACTCTAAACGACCTAGACACTAAGACCAGCAACTCGACACGATGATGCAACCGATAATTCAACTATGCAAGCAATGAAAAGAAAATTGCAATGGCTCAGACTGGCTTGGACAAAGGATGAATAGATCTAACTCTTTTTTGTGGATTTTTCTTGGACAATAGGTAAGAAAATAAATCTAATCTAGGAAAACTAGAAATTCTCACCGAGCAACCTGAAAACTGATACCACTTGATAGAGGCGAGGGCCCCAATCTTTCGATGAGATGATAACTATCGATTTGGTGGAGACGACTTTGATGATCCGACTACAAACGTGCACGACGTTGCGCCTTAGCAATCGCTAAACCAATCTCCTGAGGTTACTGAGGATGCTGGAAGCACGGTCAGCCTGACCACGAAGGTCTATTCCTGCAAGCAATCGAAGAACGAGCAAGAATATGATAAAGCAATCTGAATATTGCAAATAAATATGAAGTATTGATAATGGTGGGGATCCGGAAGCGGTCTTGGTCTGGTCGTTGGACACAAACGAAGTACACGAAGTTGCAATGGCTAACTTTTAACTAAACAAATCCCAAGGAAAAAGCTACTAGATGGATCTACTTATATAGGAGCAAGGGGTGGCGGCCAAGGAGGTGGGAGGACGTCCCAAGGCAGCCTAAAACTAACCCTAGGTCGTACAAGGCTCATGGGCCCAAGTGGAGGTGATGCAACACCTTTGGGCTTGTAGTTTGACTCGGATTCTGCTGCAATGTCAGATTGTTTCGTCCGTAACTCAATGCTCCAGACGAATTTGAAGGTGAATCCAATTGGGATGGAAAGAGCACGAAATCTAGTTTCCAACAAAAAAGAATCACCCAATTCGGAGTCCGTATGAAAAGGTTGTTGGTGTTTTGAGTCAGATATGTCTGTGCAGTCCGAATCTGAATCCAGAACGTGAGAGACTTGGACTCTATCTTCTCTTGGCCCAAAAGTGACGTGAGAGGACTTTTTGAACACAACCTAAACATCTCCTTTTCCCTTATCTTCATATGTGGATTGTACAAATGTCCCATACACCTGCAATTAGACAAAACACAAAAGTGTGTGAAGTATTTTTGTTCTGGATAACATAAATAGACTATTGAATAGTTTGCATTAGAAATCACCTGACAAATATGCATGTATGCAATATTTTTGGTCGTATCCAAGGTAGTCATGTCCTCATCAGACCAACTCTTCTTGAACTTAGCCGATTTCTGCACCATCAACACTTGATGCATGTCTTTCTTAATATCCTGCTCTGCCACTTTGAGCATCCCATGCGATTCAGTGAGCTTCTTATCCATGCCATGCATATGATAGTACGAGATGAATGTCCCATAGCTGGGCGGAAGAGAACCCAGAACTGCATCAGTAGCCAGCTCATCCAAGAGCGGGAAGCCCAACCGATCCAAAGCTTGCACATATCCGATCATCTTGATCACATGCGGACGCAGTGGATCACCTTCCTTCAGCTTACAATCCATCAAGGATCACCAAACATTGAACCTTTAGGTCCTAGCCTGCACCTGAAACATGCTCTTGAGACTCTCGATCATATCGAAAGCCCCAACATCCTCGAAATGCTGCTGCAAATCGGGCTCCATACAAGCCAGCATGAGGCAGCTGATCTCGTTTGATTCATCAACAAGTTTCTGGTAGGCATTCTTGCTTGTGGTACTAGCATTGTCGGCAGGTTCCTCTGGAAGCGGATACTCTAGAACATGTTCCTTTTTATCATGCTTGAGAACAATTCTCAAATTTCTATACCAGGTCGTAAAGTTTGTTCCATTCAGTTTATCCTTTTCCAGAATTGATTTCAATGAAAAGTTGGGTTGAGCAGGTGGTGCCATTTATCTACAACAGAAAAATATGCAATCACTAAGCAATGTGTTTATGTAGAGTAATTCTAGCCTTAAACAGAAATACTCCCACTGAAGTCAGCATCCCTCCGCAAACTCTCAGTGATTGACGATTCGACTAGCACATGCGACTAGTGAGCTTTAGCATCACTGCTAGACAACATGCCTATCCAGTAAGAAACTCCTTGTTAATCGTATCTCTATACGACTCCTGTCGGTCGGGTAGGTATCTCATACCCTGGCTCCCGACCTCTTTTGGCACAAGGCCCAAAACTGTTTTGATAGCCTTGTCAAGTCAACCTAATGCAGTGCATGTTCGTGTCCGACACAAACCCTTCAGTTCAAGGACACCTAGCAGCACCCCAATTTTATGAGCCCACTACTAGACGTACTTGACGTGCAAAGGTGCAACATCGGGGATGGCAATTCGCTTGATATTCATGAGGGATCTTTCTACCATTCTAACACGCATAGAAAACAAGGAAGCATAACAATCACAAATAAATACATATTGTGAAATAGTATGGCTCCTTCATGGATGTTCTTCTAGGTCGGCTCCAACTCCGATGACCATCTAGAAACTCCATCTTGTTTGTCACGCTGGGACACCAAGCCACCAACCTGATCTCTATTATCCAACTACTACAACTAGTAATGAATTTTACATAGAGTCACAAGTCGACACGCAGGTCGTTATACAATATAATGACAACACTTTGGCTCCTGCCGGCTGCCAAACATGACAAGCAGGCCATGTATAATTTACACACATGCATCACATACACATGAGCCATACTATTCACATAAAACCCTGTAAAATAAAGTTATGCATAGAATCACATTCTACCGATTTGAGTGATCGTGTACATTTTCAGAAATTACAGATCACATCTGAACTCCGATCACGCCGAATTCTCTGATCTGACCGATCTCATTGATCATCGTGAATCCGATTCAGATTTATGTTTCACTGTTAACCCCGATGGCGGATAACCGACCGGTAGGGGTAGATCGTGTCACGACCTCATCGATCCCAATCAACAGAAAACATAGCCACATCGATCCCCATGTGCAGTTGATCTCATCAACCGTGCACACAGCCATTCTTATCAATGACAACAGATCTCATCTATTGCCTCCACATATCTAATATGCATATGATCTGAATCCAAATCCTATAGTAGAGGCTCTGATACCACTGTTGGGATCTACGGTAGGGTGCGTTGACTGCAAATAAATAATTCCTACGCGCAGAACAACCAAGAACATGCTACGGGAGATGGATCAAAATTCATTACCACTAGACGCGCAGTGCCGTGCAGCGGAAGAAGAGTTGGGGCAGCGCGTCCGCGTGGATCGTCTCCTCCTCGTCCGATCTCCCTCGTACAGCCGGTGGTCGGTTCCCACGTACAGGTTCGCCGGAGCGGCGCAAGTGCACCGCCTCTAACGGTATCCGCGCATGCAGGAGGAACGTCGTGCGGCGGATTGCTAGGTCCGATCACACAACCGGCGGCGAGTGGAGGTGTCTATTCGCAACACATGCAAACCCTAGTGACAGCGCCGAAACAATCAGCCGCGTGAGTGTGTGGCACCTCCACTATATATATAGGCGTCCGTCACGGGCTCAACACTTGGGCCTCGCACGGACCCTAAAGCTCATAAGTCTACTCGGCCACAATCCGAATACAGTTCGGATCACATCCGACCAGTGTCCTCGGATCCGACCTCGTAGGTTCCTTCCCTTAAGCGCGCGACCCCTTAGGTTCAAGTTGGTTTGGTCGCAGTTCGGATCACCTCCGAACTACACGGTTGGTAGCGACCTCTAGCAAGGCATGCTGAACACCAGGCAGACTATGAAGCTGGTTAGCGAACATGTACATCACACTTCCATTCCTTTTGCCACATGATATATGTTGTCGAGCTCAAGGCGAGTCTGTCATCCTTGTGCTAGCCCGACCTCTTTCTCGTTCCAGTGATGCCGACCACAAACCGGATTATCTCATAATCCTTGTCGCATGGCCATGCTTATCCTGGTCGGATCACATGAGGAGCCCAGAGTATATCTCTCCTGATCGGAGGGGCAAATCCCATCTTGCTCAACCACGTCTCGTAGCATGGTTGGACAAACCCTAAACCTACCTTTATAACTACCCAGTTCTGGAGTAGCGTTTGGTCGGCCCAAAGCAAGTCTGTCACCATCCCGAGTACATGCGTCAGCTCAGGTCTTAGGACATAGAACATATGTTGTACTAGAGACTCACAGATGACATATCGCTGCGTCTCACAGTTGGGTCTGTCCGACTTGGACATTATCTCGACTCAGATCCGACTACGTCGAATCCGACCAGATCCTTCCAAGTCCATATTATCCGGTTAGCATCCAATTCTCCATGGCTAGTGAGACCAAGCCATCGACCGTATCATATGCTAGTCTAGTTGGCTACGCGTCCATATAGCCCTTTCGACTAGGGACCTTTTAGGATAGTCATCATACAATGCATAGTCCCACAAACAAGTCACGTACTTGCTGATACACATCATTGATAATGTCCAAGGACTATCTTTATTCATAAACACATAGGAAATATCATCATACATGATTGCCTCTAGGGCATATCTCAAACAAACTTGGCATACTTGTAATCGTCTTGCACTTGATGTTCCCCTTTGGTAGCTTGATGCACTAGCTCGATGAGGTTCGAGTGTGGTTGGAAGTCAGCGATCTTCTTGATATGATGATTGAGTCCATTCAAGAAACGTGCCATTGTTTTCTCATCATCTTCCATGACATTGGCTCTTATCATGGCAATCCCCATCTCCTTGTAGTACTCTTCAACGCTCATGGTTCCTTGCTTGAGTAGTTGAAGTTTCTTGAAGAGGTCACGGTTGTAGTAGGTAGGCACGAAGTGTGATCGCATGACATCCTTCATTTGCGCCCAAGTAGTGATGGGTGGTTCACCTCTTGTCTCACGACGCTCGATGACTTGTTCCCACCAAATGAGGGCATAGTCTTGGAACTCAAGGGATGCCATCACGATCTTCTTCTCTTCTTCATAGTTGTGCAAACGGAAGATTTTGTCGACCTTCAATGCCCATGAAAGGTACTCTTCAGGATCTTTGCTTCCGTTGAACTTGGGCATGGTGAACTTGAGCTTGCCGTAGCGTTGCTCTTCATTGTGTTGGGGTCGGGGATGATGACGCCCGTGTTGTTGATGATTGTCAAACTCGTGTTGCTCTTGGTGAGGAGGGTTGTCAACATCATGTTGCTCTTGTAGTGGAGGATTTCCATTGTCTTCATGGCGAACCTCATGTTCTTGGCGAGCTTGTGGGGGTACTTGTCAAGCTTGACGTTGCACGCGAGCTTGATATCTTCGTTCGTGAACTTCTTCGCGAAGTGCTTCTTCATGTTCATGAGCTTGTCGGCCTCGGTTGGCTACGGCTCAACTTGAATCTCGGAGAGCACGTTGCGCCTCAAGTACTTGAGCTTCACGGAGTTGTTGTTCTTGGTGTTGTGCGTCGGCATCTTGTGCATCTTGTTGTAAACACACTCGCTCTTCCTCTTCATATTGGCGTTGTCGTTGTCGTTCTCGTGCTAGCGCAAAAGCCGCTTGGGTTTGATGTTAACGGTGCTCTTGAGAGTCGGTATCACGTAGAGGATTGAGGCTTACTTGACAATCATTGCACGCGACACGTCGAAGAGTGTTCGATGTCGGTGTACTTGAGCCAGAGAGGGTGGAGTCGGAGTGTCGACTTGAGCGGCTCCTTCTTGAAGAGGATGAAGTGGAAGAAGAGCGGTTGAGCAACAAAGCGCGAATCTCATCCATTATTGCGTCGTTCTCTTGCTTGTGATCATCGAACTTGTGGTCGAAGTAGTCCCTTGTACGTTGCTCGGAGAGTCGCAAGTCGGCGGCAAGGTTGTCGATGCGTTCACTCATTGCTTGTTGCTCTTGATGCAAAGCACGTTGTGCACCAAAGAGGTGGCTCTTGGTGACGTAGGAGTTCATGTCGTCATCCTACTCAATGAAGAGTGGGTTGGTAGAAGTACTTGGCCTATCCATCATTCCAAGAGAAATATGTGAGTGGTAGAAAGAGAAGAACGTATACCAAATGTACCTTGACCGAAGTTGAAGGTGGATCAATGATCACTCCAATGTGGAACAAGGAAATAGGACAATTGGTACCAATTCTTGTCGGTTTCTCACACCTACACAAGTAAAAGCTTATGGTGGATCTTGGTTAGGATGGTGGCACAAAATTTGATGCAATTGTAAGTGAGCTTCAATAATGTTGGAAAAGATTCGAAAGTTTGCAATGCAACAAGTAGACTAAGCAATATAAGGTACACGGAAACACACACGCAAAAAGATAAGTGGGGTCGTGAAACCAAGGATGAGCCAAAATGTGGAATCCACGAAAATGCTCTTGTTTCACAACACTAGAGAAACACTAGCATGATTTCACAATAGGCGGATACAAAGACTTGTGCACAACCTACTTAGCAAAAATGCAACAACTTCTATCCCAAGTATGCTCTATGTATGGTTTTTCGATGCTGTGATCCAAGATGATCTAGTATGACAATCTTAATGTTGTATGATGCTATGGTTCTTTCTTAAAAGCTCTTTGCTTATCTTTCCCTTTTTCTTAAAAGCTTGTTTGGCTCTTTGTTGTTTGAGCTCTTTTCTCATGCATGAACCAAGATAGCAATTGTGTATGTGATGACAACCTTGTGACACAAGATATGATAACAAGATATGCACCAATGATGTATGTATGCTATGGGAAGGATGATCACTAATGTGCACATGTCTCGTTGCCGGCAATACTCAACGGCTAGTCTCGATGGGTAAGCGAAGCAAAGGAGTAAGGCTATGATGGCTATCAATGTACTGGCAAGAATGATATGTCCAATCCCAATGTGAGGTTACCGCTTCTTGCTTACGGTATGGTGTCAAAATGGTGGCATGAATACCAAGATGTAGTCGAGGTGGTCATTGTTGATGATGCGTTCGTGGCGAAGATGAGCGGCAGTGATGTTGATGTCGAGCCGTACCTAAATAGCCGAAACACAATAGGACACGGAATTGCAACTCAAATTCTCAAAGCTCGAAGTGGAAAAATGTGTCGGAGTGTGAAATGGGCAAGAAATGGTGGTGGTATGCGGAAGTAGTGATGATTTATAGGTTTTGGGGGTGCGTATGCGGAAGTGGGGCGGTGGTGGTGACTAAACTGAAAAAAAACAGTTTCTTCAGGGTACATCGGACGTCCGGGATGGGCCGGCCATCCGGTCGTCAGACGTCCGAAGGCGGTCGGACGTCCGGTGCCTGGGTGGAAATTCGGGCACGGGAAGAACAGCTAGGGTTCGTGATGGGGATGGCGAAAATGGTCAAATCCGAAGGATTTTGTGGATGGAAAAGGTGGAGACAAGAGGGAAAAGGTAGATCCACTCAGGGCAAAGCAAATCCACGGATCAAAACCAACAAAATTTCAACACACCAACAAATCACAAAAAAAATTGGGGCTATTTTTGTGGGGAATTTTCGAATTAGGGACAAAATCAACAAAAAATAGGCTAGAAACACAATGGGGAGGCTCCTAAATCATAATCAACGTGGCTCTAGATACCAAGATAATGTAGGGTAGGAACCCTTGGGGCCGATCTTTCACGAAAGGAGCGGATCCCGCGATGAACACGAAGAACACGAGGGGAAACATGAGAGAAACACTAAACCAACATGAAATAGTCACACATATGCTAGATCCTCTAGTACATAAGAGATCACACGATCCAAGGACAACTAAGGATGATACAAAGGTAGCCATCTTCTCCGTGAGGAGGTCTTGAGGTCTTCTCCGGAAGGAGGTGTTGAATCCAAAGGGATCTTCCCCGAAGAGGGGCCGCGGTCTCTCTCGTGGAGTAGATCTGATGTGGATGAGCAATGCTCTATCTCTAATATGAGCTAAACCAATGCTAACCCTAGCTAGAAGGAATAGGAGGTCTATTTATAGTCTTAGTGCAAAAGAGGACGAAGTGGGGGTACATGGGTTGCGTCCCAACACATAACAGCACACAGGCGTCGGACGTCCGGGAGTCACCGGCCGCCCGGAGGCTCAGGAGGGTCCAGACGTCCGGTGCTCGTCGGGCGTCCATAGAATCGGCTCGGGTATGCTTCGGTCGAACGTCCGGTCGGGGTCGGTCATCCGGGCGTCGGTCGTCCGGGTGTCGGTCGTCTGTAGGGCTTCGGAATTCCATAGTTTTGGCTCGTGTGTAGGTGTGTCGGTCGTCCTAAGAAGGTCGGACTTCCGGAGCCTGGAGGTCGTCGGACGTCCGGTCTTGGTCAGTCGTCCGGAGCCTGTAGATCGTCGGACATCCGTTCTTGGTCGGTCGTCCAGAGCCTGTAGCTTCTTCCGCATGTCTTCCTCTTCACGTCCATCTTCCTCTTATGATTCTCCTTGCTCCTTAGCTTGTTCATGGCTAACTCCTTGATACCTGAGTATGCATAATGTCTCTGTTTGAGGTAGTAGCCATGTCTCATGTGCATCGAAGTGAACTTGTGAGAGGAGAGATGTCACCTCGGTTTTGAGAGCTCTTGCACGTGCTCGTGTCATGGGTCCGCTAGGAACTTGGTGAGACGATGGTGGGTCCATGGGGATGACCTTGGGATGCTCCGCATCACATATCACATTCGTATTTGAAGAACCTTATGACGTATGATTGGTGTGCTATTTAGGTTTAAAGGGTGGACAGCAGCTAGTAGGACACAAAGCACCTACGCAGATCGTAGTGTAGATATAATGGGAAAATCCTAAGCATCAAAAGTAAAATAAGGAAAGTGGAACTTGTTGGAATATATGTGCTAGTATTGTCGGTACGGCTAGAAAGGATTCGGATACCGGCTCTCTACAACTGAAGGTGCAGTATTGTTACTATCAGTCTAACTCTCAAAGGAGACACATACGATCTAATACGAAGAGTTGAAAGCGTCCATGACAATCGACATGAAGACCAACACGAAGAGTTGAAAGCGTCCATGACAAGCCACCGAATAGACCTGTACACGGCAAATGTCCCTGCTCCTCTTCACTACAAAGAAAATACTGTAAAACTATTACACTCCCTCTGTTCCTAAATACAAATCTTTGTAGAGATTCCACTATGGATCACATACAGATGTATATAGATACATTTTTGAGTGTAGATTCACTCATTTTGCTCTGTATGTAGTCCATGGAGGAATCTCTACAAAGACTTATATTTAGGTACGCAGAGAGTACTTAAAAAAGAAGAACAGAAGAGGAGCATGCTAAAGAAGAGCAAGCGGATTTTGGATAATAAAATGTTTGTCGGCCACACATGATGAATGTAACACCCCGGATATGACTTACCTAATATGTAATCCAACTCTTGTCGTTTCTGGCGTTAAGTTATTTTATTTTCTCGGGTTCGGGTTTTTGTCTCCGTGTGTTGTGTCGTTGTCATGCATCTCATATCATGTCATCATGTGCATTGCATTTGCATACGTGTTCGTCTCATGCATCCGAGCATTTTCCCCGTTGTCCGTTTTGCATTCCGGCGCTCCGTTCTCCTCCGATGGTAATTTCTACCTTTTTTCGTTTGTGGGGGTTAAACATTTCCGGATTAGACCGAGACTTGCCAAGCAGCCTTGGTTTACCACCGGTAGACCGCCTGTCAAGTTTCGTACCATTTGGACTTCGTTTGATGCTCCAACGGTTAACTGAGGGACCGAAAAGGCCTCATGTGTGTTGCAGCCCAACACCCCTCCAATTTGGCCCAAAACCCTCTCCATCATCTAGAGCGTTCGATCACGATCGCGTGGCCGAAAACCGCACCTCATTTGGACACTCCTAGCTCCCTCTATGCCTATAAATACCTCCCCCATTCGAAATCACGGGTGAAACCCTAGTCGCCTCCCACCTCTCGCTGCCGGACGCGTCAGCTCGGGCCGGACACATCTGACCCAGCCGCCGCCGCCACGTATCCGCCTCCTATTCATCGCGCCTCCGCGCCCACTTCCCCGCCGCCAGGCCCACCGGCCCGGAGCAGGCCCGCCCGCGCCGC
>NC_041382.1:366593790-366598661 GCF_002162155.2 Triticum dicoccoides | reverse complement strand
ACGTCGCCGGCCGCCGCCACCGGACCTCGCCCCGCCGCCTCAAGGACTCGCCGGCGCCCGCGCCAGGGAGAGGAGCTCCCGGCTCCGGCGACCGCGCCCGGCCGCGCCATCTCCGGCGACCCCTCTCGCCGGATCCGCCGGTCCCCTCGACGTCCCCTACTTCCCTCCGGCGAGCTCTGCTACAGGAACTCTGGCGGGCTGCCTCGGAACTGTGCCGGCGATCCAGATCCAGATCGGGAAACCCTAGGGTTGACCTTTTTTTCTTAAGTCTGCAGATTATTTAGCTATGTTCATCGCATCGTAACTTTGCATCCGTAGATCCGTTTTGGGCATATAGCATATCAAAATGTTCGCCTCAGAGAGCACACCATTTCATCTCATTGAACCATTTTCATTTGAGTTCATCTTGATGCCCGAAACGCTGTTGGAAGAGTGCTATTTGAGATAATTGTCAGATCTGCTGCACCAAATGGCTATTTGTCATTTTTGCCATGATTATTGTGTGCATGATATGCCCATGCGCTCTACATGAGTTTTGTTATATGCTTTGCCATCTTTCCAGAGGTGCAATCCATGTATTTTGTGTGATGTGTGTGGTGACTAGCACAAGCTTGCAAAGTGGTGCATTCGTTAATGCTGATTTCAGGGACTTAGCAATTCCACTAAGTCATTGATCTATTTATATCTATATGCCATATGTTCATGTTGTTTCCTAGTGATCCGTACCTCTTTTGAGGATGATCAGTAAGGATGTTTTGTTAATCTTGTAGTGCTATATCCATCCATGTCTTTGTTTGCAATTATGGAGCACCCTAGCTTGAGTCAATCAAGCTCTACTTTTATCATTTCGTGAATCTGGGCAGATTGTCTACTTGTTAGCGATTTTGCCGAGGATGTTGTCGTTGATCCGTGCATGCTATGTTGTTGTTCTTGCCATGTCTAGCTTGTATAATGTGTATTCTTGATGGGTGTATGCTTAGATTGTCATGCCTTGCTCTGTAGTGAGTGCATCGAGCTCATAAACATGCCTACCTGATATCTGATTTGCATGCCCCAGTTGTTCACTAAGTCTGTAACCTGATTATGTTTTTGCCATGTTCACATGCTTGCAATTGTATTTGCCGATCCATTTTGGCTCAAGGTCACTAAGGGACTTTTGTTAAGCTCTTTGAGTAGCTTCATGCCATGCTTTACTTTGCCATGTTAAGTTCCTGTAGCATCTAGTTTTCATGCTCCGAAGTGTGCTACCTGATCTGAAATTCCAGACAAGTGTTAATTTCACTGTCTGAAATCTGTTTTCCAATTGCTCTTTTGCCATGCTTGTTTGAACCTGTTAATGGGTGATTTGGCCGTAGCTCAGTGTTCATCTTTTGTTAAGCATCATGAATGGATCCCTGCCATGTATTTTGTTGCCATGTTTGGGTGCTGTAGCATGTTCGTCTTGTTGCATTTAGATGGTCACTTGCTGTATATCGCAGACCGGTGCCATATTTGTTTTGCTCGTCATTTCCAAACCGTGTCTCCGATTCCGGTGTTCTTTATATCGAATTCAAGAGAAATCATCTCACCTTTTCAATGGCACACTTGGATTTCCAAGTTGAGGCAAGGTTCATTCATTCCTTGTCAAATCTTGCATATGCATCACATATCGCATCCCGCATGGCATATCGTGTTTGCATCATGTTGTTTGAGCTTTGCACGTGGTTGATTGTGTCCTTTTTGCTTGTTTGTCTTGTTTGGGTAGAGTCGGGAGACGAGTTAGCTAACGAGGAGCCCATTGAGTTTGCTTTCGAGGATCCAGTCAACTCTGACAACTTTGCAGGCAAGATGATCATACCCTCGAAATCACTTCTATCTTTGCTTTGCTAGATGCTCGCTCTTTTGCTATGCCTATGCTACGATGCCTACCACTTGCCTATCATGCCTCCCAAATTGCCATGTCAAACCTCTAACCCCCCATGTCCTAGCAAACCGTTGATTGGCTATGTTACCGCTTTGCTCAGCCCCTCTTATAGCGTTGCTAGTTGCAGGTGAAGATTGGAGGCCGTTCCTTGTTGGAATATTTTTTACTTGTTGGGATATCACTATATTTATCTTGTTATCTTAATGCATCTATATACTTGGTAAAGGGTGGAAGGCTCGGCCTTTTTCCTAGTGTTTTGTTCCACTCTTGCCGCCCTAGTTTCCGTCATATCGGTGCTATGTTCCCGGATTTTGCATTCCTTACGCGGTTTGGTGATAATGGGAACCCCTTGATAGTTCGCATTGAATAAAACTCATCTAGCAATGCCCAACCTTGGTTTTACCATTTGCCACCTAGCCTTTTTCCCTTGGGTTTCGCGGACTCAAGTGTCATCTTTATTTTAAACCCCCGGGCCAGTGCTTCTCTAAGTGTTGGTCCAACCTAGAGCACCGTGCGGGGCCGTCCCTTGGCAACTTGGGTTATGTTGGCTTCCGTACGCTTAGCTTATCCGGTGTGCCCTGAGAACGAGATATGTGCAGCTCCTATCGGGATTTGTCGGCACAACGGGTGGTGTTGCTGGATTTGTTTTAACTTGTCGAAGTGTCTTGTAGAACCGGGATACCGAGTCTGATCGGAATGTCTCGGGAGAAGGTATATCCTTCGTTGACCGTGAGAGCTTGTCATGGGCTAAGTTGGGACTCCCCTGCAGGGATTTGAACTTTCGAAAGCCGTGCCCGCGGTTATGGGCAGATGGGAATTTGTTAATGTCCGGTTGTAGATAACTTGAACCTAAACTTAATTAAAATGAATCGAACTGTGTGAGTTACCGTGATGGTCTCTTCTCGGCGGAGTCCGGGAAGTGAACACGGTGTTGGAGTAATGCTTGCCGCAGGTTGTTCTCTAGTTATTCGTTCGTGCTTTGCCTTCTCTTCTCGCTCTCTTTTGCGAACAGGTTAGCCACCATACATGCTAGTCGCTTGCTGCAGCTCCACATATTTACCTTGCTTTTCCTATAAGCTTAAATAGTCTTGATCGTGAGGGTGCGAGATTGCTGAGTCCCCGTGGCTCATAGATTACTTCCAAACTAGATGCAGGGCCTGATGATTCCGTTCCAGATGACGCGCTTGAGCTCAAGTGGGAGTTCGATGAAGCTTCCCGCCGTTACTACGTGTCTTTCCCTGATGATCAGTAGTGGTGCCCAGTTGGGGCGATCGGGACCGTGTCGCATGTTAGGTTGATCTTTTATTTTGGCACCGTAGTCGGGCCATTGATTGATGTATGTACTTTGTGTGACGTGGCGAGTGTAAGCCAACTATGTTACCTTCCCCTTTTATTATCTATATTACATGGGATGTTGTGAAGATTACCTTACTTGCGACATTGCTTTCAATGCGGTTATGCCTCTAAGTCGTGCTTTGACACGTAGGAGATATAGCCGCATCGAGGGCGTTACAATGAACCAGAGCGCATAAAGAATGCAACTCCTTGCTGTCCCTCGATATGTGGCGCACGTGCTTTTTGAAAGTAAAGTAGGAACATTACTGACTAATTAAACATTCTCTATTTTAGTACATGTCAGCATCATATCAGATTCGTTTTTGAACAACTAGGTTTAGAATTATGAGTGGCATGTTGTTTAGCTTGATGGGTTGAGGAGCACTGCTTGCATGTACGTCTCGAAGCACCTACGATAATGGTACTGAATATATGGGAATGTCTACATGCAAGTCGCCTGACTTTTGTCATTTGCGTTAGTCGACCATTTCAGGCGGTTGGATGAAGATCCTACGTCTCCTAACTCGTCTTCTTTGTCGCCTCTTATTCTTCCCCTAAAGACCACCGCACTGAAGGAAATATGCCCTAGAGGCAATAATAAAGATGTTATTTATATTTCCTTATATCATGATAAATGTTTATTATTCATGCTAGAATTGTATTAATCAAAAACTTAGTACATGTGTGAATACATAGACAAAACAGAGTGTCCCTAGTATGCCTCTAGTTGACTAGCTCGTTAACCAAAGATGGTTAAGTTTCCTAACCATAGACATGTGTTGTCATTTGATGAATGGGATCACATCATTAAAGAATGGTGTGATGGACAAGGCCCATCCGTTAGCTTAGCATAATGATCGTTAAGTTTTATTACTATTGCTTTCTTGATGACTTATACATATTCCTCTGACTATGAGATTATGCAACTCCTGAATACCGGAGGAACACCTTGTGTGCTATCAAGCATCACAACGTAACTGGGTGATTTTAAAGATGCTTTACAGGTGTCTCCGAATGTGTTTGTTGGGTTGGCATAGATCAAGCTAAGAATTTGTCACTTCGAGTATCGGAGACATATCTCTGGTCCCTCTCGGTAATTCACGTCACTATAAGCCTTGAAAGCAATGTGAATAATGAGTTAGTTGCGGGATGATGCATTATGGACGAGTAAAGAGACTTGCCAGTAACGAGATTGAACTAGGTATGAAGATACCGACGATCGAATCTCGGGCAAGTAACATACCGATGACAAAGGGAATAACGTATGTTGTCATTATGGTTTGACCAATAAAGATCTTTGTAGAATATGTAGGAACCAATATGAGCATCCAGGTTCCGCTATTGGTTATTGACCGGAGAGGTGTCTTGGTCATGTCTACATAGTTCTAGAACCCATAGGGTCCGCACGCTTAATGTTTCGATGACGATTTTGTATTATATGAGTTGTGTGATTTGGTGACAAAATGTTGATCGGAGTCCCGGATGAGATCATGGACATGACGAGGAGTCTCGAAATGGTCGAGAGGTAAAGATTCATATATAGGATGATAGTATTTGGACACCGAAAGTGTTCTGGGGGTACCGGGTACGTATCGGGTCACCAAAAGGGGTTCCGGGCACCCTCCCCCCCCCC
>NC_041382.1:366533015-366593459 GCF_002162155.2 Triticum dicoccoides | reverse complement strand
CCCCTAAGGGGCTGGTGCGCCCCCATATGGGCCGGCCTAAGTGTAGAAAGGAAAAGGGGAGGAGGAACGGAAATAGAGGGAATAGGATCCCCCCTTCCTTTCCCCTCTCCCCTATTTCCTTCCCCCCTCCGGACATAAGGAAAGGGGGAGGCCGAATTGGAGGAGGCCCCCAAGTAGGATTCCTCCTACTTGGGGCACCCCATGGCTGTCCTCCTCCCCCTCCCACCTATATATATATATGTGTGTGTGTGTGTGTGTGTGTGTGTGTTGGGGAACACGGTAATTTCAAAAAAAATCCTACGCACACGCAAGATCCATCTAGGTGATGCATATCAACGAGGGGGAAAGAGTGTTGTCCACGTACCCTCGTAGACCATAAGCGGAAGCGTTATGACAACGCGGTTGATGTAGTCGAACATCTTCATGATCTGACCGATCCTAGCACCGAAGGTACGGCACCTCCGCGATCTGCACACGTTCAGCTCGGTGACGTTCTACGAACTCTTGATCCAGCTGAGTGTCGAGGGAGAGTTTCGTCAGCACAACGACGTGATGACGGTGATGATGAAGCTACGGGAACAGGGCTTCGCTAAGCACTACAACAATATGACTGAGCCGGATTATGGTGGAGGGGGGCACCGCACACGGCTAAGACAATTGTCAACTTGTGTGTCTATGGGGTGCCCCCCCTCCCCCGTATATAAAGGAGTGGAGGAGGGGAAGGGGTCGGCCCTCTATGGCACACACAAGGGAGTCCTACTCCCATCGGGAGTAGGATTCCCCCCCCCCTCCCTAGTTGGATAAGGAGAGGAAGGAAGGGGGAGAGAGGGGAAGGAAAGGGGGGCGGCCCCCACCCAATTCGAATTGGGCTTGGGGGGTGCGCCCCCTCCTAGGCTCCCTTCTCCTCTCTCCCACTATGGCCCAATAAGGCCCATATAATTCCCGCGGGGTTCCGGTAACCTCCCAGTACTCCGGTATATGCCCGAACACACCCAAACCATTCCGATGTCCAAACATAGTCATCCAATGGGTCGATCTTTATGTCTCGACCATTTCGAGACTCCTCGTCATGTCCGTGATCATACCCGGGACTCCAAACAACCTTCGGTACATCAAAACACATAAACTCATAATTCCGATCGTCACCGAACGTTAAGCATGCGGACCCTACGGGTTCGAGAACTATGTAGACATGACCGAGACTCATCTCCAGTCAATAACCAATAGCGGAATCTGGATGCTCATATGGGTTCCTACATATTCTACGAAGATCTTTATCGGTCAAACCGCATAACAACATAGGTTGTTCCCTTTGTCAACGGTATGTTACTTGCCCGAGATTCGATCATCAGTATCATCATACCTAGTTCAATCTCGTTACCAGCAAGTCTCTTTACTCGTTCCGTAATGCAACATCTCGTAACTAACTCATTAGTCACATTGCTTGCAAGGCTTATAGTGATGTGCATTACTGAGAGGGCCCAAAGATACCTCTCCGATACGCGGAGTGACAAATCCTAATCTCGATCTATGCCAACTCAATGAACATCATCGGAGACACCTGTAGAGCATCTTTATAGTCACCCAGTTACATTGTGACGTTTGATAGCACACTAAGTGTTCCTCCAGTATTTGGGAGTTGCATAATCTCATAGTCATAGGAACATGTATAAGTTATGGAGAAAGCAATAGCGGTAAACTAAACGATCATCGTGCTAAGCTAACGGATGGGTCATGTCAATCACATCATTCTCTAATGATGTGATCCCATTTATCAAATGACAACTCTTTGTCCATGGCTAGGAAACTTAACCATCTTTGATCAACGAGCTAGTCAAGTAGAGGCATACTAGTGACACTCTGTTTGTCTATGTATTCACACATGTACTAAGTTTCCGGTTAATACAATTCTAGCATGAATAATAAACATTTATCATGATATAAGGAAATATAAATAACAACTTTATTATTGCCTCTAGGGCGTATTTCCTTCAGTCTCCCACTTGCACTAGAGTCAATAATCTAGATTACATTGTAATGATTCTAACACTCATGGAGTCTTGGTGCTGATCATGTTTTTCTCGTGAGAGAGGCTTAGTCAACGGGTCTGCAACATTTAGATCGTATGTATCTTGCAAATCTCTATGTATCCCTCCTTGACTTGATCGCGGATGGAATTGAAGCGCCTCTTGATGTGCTTGGTTCTCTTGTGAAATCTGGATTCCTTTGCCAAGGCAATTGCACTAGTATTGTCACAAAAGATTTTCATTGGACCCGATGCACTAGGTATGACACCTAGATCGGATATGAACTCCTTCATCCATACTCCTTCATTTGCTACTTCTGAAGCAGCTATGTCCTCCGCTTCGCATGTAAAACCCGCCACGACGCTCTGCTTGGAACTGCACCAACTAACAGCTCCACCATTTAATAAAAATACATGTCCGGTTTGTGACTTAGAGTCATCTGGGTCAGTGTCAAAGCTTGCATCGATGTAACCGTTTATGATGAGCTCTTTGTCACCTCCATAAACGAGTAACATATCCTTTGTCCTTTTCAGGTATTCCAGGATGTTCTTGACCGTTGTCCAGTGATCCACTCCTAGATTATGTTGGTACCTCCCTGCTAGACTAATAGCAAGGCACGCATCAGGTCTGGTACACAGCATTGCATACATGATAGAACCTATGGCTGAAGCATAGGGAATGACTTTTATTTTCTCTCTGTCTTTTGTAGTGGTCGGGCATTGAGTCTGACTCAACTTCACACCTTGTAACACAGGCAAGAACCCTTTCTTTGCTTGATCCATTTTGAACTCCTTCAAAACATTATCAAGGTATGTGCTTTGTGAAAGTCCAATTAAGCGTCTTGATCTATCTCTATAGATCTTGATGCCCGATATATAAGCAGCTTCACCGAGGTCTTTCATGCAAAAATTCTTATTCAAGTATCCTTTTATGCTATTCAGAAACTCAGTATCATTTCCAACCAATAATATGTCATCCACATATAATATCACAAATGCTACAGAGCTCCCACTCACTTTCTTGTCAATACAGGCTTCTCCAAAAGTCTGTATAAAACCATATGCTTTGATCACACTATCAAAGCGTATATTCCAACTCCGAGAGGCTTGCACCAGTCCATAAATGGATCGCTGGAGCTTGCACACTTTGTCAGCACCTTGTGGATCGACAAAACCTTCTGGTTGCATCGTATACAATTCTTCTTTTAGGTATCCATTAAGGAATGCAGTTTTGACATCCATTTGCCAAATTTCATAATCATAAAATGCGGCAATTGCTAACATGATTCGGATGGACTTAAGCATCGCTACGGGTGAGAAAGTCTCATCGTAGTCAACTCCTTGAACTTGTCGAAAACCTTTTGCAACAAGTCGAGCTTTGTAGACAGTAACATTACTGTCAGCGTCAGTCTTCTTCTTGAAGATCCATTTATTCTCTATGGCTTGCCGATCATCGGGAAAGTCAACCAAAGTCCACACTTTGTTCTCATACATGGATCCCATCTCAGATTTCATGGCTTCAAGCCATTTTGCGGAATATGGGCTCATCATCGCTTCCTTATAGTTCGAAGTTTCATCATGGTCAAGTAACACGACTTCCAGAACAGGATTGTCGTACCACTCTGGTACGGATCTTACTCTGGTTGACCTACGAGGTTCGGTAGTAATTTGATCAGAAGTTTCATGATCATCATCATTAGCTTCCTCACTTACTGGTGTAGGAATCACTGGAACTGATTTCAATGATGAACTACTTTCCAATAAGGGAGCAAGTACAATTACCTCATCAAGTTCTACTTTCCTCCCACTCACTTCTTTCGAGAGAAACTCCTTCTCTAGAAAGGATCCATTCTTAGCAATGAATATCTTGCCTTCGGATCTGTGATAGAAGGTGTACCCAACAGTCTCCTTTGGGTATCCTATGAAGACACATTTCTCCGATTTGGGTTCGAGCTTATCAGGTTGAAGCTTTTTCACATAAGCATCGCAGCCCCAAACTTTAAGAAACCACAACTTGGGTTTCTTGCCAAACCACAGTTCATAAGGTGTCATCTCAACGAATTTTGATGGTGCCCAATTTAACGTGAATCCAGCTGTCCCTAAAGCATAACCCCAAAATGATAGCGGTAAATCAGTGAGAGACATCATAGATCGCACCATATCTAATAAAGTGTGGTTAGGACGTTCGGAGACACCATTACGCTGTGGTGTTCCAAGTGGCGTGAGTTGCGAAACTATTCCGCATTGTTTCAAATGAAGACCAAACTCATAACTCAAATATTCACTTCCACGATCAGATCGTAGAAACTTAATTTTCTTGTTACGATGATTTTCCACTTCACTCTGAAATTCTTTGAACTTTTCAAATGTTTCAGACTTATGTTTCATCAAGTAGATATACCCATATCTGCTCAAATCATCTGTCAAGGTAAGAAAATAACGATACCCGCCGCGAGCATCAACATTCATCGGACCGCATACATTAGTATGTATTATTTCCAACAAGTCTGTTGCTCGCTCCATAGTTCCGGAGAACGGATTCTTAGTCATCTTGCCCATGTGGCATGGTTTGCAAGCATCAAGTGATTCCAAAAGCCCATCAACGTGGAGTTTCTTCATGCGCTTTACACCAATATGACCTAAACGACAGTGCCACAAATAAGTTGCACTATCATTATTAAACTTATATCTTTTGGCTTCAATACTATGAATATGTGTATCACTATTATCAAGATTTAGTAAAAACAGACCACTCATCAAGGGTCTGTTTTAAATGAATAACTGTCTCGCATCAAACAAGATCCTGATATAATGTTCATGCTCAACGCTGGCACCAAATAACAATTATTTACGTCTAAAACTAATCCCGAAGGTAGATGTAGAGGTAGCGTGCCGACGGCGATCACATCGACTTTGGAACCATTTCCCACACGCATTGTCACCTCGTCCTTAGCCAATATTCGCTTAATCCGTAGCCCCTGTTTCGAGTTGCAAATATTAGCAACAGAACCAGTATCAAATACCTAGGAGCTACAACGAGCATTAGTGAGGTACATATCAATAACATGTACATCAAATATACCTTTCACTTTGCCATCCTTCTTCTCCGCCAAATACTTGGGGTAGTTCCGCTTCCAGTGACCAGTCCCTTTGCAGTAGAAGCACTCACTCTCAGACTTAGGTCCAGACTTGGGCTTCTTCACTTGAGCAGCAACTTGCTTGATATTCTTCTTGAAGTTCCCCTTCTTCCCTTTACCCTTTTTCTTGAAACTGGTGGTCTTGTTGACCATCAACAGTTGATGCTCCTTCTTGATTTCTACCTTCGCAGCCTTTAGCATTGCGAAGAGCTTGGGAATTGTCTTATCCATCCCTTGCATATTATAGTTCATCAGGAAGCTCTTGTAGCTTGGTGGCAGTGATTTAAGAACTCTGTCAATGACACTATCATCAGGAAGATTAACTCCCAGCTGAGTCAAGTGGTTGTGGTACCCAGACATTCTGAGTATATGTTCACTGATAAAACAATTCTCCTCCATTTTGCAGCTGTAGAACTTATTGGAGACTTCGTATCTCTCAATCCGGGCATTTGCTTGAAATATTAACTTCAACTCCTGGAACATCTCGTATGCTCCATGACGTTCAAAACGTCGTTGAAGTCCCGGTTCTAAGTCGTAAAGCATGGCACACTGAACTATCGAGTAGTCATCAGCTTTGCTCTGCCAGGTGTTCACAACATCTGGTGTTGCTCCTACAGCAGGTTTGTCACCTAGTGGTGCTTCCAGGATGTAATTCTTCTGTGCAACAATGAGGATATCCTCAAGTTACGGACCCAGTCCGTGTAGTTGCTACCATCATCTTTCAACTTAGCTTTCTCTAGGAACGCATTAAAATTCAACAAAACAACAGCACGGGCCATCTATCTACAGCAACATAGACATGCAAAATACTATCAGGTACTAAGTTCATGATAAATTAAAGTTCAATTAATCAAATTACTTAAGAGCTCCCACTTAGATAGACATCACTCTAATCATTTAAGTGATCACGTGATCCATATCAACTAAACCATGTTCGATCATCACGTGAGATGGAGTAGTTTTCAATGGTGAACATCACTATGTTGATCATATCTACTATATGATTCATGCTCGACCTTTCGGTCCCAGTGTTCCGAGGCCATATCTGCATATGCTAGGCTTGTCAAGTTTAACCTGAGTATTCTACGTGTGCAAAACTGGCTTGCACCCGTTGTATGTGAACATAGAGCTTATCACACCCGATCATCATGTGGTGTCTCGGCACAACGAACTGTAGCAACGGTGCATACTCAAGGAGAACACTTATACCTTGAAATTTAGTGAGAGATCATCTTATAATGCTACCGCCGAGCTAAACAAAATAAGATGCATAAAGGATAAACATCACATCCAATCAATATAAGTGATATGATATGGCCATCATCATCTTGTGCCTTTGATCTCCATCTCCAAAGCGCCGTCATGATCACCATCGTCACCAGCTTGACACCTTGATCTCCATCGAAGCATCATTGTCGTCTCACCAACTATTGCTTCTACGACTATCGCTACCACTTAGTGATAAAGTAAAGCAATTACATGGCGATTGCATTTCATACAATAAAGCGACAACCATATGGCTCCTACCAGTTGCCGATAACTCTGTTACAAAACCTGATCATCTCATACAATAAAATTTAGCATCATGTCTTCACCATATCACATCACAACATGCCCTGCAAAAACAAGTTAGACATCCTCTACTTTGTTGTTGCAAGTTTTACGTGGCTGCTACGGGCTGAGCAAGAACCGTTCTTACCTACGCATCAAAAACGACAACGCGGTATAGTGATTGCTTTTTGATCTTCAGAAAGAACCCTGTTCATTGAATCCGATTCAACTAAAGTTGGAGAAACTGACACCCACCAGCCACCTGTGTGCGAAGCACGTCGGTAGAACCAGTCTCGCGTAAGCGTACGTGTAATGTCGGTCTGAGGCGCTTCATCCAACAATACCGTTGAATCAAGAATCAACTAGTGACGGCAAGCAATATGTATATACCCACGCCCACAACTCATTTGTGTTCTACTCGTGCATATAACATCTACGCATAGACCTGGCTTGGATGCCACTGTTGGGGAACGCAGTAATTTCAAAAAAATCCTACGCACACGCAAGATCCATCTAGGTGATGCATAGCAAAAAGGGGAAAGAGTGTTGTCCACATACCCTCATAGACCGTAAGCGGAAGCGTTATGAAAACGCGGTTGATGTAGTCGAACATCTTCACGATTCGACCGATCCTAGCACCGAAGGTACGACACCTCCACGATCTGCACACGTTTAGCTCGGTGATGTCCCACGAACTCTAGATCCAGCTGAGTGTCAAGGGAGAGTTTCGTCAGCACGATGGCGTGATGACGTGATGATGAAGCTACCGGAACAGGGCTTCGCCTAAGCACTGCAACGATATGACCGAGGTGGATTATGGTGGAGGGGGCACCGCACATGGCTAAGACAATTTGTCAACTTGTGTGTCTATGGGGTGCCCCCTTCCCTGTATATAAAGGAGTGGAGGAGGGGTCCGGCCCTCTATGGAGCGCCCAAGGGAGTCCTACTCCCACCGGGAGTAGGATTCCCCCCCCCCCCACCCCTTCCCTAATTGGATTAGGAGAGGAAGGAGGGGAGAGAGGGGGAAGGAAAGGGGGGTCGGCCCCACCCAATTCGGATTGGGCTTGGGGGCGCCCCCTCCTAGGCTCCCTTCTCCTCTCTCCCACTATGGCCCAATAAGGCCCATATACTTCCCGAGGGGTTACGGTAACCTCCCGGTACTCCGGTATATGCCCGAACTAACCCTGAACTATTTCGATGTCCAAACATAGTCATCCAATATATCGATCTTTATGTCTCAACCATTTAGAGACTCCTCGTCATGTCCGTAATCATATCCTGGACTCCGAACAACCTTCGGTACATCAAAACACATAAACTCATAATACCGGTCGTCACCGAACGTTAAGCGTACGGACCCTACGGGTTCGAGAACTATGTAGACATGACCGAGACTCATCTCCGATCAATAACCAATAGCGAAACCTGGATGCTCATATTGGGTCCTACATATTCTATGAAGATATTTATCGGTCAAACCGCATAACAACATATGTTGTTCCCTTTGTCATCGGTATGTTACTTGCCCGAGAATCAATCATCGGTATCATCATACCTAGTTCAATCTCGTTACCGGCAAGTCTCTTTACTCGTTCCGTAATGCAACATCCCGTAACTAACTCATTAGTCACATTGCTTGCAAGGCGTATAGTGATGTGCATTACCGAGAGGGCCTAGAGATACCTCTTCGATATGCGGAGTGACAAATCCCAATCTCGATCTATGCCAACTCAATGAACACCATCGGAGACACTTGTAGAGCATCTTTATAGTCACCCAGTTACGTTGTGACGTTTGATAGCACACTTAAGTGTTCCTCTGGTATTCAGGAGTTGCATAATCTCATAGTCATAGGAACATTTATAAGTAATGGAGAAAGCAATAGCAGTAAACTAAACGATCGTCGTGCTAAGCTAACAGATGGGTCAAGTCAATCACATCATTCTCTAATGATGTGAACCCGTTTATCAAATGACAACTCTTTGTCCATGGCTAGGAAACTTGACCATCTTTGATCAACGAGCTAGTCAAGTAGAGGCATACTAGTGACACTCTGTTTGTCTATGTATTCACACATGTACTAAGTTTCCGGTTAATACAGTTCTAGCATGAATAATAAACATTTATCATGATATAAGGAAATATAAATAACAACTTTATTATTTCCTCTAGGGCATATTTCCTTCAATATGTGGGGAGGGGGCGCCTAGACCACATAACAAACACTGTTAGCCGTGTGCGACGCCCCCCGCCCCCCCTCCACATTTACGCCTCCGGTCATATTCACGTAGTGCTTAGGCGAAGCCCTGTGTGGATCACTTCACCATCACCGTCACCACGCCATCGCGCTGACGAAACTCTCCCTCGACACTTTGCTGGATCAAGAGTTCGAGGGACGTCATCAAGCTAAACGTGTGCAGAACTCAATGGTGCCGTACGTTCGGTGCTTGATCGGTCAGAATGAGAAGAAGTTCGACTACATCAACTGCATTGTCACGCTTCCTCTTTCGGTCTACGAGGGTACGTGTACACACTCTCCATGTCTTGTTGCTATGCATCACCTAGATAGATCTTGCGTGAGCGTAGGATTTTTTTTGAAATTGCATGCTACGTTCCCCAACAGTGGCATCTGAGCCAGGTCTATGCGTAGATGATATGCACGAGTAGAACACAAAGAGTTGTGGGCGATAATAGTCATACTGCTTACCACCAATGTCTTATTTTGATTCGGCGGTATTGTTCGATGAAGCGGCATGGACCAACCTTACATGACCACGTTCATGAGACCGGTTCACCAACAGACATGCAACTAGTTTTGCATAAAGGTGGCTGGCGGGTGTCTATTTCTCCAGCTTTAGTTGAATCAAATTTGACTACGGTCGGTCCTTGTTGAAGGTTAAAACAGCACACTTGATGAAAAATCCTTGTGGTTTTGATGCGTAGGTAAGAACGGTTCTTGCTAGAAGCCCGTAGCAGCCACGTAAAACTTGCAACAACAAAGTAGAGGACATCTAACTTGTTTTTGCAGGGCATGTTGTGATGTGATATGGTCAAGACATGATGTGATATAAGTTATTGTATGAGATGATCATGTTTTGTAGAAGTTATCGGCAACTGGCAGGAGCCTTATGGTTGTCTCTTTATTGTATGAAATGCAATCGCCATGTAATTGCTTTAATTTATCACTATGCGGTAGCGATAGTTGTAGAAGCAATAGTTGGCAAGACGACAACAATGCTACGATGGAGATCAAGGTGTCAAGCCAGTGACGATGGATATCATGACGGTGCTTTGGAGATGGAGATCAAAGGCACAAGATGAAGATGGCCATATCATGTCACATATTTTGATTGCATGTGATGTTTATCTTTTATGCATCTTATTTTGCTTAGTACGACGGTACCATTATAAGATGATCCCTCACAAAATTTCAAGGTATAAGTGTTCTCCCTGAGTATGCACCGTTGCTACAGTTCATCGTGCCAAGACACCATGTGATGATTGGGTGTGATAAGCTCTACGTTCACATACAACGGGTGTAAGACAGTTTTGCACGTGCAGAATACTCAGGTTAAACTTGACGAGCCTAGCATATGCAGATATGGCGTCGGAACACTGAGACTAAAAGGTCGAACGTGAATCATATACTCTCTCTATTCCTAAATATTTGTCTTTTCAATATTTCAAATGGACTACCACATACGGATGTATATAGACATAGTTTAGAGTGTAGATTCACTCATTTTGCTCTGTATGTAGTCACTTGTTGAAATCTCTAGAAAGACAAATATTTAGGAATGGAGGGAGTAGTAGATATGATCAACATAGAGATGTTCACCATTAAAGACTACTCCATCTAACGTGATGATCCGGACGCACCTCGCCAGAGCCCCGCACCATCGACCTCGCCGACCGTCTTCTTCCCTGTCGTTGGATCGAATCCGCCGGAAAACCTCGATTTCCATGCCACCAAACCCTAGATCTGGAGTGGTATATTTCTCTAAGTCCCCAATATTTCTACATCATGTGACCCTCTTTGACATGCCATATCTCCATGCTCGTAGCTCCGATTTGCGCATATTATATATCGAAATGTTCTTCTCGTGATACTCTTCATGTTAGTGTCATTTGCATGCATGTTACTGTCCATATAGATGCCCTAATCTTCGTTGAAAAAGTGCTATATGATGTTGTCTGCTGGAATTCATCATAACTTGCTGATTTGTTATTTTCATTGCATTTTGTGTGTGCATCCTTTGGGCATCATGTCTACATGTTTTAGGAGCATCTTCATTCCATCTTTATAGTGGTGCAAGCCTTGTATTTTTATGAGCTCTATGGTGACTAGCACAAGCATGCAAAGTAAGCCACATGATGTTGCTGATTTTCAGACACAGTATTTCTGCTAAGTCTTTTCCTGCCACATTATGTTGCTATGTTGTCTTGTTGCCACAAGTAGATAAATGCATATTTTGATGAATATTAGTAAGAGTGTTTTGAAGATATGGTTATGACCTGTCCACTCATGCCTCTGGCTGTAATTATGGAGTAGTGTAGCTTTTCATTACCATGCTCTACTTTTGCTAAATATTGTTGCTGGCAGATTGTTAACATGAAGTTCATTTTGCCATGTGTTTTGCTAGAGATCCATGCACCCTATGAACTTGCTCTTGGCATGTTTAGCTTCATAAATGTGTCTTCTTACTATTGTTTACCTTTTTATGCCATGAAATGCTTTGTGAAGAGTGGCATGATCTTGTAAAGTTGCTATCATGAATTTGTTTCTGCCATGCCATGTTTTCTACCAAGTCTGAAACTAGTCATATCACTTGCCATGTTTGCATTGATGTTACCATCTTCTCTATGCATCTTTGGTTAAAGTTCACTAAGGGAGTTTTGTTCTTTGCCTTTAGTACTAGCATTCCATGCCTTTGTTTTCCATGATATGGTCATATAGCATGTTGTTTGCTAGCTCTAAAGATTGCTACCTGATGCTGTTTATGACATGTTTAGCATTTTCACTAAGTCTGTGAAGTTGTTATCATATGCATTTTTGCCATGATATTTTAGGCTTGTTCTAATGAGTTCTAGCAGGAGCTCGGTGTTCATGATTTGTAGAGCTTCACTTATACTTCACTGCCATGTGCTTTGTTGCTATGTTGGAGTGTTGTAGCATAGTTTCTTGTTGCATCTTAAGTGCTATGATGCTGTTAAGCGCAGTTTTGCATCGTTATTGTTTTGCTCGTCATTTGCAAACCGTGCATCCGTTTCCGGTGATCCTTATATCGATTTCGACCGAAATCACTCTGTCCAGTGGCATGCTTGGTTTGCCAAGTTGATACCTTGATCATCCTTTCCCTTGCGGAGTACCCATATGCATTGCACGTCATACCTTGCATTCCATGCCATGTCTTGCATCATGTTGCTTATGCATTGCACCGTGATTGATTGTTGTTCCATTGCTTGTGTTCTTCCTTTGGGTATAGCCGGGAGACAAGTTCGTGAATGAGGATCCTGTTGAGTACGTTTACGAGGAGCAAGCTTTCGACAACTCTGAGAACTTTGCAGGCAAGATGATCATTACCCCCGATATCACTTATATCTTTGCTTGCTAGTTGTTCATTCTATCGCTATGTCGCGCTACCTACCACTTGTTATCATGCCTCCCATATTGCCATGTCAAGCCTCTAACCCACCTTCCTAGCAAACCGTTGTTTGGCTATGTTACCGCTTTTGCTCAGCCCCTCTTGTAGCATTGCTAGTTGCAGGTGCCTTGCAGGTTGTTCCATGTTGGAACATGGATATGTTGGGATGTCACAATATCTCTTATTTAATTAATGCATCTATATACTTGGTAAAGGGTGGAAGGCTAGGCCTTTTGCTTGGTGTTTTGTTCCACTCTTGTCGCCCTAGTTTCCGTCATACCAGTGTTATGTTCCTTGATTCTACATCCCTAACACGGTGAGGGTTTATGGGCCCCTCTTGATAGTTCGCTTTGAATAAAACTCCTCCAGCAAGGCCCAACATTGGTTTTACCATTTTCCTAATAACAACTAAAAACTTGCATAGGGACTTTCCGGACCCCGTGGACTTAACTAACACCCCCCCCCCCTCCTCGGGGGCCAGTGCTCCTCATGAGTGTTAGTCCAAACCTATCAACCGTCGGTGGCCGCCAGGGGCAACTCTGGATTGGCCTACCGGAAGTTTGGAAATCCGATTACGGCCTGAGACGAGATACGTGTGGCTACTATCAGGGTGTCGGCATGTCGGGAGGTCTTGCTGGACTAGTTTTACCTTTGTCAAAATATCTTGTGCACCTGGATTCTGAGTCTGATCGGAGGGTCCTGCGATGGAGGATTGTCTCCGTGGATCATGAGCTTGTCATGGGCTAAGTTGTGACACCCCTGCAGGGTTTAAACTTTCAAGAGTCGTGCCCGCGGTTATGTGGAAGATGGGAATTTGTTAATATCCGGTTGTAGAGAACTTGACACTTGACTTAACTAAAAGACACCAACCGCGTGTGTAATCGTGATGGTCTCTTTTCGATGAGGTTCGGGAAGAGAACATGAAAGTGCATTAAGTCGACTAGAGGGGGTGAATAGGCGATTTTTATAAATTCTTCACTAAGGAATTTCAGGGTGAGGAAATTCCTAAGCGAAGAACTACTTGCAGCGGAATAAGTACTTAGATGCAGCCATGAAATAACATAAGCATGGACATCATGATGAATTGGAAACAAAACATAGAGTACAGAAAGCGTAAGCACAGGATAAAACAGAATGAAGACAAATAGACTGAAGAAATTGAACTAAGGAAATTGAGAATGTCTTTAGTCAAAGTCTTCAAATAGATATGAACAGGTACACAACACAGTAATGAAGAAATGAAAAGGTTGAGGAAATAGAACCGGTAAGCTCGGTGAAGACAATGATTTGGTAGACCAGTTCCAACTGCTGTGACAGTTGTACATCTGGTTAGAGCGGCTAGGTATTTAAACCTGAGGACACACAGTCCTCATCGTATTCTCCTTGAACTAAGGTCACACAGACCTCATCCAATCACTCATGGTAAGTCTTCAGGTGACTTCCAAACCTTCACAAACTCGGTCACTCGGCGATCCACAATTTCCTCTTGGATACTCTAGACCATGACGCCTAACCGTCTTGAGGATGCACAGTCCTCAAAGGTAACAAGCGTCGGTTCCACACAGGAACAATCTCTTCAGTGATGCTCAATCACTTTGGTTTTGTAGGTGTTTGGGTTTGGGTTTTTGGTTTTTCCTCACTTGATGATTTTCACTCAAAGTCCTCGGAGGATGGGATGCTCTCAATGACAAGTGTCAGATTCTCGCGGAGCAGCCAACCAGCTAGTGGTTGTAGGGGGTGGCTATTTATAGCCCAGGGAGCACCTCGACGTGATAAGACATGAATGTCGTTCAATGATATGACCGTTAGGTGGATAAGATATTTTGGGACAGCTGGCGCATAACACAGCAACGGTCAGAAATTTGAGGTTCAAATTCCTCAGGGCTATCATGTTCCTCACTTGTAGGCAATCCGCACTGGCTAATTCCTAACTCCTCAGTCAGGAAAAATTCCTCAGAGAGCAGAAGAACTTCGTCTCTTTCACTGAAGAAATTGACTGAACTGTATGAGATTTCCAATGGCTTCACTCGAAGGGATTGGTAGGTGTAGGATTTTGAGATGAGCATCACCTAGAAACCTTTCCTTAGTTTTACCTCGACCCCCTTTAATAGTATCGTGTTTCCTATGACTCAAGAAAGATAAAATGAAACTACGAAAACAAAAGTCTTCACGCTTCATGTTCCCCACATGAATATCAAGTCTTCATGGTCACACCAATTTCTTCACTTTCAAAGTCTTCGAAAAGTCTTCAGAGATCCAAAGTCTTCAGTTGAAGACATTCATTTTTACGGGTCGACTTTTATGTAAATATCAAAGTCCTCATAGACTTATAGACCTGTGTACACTCACAAACGCATTAGTCCCTTAACCTATAAGTCTTCAATACACCAAAATCACTATGGGGCACTAGATGCACTTACAATTTCCCCCTTTTTGGTGATTGATGACAATATAGGTTGAGTTTTCAATGGGGATAAACATATGAAGTGTAAATACTGATATTGAGGAATTTGATTACAAGATATAGAAGAACTCCCCCTGAAGATGTGCATAGTGAGGAATTTGCTTTTGAAGAAGTGCACATTTGAAGAGTAGAATCATGGAGATCTCCCCCTATATCTTGTAATTCATAGACGCATTTAACATATGATATGAAGATTTTGAAATGCATGATAAAATATGGTGGCTGATGTAATTCAACATGCGTGTATTATCATACATGAGGAAATAGCATGCAGAGGAACATAGCAAAAGTATCAGACCACCATCGGACTTAAGTTTACAACTCGGTCCAATAAATCTTTAGAAGAACGAGAGTTGTAACCTAGCAAAAAAACGCCCATATAAATAGACCCGCTTGAAGACTAACTCAAATTTCTCCCCCATTGTCATCGAATGACCAAAAAGGGATGAAAAGTGAGGACTAACGCCCCTCAAGAATATCATCACTGAGTCGATGGAGGAGCGCCAGCATTGCTGGGGTCAGTTGTTGGAGTAGGGCATGCCGCAGTGTTGTCCAAATCTTCATGCTCATCAGTCTCGCGCGAGGAAGAATATGAGCTGGCTACCAAGGAAGGAACTTTGATTTTCTTGAATTTCTTCGCCGGTGGCTAAGACCAGTCAAAGTCCTGCTTGAAGCCCATTTGCTTCAGATATTCTTCACCATAAAGATGAGACAGAACAGCCTAGGTGCGATTGAATACTTCATGGAGGTAGAAGTGGTTCTTCTTCACTGCATTGTGTGTAGCAGTCATGTTGTGAAGAATGAAACCAAACTGATGCTTAACCCATCTGTGGTTGCGATCGACCTTCTGGTGAAGACTGAGGAGAAGCTCACGATCTACAGCATTTCCTATGATGTGCAGCGTTGCATAGAACTGAAGAATTAGTTCTTCATTCCAATCACATATATCTATGCAGAAGTTGAGAAGTCTAGCATCGTGAAGAAAACTGAGGACTGGCGTGAAGCAAGGCAGTGATTCCATGTCCACATGAGGAATATGCGCATGGTCGAAGACTTTTTCCTTATCAAAAAGTAATGAAGAATAGAAGTTTGCTTGGCTGGCAGTCCAGAAACGCTTCCTTCTAAGACGAGCAGACTCATATGGGTTGTAATCTGTGAAGAATACATGCTCATGAAAGAAGTCATCAGCCTTGAATTTTTGCTTCTTGGAGAAGGGATTCTTCGGCTTGGGCTGAGGAGTGTCAATCAAAGTCATCACAGCCTCAGGAATCACGTTCTCCAGAACCACAAGCTGAGGAATTTCAGTTTCTGCTTCAGTAGCAGCATGGGTCTTCAATTCCACATCAACATTAACATCAGCACTAGTGGCTAGAATTTCTTCATGAATGGGAGGAGTGTAGTGATGGTCTATAGAGCACATTTGAACTTCAGTGTGCACTGGGGACTGAGGCATTTGTTGTAGAGGTGAGTTGGGGTGCTGACTATCCCAATAATCATCATTTAACACTGGAGTAGTGGAGCACCCAATGTCCACGTCTTCATCTTCCTCATTCAATTCTTCAACGCCTACCTCTTCATCTGTGAACCGAGGCATAGGCGGTGAGATAACTGGAGTTGAAGGGATATTATCCACTTCAATTTCTTTGTCCAACTCCTCTGAAGAAGTAGCAGAAGGAACATCTTCATCAGATCCGCTTGGCATCTCATAATCTTCACCAAAGGGAATGAGTTCCTTTGATGGCATGCTTGAAAAGGGAACAGCATCTATGGGATTCTCAAAAGAGCTTGTCAATATCTTCATCTTCTTCGGTGCTGAAGAATTTGAGGAAGCAGATGCTTTCCTCTTTTTCACTGTTGCTCGCTCCGCAGCTCTGGTTTTCTTTGCTTCTGATGCATAATGAAGAGTTGTACTTGTTGTTAGTGTAGGAGGAGCAGAGGAAATAGGTTCAGTTTCTTCAGGCACAATTGTTGCAGTTTGCCTGGTTGGTTCAGATTCTTCAGGCTCAGCGGTTGATGCCTCAGCTGGCCTGGCTTGTTCTGCAGGCGCAACACTAGTGGTTGCCCCTAGCAATGTCATCAGCGGCTGGAGTGCAGTCATCAGCCCTGGCACTCTCATTTTCTTCAGCAGCCTGATTTTCATCAGCGGTGCTGGCATGTTCTTCAGTCGGCTAAGCAGATGCTTCAGCCTGAGGAGATTCAGCTTTTGAAGTAAATTTCTCATCCAACTTCATAAATCTGACTTTGGCTCCAAGCCAGTCTGTGTGGTAGACGTTGAATTCATCACTGAGTCCTTTGATATCAGTTTGGATAGCCACAAGTTCATCAGCTGTCATGTTGACAATATTTTTCTTCAGAAAACACTCCTTCTTGTACTACGCTTTCTTCAACTACCTGGCCTTCTCAAATTTCCACTTTTCTTCGCCAATGAAGGCGGTCAGCATGTGACTTTGGCCAGGAGTGAGATTGAAGTCAGGCAAAGGTGTGTTAGGATCCTTGTGCCAGAGATCAAAATACTCAAGGATCAGCTTGGGATCCAACATCAATGTCACTGAAAGTGCGTTAAGTCGACTAGAGGGGGGTAAATAGGTGATTTTTATGAATTCTTCACTGAGGAATTTTAGGGAGAGGAAATTCCTAAGAGAAGAACTACTTGCAGCGGAATAAGTAATCAGATGTAAACATAAAAGAACATAAGCATGGTCTTCATGATGAAATGAAAACAAGCACATAATACAGAAAGCGTAAACACAAGATAAAATAGGATGAAGACAAACAGATTGAAGAAAATGAACTAAGGAAATTGAGAAAGTCTTTAGTCATTGTCTTCAGACAGATATGAACAAGCACACAACACGGTAATGAGGAAATGGAAGGGTTGAGGAAATAGAACTGATGAGGACATGACTACCTTGGATACGACCAAAAATATTGCATACATGCATATTTGTCAGGTGATTTCTAATGCAAACTATTCAATAGTCTATTTATGTTATCCAGAACAAAAATACTTCACACACTTTTGTGTTTTGTCTAATTGCGGGTGTATGGGACATTTGTACAATCCACATATGAAGATAAGGGAAAAGGAGATGTTTAGGTTGTGTTCAAAAAGTCCTCTCACGTCATTTTTGGGCCAAGAGAAGATAGAGTCCAAGTCTCTCACGTTCTGGATTCAGATTCGGACTACACAGACATACCTTACTCAAAACGCCAACAACTTTTTCATACGGACTCCGAATTGGGTGATTCTTTTTTTGTTGGAAACTAGATTTCGTCCTATTTCCATCCCAATTGGATTCACCTTCAAATTCTTCTGGAGCATTGAGTTACGGACGAAACAATCTGACGTTGCAGCAGAATCCAAGTCAAACTACAAGCCCAAAGGTGTTGCATCACCTCCACTTGGGCCCATGAGCCTTGTACGACCAAGGGTTAGTTTTAGGCTGCCTTGGGACGTCCTCCCACCTCCTTGGCCGCCACCCCTTGCTCCTATATAAGTAGATCCATCTAGTAGCTTTTTCCTTGGGATTTGTTTAGTTAAAAGTTAGCCATTGCAACTTCGTGTACTTCGTTTGTGTCCAACAACCAGATCAAGACCGCTTCCGGATCCCCACCATTATCAATACTTCATATATATTTGCAATATTCAGATTGCTTTATCATATTCTTGCTCGTTCTTCGATTGCTTGCAGGAATAGACCTTCGTGGTCAGGCTGACCGTGCTTCCAGCAATGTCAGTAACCTCGGGAGATTGGTTTAGCGATTGCTAAGGCGCAATGTCGTGCACGTTTGTAGTCGGATTGTCAAAGTCGTCTCCACCAAATCGATAGTTATCATCTCATCGAAAGATCGGGACCCTCACCTCTATCAAGTGGTATCAGTTTTCAGGTTGCTCGGTGAGAATTTCCAATTTTCCTAGATTAGATTTATTTTCTTACCTATTGTCCAAGAAAAATCCACAAAAAAGAGTTAGATCTATTCACCCTTTGTCCAAGCCAGTCTGAGCCTTTGCAATTTTCTTTTCATTGCTTGCATAGTTGAATTATCGGTTGCATCATCGTGTCGAGTTGCTGGTCTTAGTGTCTAGGTCGTTTAGAGTTTCGAGTTCTGTTCACATTAGTCACGTCGCCGCTGCATCGTTATCCCTTCCGCTATCCACCACCCATCCATCAATTTCCTCCACGTGCTACTCACCGTTCATTGTCATAATCATAGTTGAGATCGTTCCCATCTTCGCTTGATCCAATCTACATCTTATCTAGTTTGTTTTGGAAAGAGGGAGAGAGAAAAAAAAGATAGAGAAAAAAAACGAGAGAAAAAAAAGTAAAAAAAAGTCAGAGAAAAAAAAGAGAGGAGAAAAAAAACAAAATTCGGATCTATCTAGACTCAATCTCGTAGTTGAATTCGGATTGGAATCTGTTTTGTGCACTGTTCAGTAAAACAGGCATAACTTCCTCATATGAAGTCTGTTTTGGCTCCGCGAGTACTCAAATGAAAGCTAGCGACAAGCCGCATCTAAATAGTTGCAGAAGCTAGTTCAGTATTTGGCACCTCAGCATCAGCTTCTAAATAGGTCTACTGCTATTGTGATCTTCACTTATATCTTGCTGTCCAGAGCTACTTCATATCCTTTATTGATGCTAGTTGTGCTACGACGTGACCTCATTAGTGTTCTAGGCTTGCGTCTCTAGTTTGGTCTAACCTAGGACCAGCACAGTATCGTCGTTGAGCGTTTATTCAACATTGCATCTCTGAATTGATTATTGCTAATCTTTTGCTACCATATATAGCCAACCCAGCTCCACATATTTCTACACCGTGTATACGTACGTTCCCCTGGCAATCGTTTTACACAATCTTCGGAGTTATTTGACACCGTTGGTTGCCTGTCACCACCTGCCGCATGGTAAGAACTTGTAAGATATTGATATTTGCTTTACTGTGAGCACTTTACAACCACATCCTAGTAGTTCATAGGAACATTATTCTCGAATTTTGGTTCTTGTTTCTACTAATCATGACAGGTTCTAGAGATAGAAGCTCTTGGATGACGGACACATCTTCACCATCACGAGAGTTGGGACAACACACACAAGCATATGGTCAGGTTATCTCTTTACCATCATTTGAGGGTAGATTTAATCCTGCTATTTATCTAGCTTGGGAGCTTGAAGTAGAACAAGTTTTTAGTCACCATGATTTTTCTGAACTTGAGAGAGTACGAGCTACCATTAGAGCATTTACTGGTTTTGCTTCTATTTGGTGGAGTGTACATTGTAAGAAAAACATTGATAACCAACCCACAACTTGGAAAGTTTTGAAAGCTGTAATGAGACAACAATTTTTTCCTCCTTACTATCGTCGTGAATTGCGTCGCAAATTGGAGCAATTAAAACAAGGCAGTAACATTGTTCATGCTTATTACCAAGAGTTCAAATCTTATATGCATCATTGTGACATAGAAGAATCTGAGGATGATACAATGAATAGATTTTTTTGGTGGTTTGAACCATGATATTCAGGCAAGATTTTAGTATATTCCTCGTTGCATTACTGGTATGTATGTCCGTGCTTGTACCTTTGAGAGGCAAATACAGGAGGATGCATTGGGTGACTACAACAACTACTATTCCAGTTTATGCTCACCACCGCCGGTTGGTTACTCCACTATTGCACCTACTAGAGCAGCCCCACCTCGGATTGTGAGCGCGATATCATCTCAAGAGTATGGTACATTGTCAACGTCCGTACCTACATCAGCTACATCTCTGCGAGGTAACAGTAAAGGTCTTGATGATATAACTTCACATGAGAATGAAGCATGACTAGTTAACTTGAATGCATCATGTGTTGAGTTACCTGTTGATTTGAGCACACCACCTATTTTAGAGACTCTTGTTACTGTCATGAATGCGTCATGTGATCAAACAACTGAAATATCAACAATTTTGAGTGCGCCCATTGAATTAACTGTTGATGCAAAAGAACCAATGTTTAATCATTTTGATATGACCTCTAATCTTGATGATGATTATGTGTCCAATGACTTATTGCATGTTTGCTTATTTAAGCATGTTGTAGCATGTAAATTTGATGCAAGTAAGGTTTATTCATCAAAGTTAGGATGGTTTAATGATGAACATTGCCAATCTTTTGAAGTGAATAAGAGCTTCATTTATATGTGCAAACTGAGTTGCAATATTTTCATGCCTTCTACTTCTTGTGATAATTTTTTGGCTTTAGATTTTATGAACAATGAAAGTTACTCATGTATACATGTGACATATGTGCAAAAATCAAGGGAAGTTAAAATGGATGACATATACATATACAACATGTACACATTGTCTCTTTTGTTAGCCACATTTCAGATTAAGCAATGCCGAGGACGGCTTTGTTTTCAAAAAGGGAAGGATGATGAGGACATGACTACCTTGGATACGACCAAAAATATTGCATACATGCATATTTGTCAGGTGATTTCTAATGCAAACTATTCAATAGTCTATTTATGTTATCCAGAACAAAAATACTTCACACACTTTTGTGTTTTGTCTAATTGCAGGTGTATGGGACATTTGTACAATCCACATATGAAGATAAGGGAAAAGAAGATGTTTAGGTTGTGTTCAAAAAGTCCTCTCACGTCACTTTTGAGCCAAGAGAAGATAGAGTCCAAGTCTCTCACGTTCTGGATTCAGATTCGGACTTCACAGACATACCTTACTCAAAATGCCAACAACTTTTTCATACGGACTCCGAATTGGGTGATTCTTTTTTTGTTGGAAACTAGATTTCGTGCTCTTTCCATCCCAATTGGATTCACCTTCAAATTCATCCGGAGCGTTGAGTTACGGACGAAACAATCTGACGTTGCAGCAGAATCCGAGTCAAACTACAAGCCCAAAGGTGTTGCATCACCTCCACTTGGGCCCATGAGCCTTGTACGACCTAGGGTTAGTTTTAGGCTGCCTTGGGACGTCCTCCCACCTCCTTGGCCGCCACCCCTTGCTCCTATATAAGTAGATCCATCTAGTAGCTTTTTCCTTGGGATTTGTTTAGTTAAAAGTTAGCCATTGCAACTTCGTGTACTTCGTTTGTGTCCAACGACCAGACCAAGACCGCTTCCGGATCGCCACCATTATCAATACTTCATATATATTTGCAATATTCAGATTGCTTTATCATATTCTTGCTCGTTCTTTGATTGTTTGCAGGAATAGACCTTCGTGGTCAGGCTGACCGTGCTTCCAGCATCGTCAGTAACCTCAGGAGATTGGTTTAGCGATTGCTAAGGCGCAACGTCGTGCACGTTTGTAGTCGGATTGTCAAAGTCGTCTCCACCAAATCGATAGTTATCATCTCATCGAAAGATCGGGACCCTCACCTGTATCAAGAACCAGTAGGCTTGGTGAAGACAATGATTTGGTAGACCAGTTCCAACTACTGTGACAGTTGTACATCTGGTTAGGGCGGCTAGGTATTCAAACCTGAGGACACACAGTCCCGGACACCCAGTACTGAACACGCAGCTCGGGACACTTAGTCCTCACCGTATTCCCCTTGAGCCTAAGGTCACACAAACCTCGCCCAATCACTCATGGTAAGTCTTCAGGTGACTTCCAAACCTTCACAGACTCGGTTATTCGGTGATCCACAATTTCCTCTTGGATGCTCTAGACCATGACGCCTAACCGTCTGGAAGATGCACAGTCTTCAAAGGTAACAAGCGTCGGATCCACGCAGGATCAATCTCTTCAGTGATGCTCAATCACTTTGGGTTGTAGGTGTTTGAGTTTGGGATTTCCTCACTTGATGATTTTTGCTCAAGGTCCTCGGAGGATGGGATGCTCTCAAATGACAAGTGTCAGTTTCTCTTGGAGCAGCCAACCAGCTAGTGGTTGTAGGGGGGCGGCTATTTATAGCCTAGGAAGCAGCCCGACATGATAAGACATAAATGCCCTTCAATGATATGACCTTTATGTGGGAAGATATTTTGGGACAGCTGGCGCGTAGCACAGCAACGGTCGGAAATTTGACTATCAAATTCCTCAGGGCTATCATGTTCCTCACTTGTAGGCAATCCACACTGGCGAACTCCTAACTCCTCGGTCAGAACAAATTCGTCAGAGACCAGAAGAGCTTCATCTCTGTCACTGAAGAAATTGACTGAACTACATGATATTTGCAATGGCTTCACTCAAAGAGATTGGTAGGTGTAGGATTTTGAGTTAAGCATCACTTGGAAACTTTTCCTTAGTATTTCCTCGACTCCCTTTAACAGTATGGTGTTTCCTATGACTCAAGAAAGAGAAAAAGAAACGACGAAAATAAAAGTCTTCACGCTTCATATTCCTCGAATGAATACCAAGTCTTCACGGTCACAACAATTTCTTCACTTTCAAAGTCTTTAGTTGAAGCACTTCATTTTTAGGGGTCGACTTTCTCTGTAAATATCAAACTCCTCATAGACTTATAGACCTGTGTATACTCACAAACGCATTAGTCCCTTAACCTATAAGTCTTCAATACACCAAAATCACTAAGGGGCACTAGATGCACATACAATCTCCCCCTTTTGGTGATTGATGACAATATAGGTTAAGTTGTCAACGGGGATAAACATATGAAGTGTAAATACTGATATTGAGGAGTTTGATTGCAAGATATAGAAGCACTCCCCCTGAAGATGTGCATAGTGAGGAATTTGATTTTGAAGCAATGCACACTTGAAGAGTAGAATCATGGAGATCTCCCCCTATATCTTGTAATTCATACAAGCATTTAACATATAATATGAAGAATTTGAAGTGCATGATGAAATATGGTGACTGATGTAATTCAGCATGCGTGCATTATCATATATGAGGAATAAGCATGCAGAAGAACACATCAAAAGTATCAGACCACCATCGGGTTTTAAGTTTACAACTCGATCCAACAAAGTCTTCAAAAGAACGAGAGTTGTAACTTAGAAAAAACGCCCATATAAGTAGACCCGCTTGAAGACTAACTCAAATTTCTCCCCCTTTGTCATCAAATGACCAAAAGGGATGAAAAATGAGGACTAACGCCCCTGAAGAACATCATCACAGAGTCTGAAGGAGCGCCAACATTGTTGGGGTCGGTTGTTGAGGTAGGGCCTGCCGCGGTGTCGTCCAAGTCTTCATGTTCATCAGTCGCGCGTGATGAAGAATATGAGCTGGCTACCAAGGAAGGAACTTTGGTCTTCTTGAATTTCTTCGCCGGTGGTAGAGACCAGTCAAAGTCCCGCTTAAAACCCATTTGCTTCAGATCATCTTCACCATATAGATGTGACAAAACGGCCCAGGTGCGACCGAAGACTTCATGGAGGTAGTATTGGTTTTTCTTCACTGCATTGTGTGTAGCAGTCATATTGTGAAGAATAGAACCAAACTGATTCTTAACCCATTTGTGGTTGCGATTGACCTTCTAGTGAAGACTTTGGAGAAGCTCACGATCAGCATCACCCTTGGAGTTGTGCCTTGAGGATTTTGCTTTGAAGCATTTGCGGCAGAGTCATGAGTGGCAGAGTCATCATTGGTGGAGTAGGATGCAGCTTTGCGAAACAGACCATCCAATGGGCGAATGCCTTCATCAATAATTGCAGTAGCCTTGCCCTTTGCATCAGACGAGGAAAATGTCCGCTTGAGGACTTCTATTGGGGGCAGGTAACTAACGTGATTCTGAAAATCAGCCTCGTAGTTGAGTGAAGACCTTGTCCCGAGGAATCTCATAATCCAAGGAGCATAAGGCTTCAACTCAAATGGAGAGAGTGCAACATTCGCCAGAGTCCTCATGAAGAAATCATGATAGTTGATAGGAATTCCATGTATGATATTGAATAGCAGATTCTTCATGTTGCCAACAACTTCTTCGTCATTCGAATCGTGGCCTTTAATAGGACTCAATGTCTTCGTCAGAATGCGATAGATAGTTCTAGGCACAAACATCAATTCCTTCACGAGGAATTTGGTCCTTGGGGCTTGACCGGGCTTCAGCGGCTTCATCAACACTTGCATGTAGTGAGCAGTAAGTTCAGGTTCATGGTATATGCAACGAGCGCCTTCAAGGGGAGGACTGACAGGCAGGGCATGAAGCAATTCAGAGGCTGGTGCTTTAAAATGTGTGTTCTCTGTCATCCAGTCCAATACCCAAGAGTTCACATCTTCAGCTTCTCCTGTGATGTGCAGCGTGGCATAGAACTGAAGAATTAGCTCTTCATTCCAATCAACAATGTCAGTGCAAAAGTTGAGCAGTCCAGCATCATGAAGAACACTGAGGACTGGCGCGAAGCAAGGCAGTGATTCCATGTCCACGTGAGGAATATGCTCATGGTCGAAGACTTTGTCTTCGTTGAAAAGCAGCGAAGAATAGAAGTTTGATTGGCTGGTAGTCCAGAAACGATTCCTTCTAAGACGAGCAGAGTCATATGGGTTGTAGTCCGTGAAGAATACATGCTCGTGGAAGAAGTCAGTAACCTTGAATTTTTGCTTTTTTGAGAAAGGATCCTTCGTCTTGGGCTGAGGAGTGTCAGTCAATTGCATCACAACCTCAGGAATCGCAATCTCAGGATCTGCAGGCTGAGGAATTTCAGTTTCTTCTTTAGTGGCAGCCTGGGTCTTCAATTCTTCAGCAGCAATTTCATCAGCACTAGTGGCTGGAATCTCTTCAGGGATAAACGAAGTGGGGTGTGGTTCTTCAGATCCCATTTGAACTTCAGTAGTCACTAGGGACTGAGGAATTTGTTGCATAGGAGTGAACAAAGGAGAATTGGGGTGCTGACTTTCCCAAAAGTCATCATTCAGCACTAGCGTTGTGCACCCAGTGTCCACATCCTCATCTTCTCCATTCATTTCTTCAACGCCGGCCTCTTCAGCAGTAAACTGAGGCATGGGCGATGAGACAACCGGGGTTGAAGGGATTCCATCCACTTCAATTTCTTCATCCAACTGCTCTGAAGAGGCAGCAGAAGGAATATCTTCATCGGATCCGCTTGGGATCACGTATTCTTCATCAAAAGGAACGAGTTCCTTTGATGGCATGCTCGAGACTGGAACAGCATCAATCGGATTTTCAAACGAGCTGGTCAATTTCTTCATCTTCTTCGTAGCTAAAGATTCTGATGAAGTTGATGCTTTCCGTTTCTTCATAGTTGCATGCTCCGCAGCCTTAGTCTTCTTCGCTTCTGATGTAGAAGGAAGAATTGGACTCGGTGTAGGTGCAGGAGGAGCAGAGGAAATTGGTTCCGTTTCTTCAGGCACAACTGATGCAGTTGCCCTGGCATGATCAGTTTCTTCAGGCACAACGGTTGAAGCTTCAACTGTCCAGATAGTTTCTTCAGGCGCAACACTAGTGGTTTCCCTGGCAGTTTCATCAGCGGCTGGAATGCAGTCAACAGCCCCGGTAGTAGCATTTTCTTAAGCAGCCTGATTGTCATCAGCGGTGCTGGCATTTTCTTCAATAGGCTGAGTAGATGATTCAGCCTGAGGAATTTCTTGTTGCGTTGGAGCCGCAACATTGGTAGTGAATTGTTTAGCTAACTTCACAAATCTGACCTTGGCTCCAAGCCAATCTGCACGGTACGCGTCAAATTCATCATTGAAGTTTTTGATCTCCGTCCGAGCAGCAATGAGTTCATCAGTGGTCATTTTCACGATGTTTTTATTCAGAAGGCGCTCCTTCTTGTACTGTGCTTTCTTCAGCTACCTGGCCTTCTCAAACTTCCATTTTTCTTCGCCTATGAAGGCGGTCAGCATATGACTTTGGCCATAAGCAACTTGACGTCTGGCATAGGAGTGCTAGGGTCCTTGTGCCAGAGGTCAATGTACTCAAGGATCAACTTCGGATCCAGTAAGAGAGGAATTTCACTTCCTTTGGCTCTAGCGGCCCTCTGCTGTCTGTTTCTGATGATTTCTTCAAGTTCTTCATCATCAGCTTCGTCCTCAGAGGACGGTACTTGAAAGGTGACCTGCTTCTTTTGAGGACTTGGTCTAGTGCCTCGTCCAGCAGTGGCCTTGGTCTTCAGCAAAGTGGAGTCAGTTGAAGAATGCAGAGGAGCTGATGAACTTGCAGAGGCTCCTGAGGCAATAGAGATGCATATTGTCCTTTGGCACGAGGTGAGATGCGCAGGTGCTGAGAACTTAGACGGAGGAGCTGAGGATTTTGCAACTTGAGGAACTGGGGCGCCTTGAGGAAATGGCCGTGAGGGCTTAGCAGAAGTTGGCCGCGAGGGCATTGCAGAGGAGCTTGGCCGTGAGGGCATTGAAGAAGAAGGGGCACTGGGCTTGTGTGCAGGCTTCTTAGGCATGGCCTTCTTCGGCTTGCTAGCAGAGGCCTCGGCAGTGGCAGCAGCAGCAGAGTCTTCATTGAATTTCCTCACTACCTCTTTTGCTACTCTGGCCAACTTAGCTTGACGCTTTGCCCATTCATCAGGATAGTCCTCACCACGCTTGAGGCTAGTGGGATCAGCTTCTTGGCCAGGTGCCAATGGAGGTCTTGGGTAAGGAGGGTTAAGAGCAAATTGCTTCATATATTTTGGAGTGACATATCTGTATTCTCTCCATTCTCGTGCCCATCTCCTCTCTATCCTTTGTATGCGCACCGTGCGCTGATTTTTGTCCTCCTTTCCATGTGTGGCCTCATCAGGAGTGCAATAATCCTTGTAAATGTCATCGGGTATCTCAAAGGTTGTATTGACTTCCAGTTTCTTTCCTCCCTTATAAGGTTTCTTTCTGTCAGCCATTTTCTTCAGCTGAGGATTTTGAACAGTTGAATTCTCTGAAGAGGTATGTAGTTTTTCTTCAAGGAACGCTGCCAATGAGTTAAGTTGATGAGAACCTAGAGATTCAGCAGTAGATATGTGTACCTATGAACAGAGTATAGGTGTGAAGAATTTGGAGAGGTCATATGCATTCTCGGAAGTTTTTGCAAAAAGAACAAGTTTGAGGAATTTGACCGAATGAGTCTTGAGGAATTTCACTAAGCATTATTTGACTTAGGTTCCAGAGTTGTACAGATTTGAACATCCACACAATTGAGGAATCTTGAAGAGAAATGATGCTTAGAGAAACAGATCAAGAACAGATGATATGTGAGGTGTTTAGTGTGTGGTGATTTGAGGAATAAACACCTTTTTGAAGATTTGAAGAAAACATCAGAATCAACAAGGGCAGTAAAAGTAACTTTTAATTACCCTTGACGAAGAACATGACGAACTGTGAAGGGTAGATTTAGAAGCTCGTCAGTTCAGATCTTCCACGCCCTAACTTGGCTGAGGAAGACAGCTACGGCGGCGATGGAGTGAAGAAATCCGTAGGCGGCGCGAGTACGGCGACAACGAGGTCGAGGCAGTGAAGCTCTTCCTCATCGGTGACGATGGAAGTAGCAGCGGTGCTAGGGTTTGAGAGCTCGAGCGAGGGAGTGAGGTCGAGCGGAGTAAAAACGAAGTGAGGAAGGGAGGGGGTATTTATAGCTGAAGTGAAGAACTGCTCGTCCGAGGAAATTGGACGAACGTGCCCCTGACCCTTCTCATTCGCGTGACATGTGTCACCCACATATAGAGAGGTGACGATCGTGTGCAATCATGGGTGAATAGAAAAATATATCACGAAAAGGTGGAACGGTTTGAGCGGCAAAAGCCGAAAATTCAGATAAGATAAGATTAAGATTCCGTTCGCAAATTCTTCAGCCGACAAGGACACAGTGAAGATTTTGAATGAGTTTCAAATAGAACGCACATGAAGAGTTTGTGAATAGACTGGGTTGAGTTTAGCATAGAGGGGGAAGGGTCCGATCACATTCACTTAGCAGAACAAGCAACTTGAAGAAATAGCAATAAGTGAATGATGTAGAGGACATAAACTCATATATATCTATATTGCCAATGAAGAGCAACAACAGAAAGAGTGAAGACATTGCAAAGTTGAAGAAAATGAACAACTAAGGAATTTCAAAAACTCAAATTGAAGACATTCAACTTTTGGTGGTGGCGTGGCCCACCGTATAAGAATGATGATTTCAGACACCGCGTACAATTGTCGTAGGGTTCTGAGAATCAAATTCTTTGTTAATTTCTTCACACTTAGAGGGTTAGTCTTCATTGATTGAAGAAAAACATTACTTCGTGTGTTGCACATCTAAGTCATCAATTTTGCATAAGTGTTAGGATGTGTGTCCTTTTCAAAGGACATTCGAAGATTCTAAGATATTTATCTCACACCTCAACTTACTAAATCTCTTCTCATCTAAGGGCTTTGTGAAGATATCGGCTAACTATTCTTCAGTCTTCACATGCTCAATAGCGATGTCGCCCTTCATCACATGATCACGAAGAAAATGATGACGAATTTGAATGTGCTTTGTCTTTGAGTGCTGAACTGAGTTATGAGCAATCTTGATGGCACTCTCATTGTCACAGTAGAGAGGCACATTCTTCATGTTGATGCCGTAGTCCTTGAGGGTTTGCTTCATCCACAGCAATTGAGCACAGTAAGAACCAGCAGCAATATACTCAGCTTCAGCAGTAGACAGTGATACGCAGTTTTGTTTCTTCGAGGACCAACAGACCAAGGATCGTCCGAGGAAATGGCATGTGCCTAATGTTGACTTGCGGTCCACACGATCACCAGCATAGTCAGAGTCTGAATATCCAATGAGATCAAAAGTCGAGCCCTTGGGATACCATAATCCAAGTGTTGGTGTGTGAGCTAGATATCGAAGAATATGCTTCACAGCCTTATGGTGTGATTCCTTCGGTGTAGCTTGAAATCGGGCACACATGCAAGCACTAAGCATAATATCTGGCCTAGATGCACATAAATACAATAAAGAATCAATCATGGAGCGGTATACCTTTTGATCGAAGTCAATACCATTTTCATTAGTGCATAGATGGCCATTTGTGGGCATAGGGATTTTGACTCCTTTGCAATCTTGCATGCCGAATTTCCTCAGTACATCCTTGAGGTATTTCTCCTGAGATATGAATATGCCATTGCGTTGTTGACGAATCTGAAGACCTAAGAAGAATTTCAATTTTCCCATCATAGACATTTGATATTATTCACTCATCATATAGGCAAATTCATCACTGTAACATTGGTCAGTATAGCTGAAAATGATATCATCAACATATATTTGGCACACAAACAATTCACCATCACAAGATTTAGTGAAAAGAGTTGGGTCAAGTGAACCGGGTTTGAAGCCTTTCTTCATGAGGAATTCCTTCAAAGTATCATACCACGCCCGAGGGGCCTGCTTGAGGCCATAGAGGGCCTTATTGAGTCTGAAGACTTTGTCATGATGCTTTGGATCTTCAAAACCTGCGGGTTGAGCAACATATACTTCTTCCTCAAGCTTACCATTGAGGAATGCACTTTTCACATCCATTTGATGTAAGATGATATCACAATGTTTAGCATAAGCAAGTAATATGCGAATAGCCTCAAGTCTAGCAACAGGTGCAAAAGTTTCATTGAAATCAATTCCTTCAACTTGTGTGTAGCCTTGAGCTACAAGTCGTGCCTTATTCCTCACCACAAGGCCATTTTCATCTTGCTTGTTGCGGTAGATCCACTATGTGCCAATGATATTGTGCTTGCGAGAATCTGGACGTTTGACTAGTTCCAAGTCATTGTTGAGCTCAAATTGATGTAATTCCTCTTGCATGGCTTGAATCCACTCAGGCTCCAGAAATGCTTCATCTACCTTAGTGGGCTCTGTGCTAGAGATGAAAGCAAAGTGCCCACAAAAGCTAGATAAATATGAAGCTCTTGATTGTGTGAGAGGACCTAGAATGTTGATGTCACTGATGATTTTCTCAATCTGCACTTCATTTGCAATGCGAGGATGAGCTGGTTGTCGTTGAGGAATTTGATCAACATTTTCCTTAGCACCATTTTCTTCAGGTGCATCAGCATGTCGTTCTTCACGTTCTGGAACAACTTCTTCAGCGGATTCTTTGGTAGGAATGACATCCTCAGTAGCTTTGAACTTAATAGATTCCTCAGGAGGTATTTCATCTGTCACAGGAGGTAGGTGCTCTCTTTGCGAGCCATTAGTTTCATCGAACCGCACATCTACAGTTTCAACAACCTTGTGGTGATAGGTGTTGAAGACTCTGTAGGTGTGTGAGTCCTTACCATAACCAAGCATAAAACTTTCATGTGATTTCGATGCAAATTTAGAACTGTGATGAGGATCTCTAATCCAGCATTTAGCACCAAAGACTTTGAAATAACTCTCATTGGGTTTCTTGTCAGTTAGGAGTTCATATGCAGTCTTCTTGAAGAATTTGTGAAGATATGCCTGTTGATGATGTGGCAAGCAGTATCAATTGCCTCGGGCCAGAAGAGAGTAGGCGTCTTGTACTCATCAAGCATAGTGCGAGCCATCTCAACAAGAGTCCTGTTCTTGCACTCCACGACACCATTCTGCTGAGGAGTATATGGAGCAGATAACTCATGAGTGATACCAAGTTCATCAAGAACAGTGTTCTTGAACTCAGTTCCATTGTCACTTCTGATGTGCTTGATCTTTACACCAAAGTTGGTTGAATCCCTCGAGGAAAATCATTTGAAGACTTCCCGCACTTCAGTTTTGTAGGTGATGATATGCACCCATATATATCGAGAATAATCATCAACAATGACAAAGCCATATAAAGATGTAGCATTAGTAAATGTGGCATAGTGAGTAGGGCCAAAGAGATCCATGTGAAGAAATTCAAATGGACGAGTGGTAGTCATGATGGTCTTTGAGGGATGCTTGGCCTTGGTCATCTTTCCGGCTTCACAAGCTCCACACAAATGTTCCTTGAGGAATTTGACACCCTCGATGCCAATGACATGCTTCCTCTTCACGAGCGTGTGCAAGTTCCTCATGCCAGCATGACCAAGTCGTCGATGCCATAGCCAGCCTTCTGAAGCTTTTGCAAGTAGACATGTAGCAGGTTGTGGTCCTGTAGAGAAATCAACAATATACAAATCTCCTCTCCTAAAGCCTTCGAAGACTTTGGAATTGTCAGCTTCCATGATCACAACACAACGATACTTGCCAAAGACAACAACCATATCAAGATCACAAAGTATTGAGACAGACATGAGGTTGAACCCTAAGGACTCGACAAGCATGACTTTGTCCATGTGTCGATTCTTTGAGATTGCAACCTTACCTAGAACCAATACCTTGCTTTTGCCTTTGTCAGCGTAGGTGATATGCTTCAGATGCGAAGGAGATAAAGTAGTGTCCATCAATAAGCTCCTATCACCAGTCATGTGATTTGTACATCCACTATCAAGGACCCACTCAGTGGCTTTGGGTTGATCATCCTGCAGATGAATTAGTGCAGCTTACGAACTCATATACTTCATCAGTGAAGAATATGACATCAAATTCATCAGATCAATTTCATCAAGCGATAGAACAGGTAAGGTAGTATGAGGACGTGAGAAATGAAAATTCATTTCTCCATGATTAGCTTGCGTCCTTTCAAGCATATTCAGGTCTCCAGCAAGTTCTTCAGACATTTAGGTTCGTCTAGAGACCTGACCCTACATAAGAGATTAGTTCTTTTTCTTCACCACCCACATCTGAAGGGGTGGCAAAGAGTTCATCATTCTGCGAGCTCCATGAGAGAAAGGTGGCATAGATACCAATCCACTTCGTTTCACAAAAGAGGGATTAGGGTAAGCATATGAGTAAGCAGAGAAATTCTTCGAGGATTTATGAACATAATGATTTAAAGAATAATGCACATATCCATAACCCTTAGCCTTTCTCTGCGAAACAGAGGTGTTAGCACGATGATGTTCATATGAGGACTTTGATCCATATGAAGAATGTGGTCCATATGAGGACTTGGATCCATATGAAGACTTTGGTCCATATGAATAATTTGATCTGGGGTTCCTATTCTTCACAGGTGGTGTCATGATGACATTTACCTGAAAACTTTCAAGGCACCTTTTGGGAACCCAGATTTTCTTCATAGGAGGACCGTTCCTGCAGTTAGTGCCAACATATCTAGCAAATACTTCACCATTCTGATTTCTGGACAGTTTATAATTAGAGTCAAATGACTCATCAGAAGAATATGAAGATTCACATGTAAAGCCAGATAAAGTATATGGATCCACTAAAGGTCCCTTTGCAGCAACCCATGAGGTTTTGGGATACTGCTCAGGCTTCTAGTAGGTCCCATCAGCATTAAGTTTCCTCTCAAAGGCAATACCCTCTTTCCTAGGGTTCCTATTGAGGATCTGCTTCTTAAGCACATAACAAAGAGCCTGATGCCCTTTGAGGCTTTTGTACATGCCTGTCACATACAATTCCTTCAGCCCTGCATGGTTAGTGATACTAGCAGCATCCTCATATGAGGAATTAGTGATAGCAGAGACAGTTGAAGAATTTGCAGGAATAGAAGCATTTGAATTTTCAGGTGAAGAATTAGCAGATTCACGTTCAATGCACTTCAAACATGGAGGAATAAATTCTTTCTGAGCAGCGCTGATTTGTTGAGCAAGTAATGAATCATCTTCATAACTCACTCTTAACTTCTCGAGATCCTGCTTTCTTTGAAGAAATTCATAAGAAAGCTTCTCATGATCAGATAAGAGAGTGTTATGATGACTTTAAAGGTTATCAAACTTAGTCTGAAGTCTCTGAAGATTTTCAGTCAAAGTTTTAGTGCGATCCATTTCATCACCCAACATATCATCGCTTTTGTCTAGCATATTTCGAACCTTTTCGAGAGCCTTTTATTTTCTCACAGCAATCTTAGCAAGTTTAGAGTAACTAGGCTTGAGGTTTTCATTAGATTCATCATCACTTGATTCAGAGGAGGGATATTTGAGTACCTTTGCACCTTTTGCCATGAAGCAATAGGTGGGAGCATAGTCATCATCGCCATCGTCAGTGGTGTTGAGGAGGTCCTTTTCCTCAGAGTTGAAGATGGACTTGCTGACGAACGCGGTAGCAAGGGCTAGGCTCACCACACCAGAGTCTGACTCCTCAGATTCTTCCTCTTCCTCATTTTCCTCAGATTCAGCCTCAGAGTCCATTCCTTACCAATGAATGCCCGAGCCTTCTTGGAGTTGCTCTTCTTGTGAGATGAAGACCTTGAAGGTTTTGATGAAGAGGACTTTGAAGATTTGTTCTTCTTCTTTGAATCATCAGAACTGTAGTTCTTGTACTTCTTCTTTGATTCCTTTTCCCACTGAGGACAATCTTGAATGTAGTGACCGGGTTTATTGTATTTGTGGCAAAGTCTCTTCTTGTAATCACGGGATGAGGAATCTGATCTTAAGTCATCACTTCTTGAGGATTTTCCAAAACAACCACATCTTGAGAACTTCTGAAATTTCCTCACGAGCATTGCTAGCTCCTGGCTCAGTTCTTCTGGATCACCAAGACTGTTACCAGAATCCTCACCTTCAGATTCAGACATTGTGTTGGCCTTAAGAGTTCGTGAACTGCCATAGCTTGGTCCATAGAGATCTCTCTTCTCAGTAAGCTGGAACTCATGAGTGTTTAGCCTCTCGAGGATATCAGCGGGATCAAGTGACTTGTAGTCTCCACGTTCTTGTATCATCAGTGCAAGAGTGTCAAATGAGGAATCAAGCGATCGAAGCAATTTCTTCACCACCTCATGGTCGGTGATGTCAGAGGCACCAAGTTCTTGAAGCTCATTTGAAATGTCAGTGAGGCGATCGAAGGTTTCCTGAACATTTTCATTGTCGAGTCTTTTGAAGCGGTTGAAGAGATTGTGAAGAACGTCAACTCGAGAGTCACGCTGTGTTGAGACTCCTTCATTGACCTTGGACAGCCTCTCCCAGATAAGCTTTGCTGTCTCCAAAGCACTCACTCTACCATACTGCCCTTTGCTCAGATGGCCACATATGATGTTCTTTGCTTAAGAGTCGAGTTGCTTGAATCTCTTCACATCAGCAACGTTGATGGTAGGAGTGACAGAGGGAATGCCATTTTCCACAACATACCACAGATCGTTGTCAATTTCCTCAAGATGCATGCGCATCTTATTCTTCCAGTAGGGGTAGTCCGTCCCATTGAAGGTAGGACACCCAGCAGAAACCTTGATCATACCTGCGGTCGACATAACTAAAACTCCAGGCGGTTAAACCAAAATCACACAGAACAAGGGAGTACCTTGCTCTGATACCAATTAAAAGTGCGTTAAGTCGACTAGAGGGGGGTGAATAGGCGATTTTTATAAATTCTTCACTGAGGAATTTCAGGGTGAGAAAATTCCTAAGCGAAGAACTACTTGCAGTGGAATAAGTACTCAGATGCAGACATGACATAACATAAGCATGGACATCATGATGAATTGGAAACAAAACACAGAGTACAGAAAGCGTAAGCACAGGATAAAACAGAATGAAGACAAACAGACTGAAGAAATTAAAATAAGGAAATTGAGAATGTCTTCAATCAAAGTCTTCAAACAGATATGAACAGGTACACAACACAGTAATGAAGAAATGAAAGGGTTGAGGAAATAGAACCAGTAGGCTCGGCGAAGACAGTGATTTGGTAGACCAGTTCCAACTGCTGTGACAGTTGTACGTCTGGTTAGAGCGGCTAGGTATTTAAACCTGAGGACACACAGTCCTCACCGTATTCTCCTTGAACTAAGGTCACACAGACCTCGTCCAATCACTCGTGGTAAGTCTTCAGGTGACTTCCAAACCTTCACAAACTTAGTCACTCGGCGATCCATAATTTCCTCTTGGATGCTCTAGACCATGACGCCTAACCGTCTGGAGGATGCACAGTCCTCAAAGGTAACAAGTGTCGGTTCCACACAGGAACAATCTCTTCAGTGATGCTCAATCACTTTGGGTTTGTAGGTGTTTGGGTTTGGGTTTTTGGTTTTTCCTAACTTGATGATTTTTGCTCAAAGTCCTCGGAGGATGGGATGCTCTCAATGACAAGTGTCAGTTTCTCGCGGAGCAGCCAACCAGCTAGTGGTTGTAGGGGGCGGCTATTTATAGCCTAGGGAACAGCCCGGCATGATAAGACATAAATGCCCTTCAATGATATGACCGTTAGGTGGATAAGATATTTTGGGACAGCTGGCACATAGCACAGCAACGGTCGGAAATTTGAGGTTCAAATTCCTCAGGGCTATCATGTTCCTCACTTGTAGGCAATTCGCACTGGCGAATTCCTAACTCCTCAGTGAGAACAAATTCCTCAGAGAGCAGAAGAACTTAGTCTGTGTCACTGAAGAAATTGATTGAACTGTATGAGATTTCCAATGGCTTCACTCGAAGGGATTGGTAGGTGTAGGACTTTGAGATGAGCATCACTTGGAAACCTTTCCTTAGTTTTACCCCCACCCCCTTTAACAGTACGGTGTTTCCTATGACTCAAGAAAGAGAAAATGAAACTACGAAAACAAAAGTCTTCACGCTTCATGTTCCTCGCGTGAATATCAAGTTTTCATGGTCACACAAATTTCTTCACTTTCAAAGTCTTCGGAAAGTCTTCAGAGATCCAAAGTCTTCAGTTGAAGACATTCATTTTTAGGGGTCGACTTTCTCTGTAAATATCAAACTCCTCATAGACTTATAGACATGTGTACACTCACAAACGCATTAGTCCCTTAACCTATAAGTCTTCAATACACCAAAATCACTATGGGGCACTAGATGCACTTACAGAACACGGTGGGGTTATGTTTGAACGGAAGTAGTTCAGGATCACTTCTAGTTTACGACTGTTGCGTAGTTTCTCATCTTACTCTTGTACTCGTATGTTAGCCACCATATTTGCTTAGTGCTTGCTGTAGCTCCACCTCATAACCATATCTTACCCATAAGCTTAAATAGTCTTGATCTCATGGATTTTGAGATTGTTGAGTCCTCGTGACTCACAGATACTACCAAAACAGTTGCAGGTGCCGATGATACCGATGCAGGTGATGCAACCGAGCTCAAGTGGGAGTTCGACGAGGACCTTGGTCGTTACTATGTTTCGTTTCCTGATTATCAGTAGTGGCGCCCAGTTGGGATGGTCGAGATTTGGCATTTGGGGTTGTCTTCTTTTCATTTGGTTTTCGTCCGTAGTCAGACTATGTGTGTACTTTGAATGATGTATGAATTATTTGATCATCGTGTGACGTGGCGATTGTAAGCCAACTATTTATTCTATCCTTGTTCTTGTACATGAGATTATCTGAAGATGACCCTTCTTGCGACAAAACCAAAATGCGGTTATGCCTCTAAGTCGTGCCCCGACGCGTGGGAGATATAGCCGTATCTTGGGCGTTACAAGGGGTAAAGGTCGTACGAGGAAGGGCTTGACGAAAGATGGGACGACATAAGAGGGGAGAGGAAACCTTACGTTTTTTAGGTAGTACTAGTAAATAGGCCCGTGCGTTGCAACGGGTGATAGAGGCTAAGGTGTCCCGATGTTTCGATGAGATGGTGGCTATCGTTTTCTGTGGGAGTCGACCTTGACGATCTGACTACGAACGTGCGAGATGTCGCGCCTTAGCAATCGCTAAACCAACTTCCGAGGGTTATTGGCCACGCCGGAGCACGATCAACCTGACCACGAGGGTCTGTTTCCTGCGAGCAAACAAAGAACAAGCAAGAAACTGAGATTGCAATCGGGATATTGCGAATATAAGATGAAAGCTTTATTGATCAAGGCGGGGTTCTCTGACGTCTTGGTTTGGTCGTTGGACACAAACGAAGTACGCGAAGTTGCAGCTATGGCGAACTTTTAATCTAAACAAAACCCAAAGTCTAAACGACGCCCTAAGGGCTGTATATATGGAGGAAGAGGGGGGAATTTCGTGGCCCTTGAGGGTGGGGTCTGAAACCAACCCTAACTCTTGTTCCCCACACATACGGACTCTAAAAATAGCCTATACTTAAGTATTTCGAAATTACATGGGCCTGGCCCATTAATAAGGTGACGCAGCACCTAGAATAGTCTATGGACGAATATTATGAAGTGGCATCTTGTATATTTCATCCAAGGCTTCATGCACTCCTTATGGCGGCTTCAAAGTCCTGAAATCATCACTTGTAACTCCGTTCTTGATCCCCTTGCGCATGCCATCAACTCCATGCGTGTTCTTGCTCCAATGTTCATCCTTCTCCAAGCTAGGCCCTTCATTTGTAAGCAAAACAAATGTATCCAATTTAGGCAGCATCATAATCTCATGAACATTAGAATCATTACCAAGAAACGAAAGTACCTGGTAATTTAATTGGCGTGCGCGAGCTCTAGTAATTGGTCCAGTATATGTAACAGTAGGGGCTGTGGGTGTAACAATGGTATTTATGTCCTCATCATCCTCCCCTTCTTGAAATGAAGTCGTCCTCACGGAAGCGCATCTTCCTCACCCAAATAAGGCTTCAAATCTGCAATGTTAAAAGTGGGACTAACCCCAAAATCTACAGGTAGCTCAAGTTTATATGCATTATCATTTATTTTCTCTAACACCTTAAAAGGACCATCAGCACGTGGCATTAGCTTTGATTTGCGCAGATTAGGAAATCTATCTTTACGCAAATGTAACCAAACAAGATCTCCAGGTGCAAACACAACATGTTTTCTACCCTTATCTCCAGCAAGTTTATATTTAGCATTCATACGCTCAATGTTTTCCTTAGTTAACTCATGCATTTTTAAAATCAATTCAGAACGTTCTTTAGCATCAAAATTAACCTTCTCTGAAGATGGAAGAGGCAACAAATCAATAGGTGCATGAGGTAGGAAACCATACACAATTTCAAAAGGGCACATCTTAGTAGTAGAATGCAATGAACGATTATAAGCAAATTCAATATGAGGCAAGCATTCTTCCCACATTTTCTTGTTATTCTTCAAAACAGCCCTAAGCATAGTAGACAATGTTCTATTGACTACTTCAGTTTGTCCATCAGTTTGGGGGTGACAAGTAGTACTAAAAAGCAGCTTAGTCCCCAACTTAGCCCATAAACATCTCCAAAAGTGTCTAAGAAATTTAGTATAACGATCTGAAACAATAGTATTTGGCACACCATGTAAGCGAATAATTTCACGAAAGAACAAATCAGCAACATTAACAGCATCATCGCTTTTATGACATGGTATAAAGTGTGCCATTTTTGAGAACCTATCCACGACAACAAATATGCTATCCCTCCCCTTCTTTGTTCGAGGTAAACCTAAAACAAAGTCCATAGATATATCCTCCCAAGGAACACTAGGTACAGGCAAAGGCATATATAAACCATGAGGATTGAGTCGTGACTTAGCTCTTTGACATGTAGTGCAGCGAGCAACAAAACGCTCAACATCCCGTCTCATCTTTGGCCAAAAGAAATGTGTAGCAAGTATATCCTCCGTCTTCTTGACGCCAAAGTGTCCCATTAATCCTCCTCCATGCGCCTCCTGCAACAACAAAAGACGAATGGAGCTAGCTGGAATGCATAGCTTGTTAGCACGAAACACAAATCCATCGTTAAGAACGAACTTGTTCCAAGTTCTCCCTTCCTTACAATTCTGCAATATATCTTTAAATTCAGCATCATGAACATATTGATCTTTGACGGTCTCCAAACCAAATATTTTAAAGTCAAGTTGTGAAAGCATAGTATAATGACGAGACAAGGCATCAGCAATAACATTTTCTTTACCCTTCTTGTGTTTAATGACATAAGGGAAAGTCTGAATGAATTCAACCCATTTAGCATGTCTACGGTTCAGTTTTGCTTGACTTTTAATGTGTTTCAAAGATTCATGATCAGAATGTATAACAAATTCCTTGGGCCATAAATAATGTTGCCATGTTTCTAAGGTCCGAACAAGAGCATATAATTCTTTATCATAAGTAGAATAGTTCAGACTAGGCCCACTCAATTTTTCAGAAAAGTATGCAACAGGTTTTCCATCTTGTAATAACACACCTCCTAATCCAATTCCACTAGCATCATATTCAAGCTCAAAAGTCTTATTGAAATTAGGAAGTTGGAGTAAAGGAGCATGTGTCAACTTATCTTTCAATACCGTGAAAGCTTCTTCCTGTGCGGTACCCCAAACAAAAGGCACATCCTTCTTTGTAAGCTCGTTGAGAGGTGCAGCAATGGTGCCGAAATCTCTCACAAAATGCCTATAGAAACCAGCGAGGCCAAGGAAACTCCTCACTTGTGTGACCGTTTTGGGCTGCCGCCAATTCTCAATAGCTTCAATCTTGGCTTTATCAACTTCAATTCCCTGTGGAGTAACAACATAGCCAAGAAAAGATACTCGGTCGGTGCAAAAGGTGCACTTTCCAAGGTTTCCAAACAAACGTGCATCACGTAGAGCAATAAAAACAACACGTAAATGTTCCAAATGTTCCTGCAAAGATTTGCTATAAATCAATATGTCATCAAAGTAAACTACCACAAATCGTCCAATGAAAGCACGTAAAACTTCGTTCATTAACCTCATGAAAGTACTAGGTGCATTAGTTAACCCAAAAGGCATGACTAACCACTCATATAATCTAAACTTAGTTTAAAATGCTGTTTTCCATTCATAACCCAATTTCATACGAATTTGATGGTATCCACTACGCAAATCAACTTTGGAGAATATTGTAGAGCCCCTCAATTCATCAAGCATGTCATCTAGCCTAGGAATAGGATGACGATAACAAATAGTAATATTATTAATGCCTCTACAATCAACGCACATACGTGACGTGCCATCCTTTTTCGGCACTAAAATGATAGGAACAGCACAAGGACTAAGGGATTCGCGTATATAACCTTTGTCGAGCAGTTCTTGTACTTGACGCATAATCTCCTTCGTCTCCTCTGGATTGGTACGGTATGGTGCACGGTTGGGTAGCGAAGCACCGGGAATTAAGTCAATTTGATGCTCAATCCCGCGAATAGGTGGTAATCCCGGTGGCACGTCTTGTGGAAAGACGTCAGCGAACTCCTGCAAAATGTTAGTGACAGCAGGGGGCAAAGAGGAAGGCACGTCCTCGAATGAAAATAATTCCTTTTTGCACACAAAAGCATAGCAAACAGATTTGCTAAAATCTAGCTTATCAATATAAGATTTGGTGGCAAGTAAACATGCACTTTTCAATTTAATTTCAGAAACAACAGTAGATGGTTTATTATTAGGCTTCATTTGGTGCTCAAATTCTTTTGCCACAATCTGATTTTCACTCTTATTTGTCTCCTGTTTTGCTTTATTAGCTCTATTAATATCATCTTTCAAAATGGAATCAGGAGTCATAGGAAGCAAAGTAATATTCTTATCGTTATGAACAAGAGTATACTGATTGTTTCTACCATGGTGTACAGAATTTTTATCAAATTGCCATGGTCTACCAAGTAATAAGGAACATGCTTGCATAGGTACCACATCACAATCAACATAATCAGCATATGTAGAAATACAAAAATGCACACAAACAGTAGGTGTTACCTTAACCTTGCCGCTGTTGTTGAACCATTGGATGTAGTAAGGATGTGGATGTGGTCTTGTGGTGAGAGATAGCTTCTCCACCATCTCCATGCTAGCCAAGTTATTGCAGCTCCCTCCATCTATGATCACGTGAACAGAACGTTCCTTCACAACTCCCTTTGTATGGAACAAATTATGCCTCTGATTTTGCTCAGCTTGTGTAACCTGCACACTCAAAACACGTTGAGCAACTAAATAGTCATACCTGTCAGCATCTTCAGGAGCCATGTATTGCGTCTCATGATCAGAATCGTCTCCACCATGTTCTTCACGTGTAATAAGAGCCAAGGTCTCCTCGTCATAGTCACTAGCGGACTCATACCCACCATCCTCAGTAACAATCATCACACGCTTAGATGGGCATTCTCTCGCATAATGACCTCCACCCTTGCAACGTCGACAAATAATATCATGTGTTTGCCCTGTTGATGCCATGGATGAAGAAGAGCTCTTTGCAGGCCCAGAAGGTGTGCTCTTGGCAGATAGTGGTGATTGTGCCTGCTTTATTGTATCACGGTTGGAGGTGGCAGCCGACGGAGGCGCCGGTGTAGCAGAACGTGTGGAAGTAGATGATGCACGTGGTGTCCATGATAAAGGTCGACCTGCAGAAAAGTTAGTCCGCGCCAATGCCTGTCGATCCTGCACTTCACGTTCAGCTTTACAAGCAAGATGGAATAAACGAGTGATAGTAGTATACTCCTTATACTCTAGAATCGTCTGAATCTCTCTATTTAATCCACCCATAAAACGTGCAAGCATAGCTTCATTCTCCTCAACAATACCACATCTAATCATGCCAGTTTGTAATTCCTGATAATATTCTTCTACAGAATTTTTCCCTTGTCTTAAGCACTGCAATTTTTGAAGTAATTCACGTTGATAATATGGTGGAACCCAACGAGTACGCATAGCAGTTTTCAAAGCAGCCCAAGTAGCCGGAATAGGATATAATCTACAATGCTCAGACCACCAAACACATGCAAAACTAGTGAATGCACAAACAGCAGCAGGAACACGTCTCTCCTCGGGATATTGTAAACATGTAAATCGTTGTTCAGTTTCTAACTCCCAAGTAAGATATATATCAGGAACATATCTACCCTCAAATGGTGGAATATTCAATTTTAGTTTAGGGAGATGGTCATGATCTCGTACCTGAGGGTGAGCCCTACCATTGCCATTATTTGCATGTGGACGACCTGGTGGTTGCTGTGCTAGTGGTGGCACGTAGTTCTGATTGTGATCAACCTCATCCTCATAATCTCCCACATAATCATCCTCCTCCACATCAGCAGTAGGAGCCACAGAAGTATCAACAGCAGCACCAGCAGTTTGGCCCGACTGAAGAGGGACACGGCTCGCTCGGTGGAGGGCTGTTTCCCGACGTGGAGGTAGTCGATGTTGTTGCTGTTGTTGCAGAGGTGCGGCAGGAGCAGCCAGTGGTGGTGGTGGAAAACGCGAAAGCAATTCAGCAAACTTGTTATCAAGCTTTGTTTCAAACGTCTTCTCCATGCCATCTATCTTCTCCATGGCCTCTTCAAATCTGTTTATCACGTCGTGCACCTGTCCACTCATCATTTGCTGAAACGTATCATGAAGCTCCTTGTTCGTCAAGTTCTCCCAGTCAGTCTCGTCAGCTTGTGATCCTGGCATGGTTAGCAGCAATAGAAACACACAAGAATATGATCCTACAGACTACTAACAAGTGGTGGTGGTGGCGGGTGTCACAAATCCGTCAAGCAAATCTCAAATTCTTACCAGTTCTTACCCAGCAGCAGGCGGTGATCGGCAACCGCTGTAGTCAAAACTCTCAAAAGCTTGGATAGAGCGATTGCCAGGGAGAGTCAAACGCACGACGTAGATGTATGTGGAGCTGGGAAGGCTTATAGTATGGTAGCAAAAAGGGTCAGCAATAATCAATTCAGAGATGCAAAGTTGAATAAACGCTCAACGACGGTACTGTGCTGGTCCTAGGCTAGACCGTGCTAGAGACGCGAGCCTAGAACACTAACAAAATCACGGCGCTGCACGTAAATAAGGGAAAAGCACACTCTGGAACTCTTTTTTTTCGCTCTTTTTTTTTGCTCTCCTTTTTTTTGCGCTCCTCTTTTTTTTTGCGAAAAATCACTATAATGGCGAGTGTCTCAAAACTCTTCCCTCGTCAAACTGATAGGATGGGCACAAAAATTTTTTTCACTTTTTTTCGGAAATCAGGGCAGCGACGACGAGAAAGTGCGACAAAAAATCACTATGATGGCACGTGGCTCAAAAGACTCAAAAAAGCCTAAAAATAGGATAGGGAAAAAAATTTGCCCGTGAAATTTTTGGCCTAAAAACTGCCCGGGGGTCTCCAAACTCTTTTTTTTTCGAGACCTACGCAGGCAAGGAAATACGAAACGGAATTTAGATTGATCTCAAGAACAAACCTAATATGAGAAGAACTCGGATTGGTGGTGGATATATGGTTGTGGTATATGGCAGCGGTGGTGGTATATGGATACAGATTGGTGGTGGTATATGGATACGGATTGGTGGTGGTATATGGATATGGATTCAGAGCGGTGGCGGATAAGCAAAAGTGGTAGATGGGCGATGATGATGGTGCGGCGGCGGCGTGACAACTTATGACCAGAACTCGAAACTCTAAAAGACTAGACTCTAAGACCAGCAACTTGACACGACGATGCAACCGCAAATTCAACAAAGCAAAAACCCTAAAAAGATTATGCAAAGGCTCAGATTGGTTCGGATATGATGAACTAACCCTAATTTTTTTTCTGGCTTTTTCGTGGACTGTAGGTATGAAGAACAGACTCGATCTAATCTATGAAAAACTGTAAAATCTCACCGAGCAACCTGGAAATCTGATACCACTTGATAGAGGCTAAGGTGTCCCGATGTTTCGATGAGATGGTGGCTATCGTTTTCTATGGGAGTCGACCTTGACGATCCGACTACGAACGTGCGAGACGTCGCGCCTTAGCAATCGCTAAACCAACTTCCGAGGGTTATTGACCACGCCGGAGCACGATCAACCTGACCACGAGGGTTTGTTTCCTGCGAGCAAACGAAGAACAAGCAAGAAACTGAGATTGCAATCGGGATATTGCGAATATAAGATGAAAGCTTTATTGATCAAGGTGGGGTTCTGTGACGTCTTGGTCTGGTCGTTGGACACAAACGAAGTACGCGAAGTTGCAGCTATGGCGAACTTTTAATCTAAACAAAACCCAAAGTCTAAACGACGCCCTAAGGGTTGTATATATGGAGGAAGAGGGGGGAATTTCGTGGCCCTTGAGGGTGGGGTCCGAAACCAACCCTAACTCTTGTTCCCCACACATACGGACTCTAAAAATAGCCTATACTTAAGTATTTCGAAATTACATGGGCCTGGCCCATTAATAAGGTGACGCAGCACCTAGAATAGCCTATGGACGAATATTATGAAGTGGCATCTTGTATATTTTGTCCAAGGCTTCATGCACTCCTTATGGCGGTTTCAAAGTCCTGAAATCATCACTTGTAACTCCGTTCTTGATCCCCTTGCGCATGCCATCAACTCCATGCGTGTTCTTGCTCCAATGTTCATCCTTCTCCAAGCTAGGCCCTTCATTTGTAAGCAAAACAAATGTATCCAATTTAGGCAGCATCATAATCTCATGAACATTAGAATCATTACCAAGAAACGAAAGTACCTGGTAATTTAATTGGCGTGCGCGAGCTCTAGTAATTGGTCCAGTATATGTAACAGTAGGGGCTATGGGTGTAACAATGGTATTGATGTCCTCATCAACGGGTGAAAAAAATATTAAGAAACTCAAAAGTCCACTAACACCATTGTGCACCCCATCCCCTCCAAGACTACTAAATATTCGGCCAATTTCCTATTACACCTTGATGTCGAATTGCTAATAAAAAACATCAATCAGTTTCACTAATCATTATGGCCAAGATGGTCTTTTTATTCCACCTTAGGGTCTCTTTGATCCTAAATATTTTCTCTTTGATTCCGTACGATTTTCTTCTATGTGGATGCTTTATTTGTATGAGTGAATCAACACTATAGAGAAACAATCTACAAATTCTTTTGCACTATATTTCTTAGGAAAAAAATTATTCGACACTAACCTATTCGAACAACCCTTCATGTGATTCCAAGGAATAAAATTCTAGTTTGTTGTTCACATATTGAAGATACTCTGGTGGCATTGAATGGAACATAATTTTGCCGTGCATTCATGGCAGATGTTTGTTATTCATTTGGGAAAGCATGTCAGGTTGCGGGGCAGTGATGGTTGATGGATGCCAAGGGGGAAATAAATCAGCAGGGAGAAAAAATTAATGGCAAAGCATTTTTTGTAGAAAAGTGTCATAAAATAGAATTGGACAATAACAAAAGTGAATTATGTATGTTGTGTCTTCCTAAGTATTCATAGTCATGGCCAAAAATGGACTATCAATAAGAACTTGCCAAATGTAAATGATCCGTAAACAAATTCATGGATCTAGAGGTAGAACTATATGATAAGACACACATCTTAATATAATTTTTATCTGTATTTGTACATACTGTCCAATGTAGATGGTCCTACCGAAATCCTTAGATGAACACCCATGACGACCGTTCTGAACAGGGCAACCCCCGGTGCAAAAGACAAAGTGGGACCTAATTTTCGTAAGAAAATCGACAGAACTAAAACCACAAAGATTGACGGCTGATATTTAAAGAAGAATCGTTTCTTGCACGCAGCACGTCTACATCTGATTTTCTCCTTTGTTAGTTCGACTCCAACTGCTTAGCTTCTTAATGCGTACCTCTCACGACTCCATTGTTTCTTGCACGCAACACGTCTACGTCCGATTTTCTCCTTTGTTAGTTCGGCTCCAACTACCTAGCTTCTTCGTGCGTACCTCTCACGACTCCCCATCCTCGCTCGAGTAGATGTGGTACCACATGTATATTGATTTGGGGGAGGAGCAATGAATCAAATGATCATGTCTATGTGGATCAACTTCTGGAGGAGAAGCACTGCTTGTTACTGCTATAGCCTAGGACTTCGGAGGGAGATAGACATGGTGAGGTGTGAGGGTGCAACTTCTCCTATGTGGTGGATGATTGGATGAACATATATAATTTGAAATCAATAGATTCGAGATCATCAAACAAAAGCTCAATGTAGAGTAAAGGGATAGACCATAACATGTACTGTAATTGACGTTAATGAAGCTGAGAATCTGGTGGACGATGCCGATGATGTCATCCGTCGTGAATTTTACAGGCTCTCGCCGATGACCTAATATTAGAAGCCCCAATTCAGTCTCGTGGTTACCTTTTGCATACACATGCTTGATTGGTAAGTCATGCTTAATTGATAGACATGGATGCCTCATACGTGGTGTACCTTGAACATTGAAGAAGTAGAGCCAGAGGTGATGAGGACATCGATACAATTGTTACACCCACAGCCCCTGCTGCTATACATACTGGACCAATTACTAGAGCTCGTGCACGCCAACTAAATTACCAGGTACTTTCGTTTCTTGGTAATGATTCTAATGTTCATGAGAATATGATGCTGCCTAAATTGGATACATTTGTTTTGCTTACAAATGAAGGGCCTAGCTTGGAGAAGGATGAACATTGGAGCAAGAACAAGCATGGAGATGATGGCATGCGCAAGGGGAACAAGAACGGAGTTACAAGTGATGATTTCAGGACTTTGAAGCCACCATAATGGGTGCATGAAGCCTTGGACGAAATATACAAGATGCCACTTCATAAATTTCGTCCCGAGGCTATTTTAGGTGCTGCGTCACCTTATTATTGGGCCAGGCCCATGTAATTTCGAAATACATAAGTATAGGCTATTTTTAGAGTCCGTATGTGTGGGGAAACAAGAGATAGGGTTGATTTCGGACCCCTCCACCAAGGGTCACGAAATTCCCCCCCTCTTCCTCCATATATACAGCCCTTAGGGCATCGTTTAGACTTTGGGTTTTGTTTAGATTAAAAGTTCGCCATAGCTGCAACTTCGCGTACTTCGTTTGTGTTCAACGACCAGACAAAGGCGTCACAGAACCCCACCTTGATCAATAAAGCTTTCATCTTATATTCGCAATATCCAGATTGCAATCTCAGTTTCTTGCTTGTTCTTCGTTTGCTCGCAGGAAACAGACCCTCGTGGTCAGGTTGATCGTGCTCCGGCGTGGTCAATAACCTCTCGGAGTTGGTTTAGCGATTGCTAAGGCGCGACGTCCTCGCACGTTCGTAGTCGGATCGTCAAAGTCGACTTCCACCAAAGCGAAATCCACCATCTCATCGAAAGACGGGACACCTTAGCCTCTATCACAAGTAGTACTAAAAAGCAGTTTAGTCCCCAACTTAGCCCACAAACATCTCCAAAAGTGGCTAAGAAATTTAGTATCACGATCTGAAACAATAGTATTTGGCACACCATGCAAGCGAATAATTTCACGAAAGAACAAATCAGCAACATTAATAGCATCATCACTTTTATGACATGGTATAAAGTGTGCCATTTTCGAGAATCTATCCACGACAACAAATATGCTATCCCTCCCCTTCTTTGTTCGAGGTAAACCTAAAACAAAGTCCATAGATATATCCTCCCAAGGAACACTAGGTACAGGCAAAGGCATATATAAACCATGAGGATTGAGTCGTGACTTAGCTTTTTGACATGTAGTGCAGCGAGCAATAAAACGCTCAACATCCCGTCTCATCTTTGGCCAAAAGAAATGTGTAGCAAGTACGTCCTCCGTCTTCTTCACGCCAAAGTGTCCCATTAATCCTCCTCCATGCGCCTCCTGCAACAACAAAAGACAAACGGAGCTAGCTGGAATGCATAGCTTGTTAGCACGAAACACAAATCCATCGTTAACAACAAACTTGTTCCACATTCTCCCTTCTTTACAATTCTGCATTACATCTTTAAAATCAGCATCATGCACATATTGATCTTTGATGGTCTCCAAACCAAATATTTTGAAGTCAAGTTGTGAAAGCATAGTATAGCGACGAGACAATGCATCAGCAATAACATTTTCTTTTCCCTTCTTGTGTTTAATGACATAAGGGAAAGTCTCAATGAATTCAACCCATTTAGCATGTCTACGATTCAGTTTAGCTTGACTTTTAATATGTTTCAAAGATTCATGATCAGAATGTATAACAAATTCTTTGGGCCATAAATAATGTTGCCATGTTTCTAAAGTCCGAACAAGAGCATATAATTCTTTATCATAAGTAGAATAATTCAGACTAGGCCCACTCAATTTTTCAGAAAAGTATGCAAGAGGTTTGCCATCTTGTAATAACACACCTCCTAATCCAATTCCACTAGCATCACATTCAAGCTCAAAAGTCTTATTAAAATCAGGAAGTTGGAGTAAAGGAGCATGTGTCAACTTATCTTTCAATACCGTGAAGGCTTCTTCCTGTGCGGTACCCCAAAGAAAAGGCACATCTTTCTTTGTAAGCTCATTGAGAGGTGCAGCAATGGTGCTGAAATCTCTCACAAAACGCCTATAGAATCCAGCGAGGCCAAGAAAACTCCTCACTTGTGTGACCGTTTTGGGCTGCGGCCAACTCTCAATAGCTTCAATCTTGGCTTTATCAACTTCAATTCCCTGTGGAGTAACAACATAGCCAAGAAAAGATACTCGGTCGGTGCAAAAGGTGCACTTCCCAAGGTTACCAAACAAACGTTGATGAGGACATCAATACAATTGTTACACCCACAGCCCCTGCTGCTATACATACTGGACCAATTACTAGAGCTCCTGCACGCCAACTAAATTACCAGGTACTTTCGTTTCTTGGTAATGATTCTAATGTTCATGAGAATATGATGCTGCCTAAATTGGATACATTTGTTTTGCTTACAAATGAAGGGCCTAGCTTGGAGAAGGATGAACATTGGAGCAAGAACAAGCATGGAGATGATGGCATGCGCAAGGGGAACAAGAACGGAGTTACAAGTGATGATTTCAGGACTTTGAAGCCACCATAATGGGTGCATGAAGCCTTGGACGAAATATACAAGATGCCACTTCATAAATTTCGTCCCGAGGCTATTTTAGGTGCTGCGTCACCTTATTATTGGGCCAGGCCCATGTAATTTCGAAATACATAAGTATAGGCTATATTTAGAGTCCGTATGTGTGGGGAAACAAGAGATAGGGTTGATTTCGGACCCCTCCACCAAGGGCCACGAAATTCCCCCCTCTTCCTCCATATATACAGCCCTTAGGGCATCGTTTAGACTTTGGGGTTTTGTTTAGATTAAAAGTTCGCCATAGCTGCAACTTCGCATACTTCGTTTGTGTTCAACGACCAGACAAAGGCGTCACAGAACCCCACCTTGATCAATAAAGCTTTCATCTTATATTCGCAATATCCAGATTGCAATCTTAGTTTCTTGCTTGTTCTTCGTTTGCTCGCAGGAAACAGACCCTCGTGGTCAGGTTGATCGTGCTCCGGCGTGGTCAATAACCTCTCGGAGTTGGTTTAGCGATTGCTAAGGCGCGACGTCCTCGCACGTTCGTAGTCGGATCGTCAAAGTCGACTTCCACCAAAGCGAAATCCACCATCTCATCGAAAGACGGGACACCTCCGCCTCTATCAAGTGGTATCAGATTTCCAGGTTGCTCGGTGAGATTTTACAGTTTTTCGTAGTTTAGATCGAGTCTGTTCTTCATACCTATAGTCCACAAAAAAGCCACAAAAAAAAATTAGGGTTAGTTCATCATATCCGAACCAATCTGAGCCTTGCATAATCTTTTTAGGGTTTTGCTTTGTTGAATTTGCGGTTGCATCGTCGTGTCTAGTTGCTGGTCTTAGAGTCTAGTCTTTTAGAGTTTCGAGTTCTGGTCATAAGTTGTCACGCCGCCGCCGCACCATCATCATCGCCCCTGCCATCTACCACCATATATCCACCACCAATCCGAGTTCTTGTCATATTAGGTTTGTTTTCAGGATCCATCCAGATTCCGATTCGTGTTTCCTTGCCGGAGTAGGTTTCGAAAAAAAAAGAGTCGGGTAGCCACGCTCCGTTTAGGCCCAAAATTTTTCGAAAACACATTTTTCGAAAAAAAATTTGGCTATCCTATTTTTAGGTGTTTCTGAGTGTTTTGAGACAGGTGCCATTATAGGAAGTTTTTTTTGACCCGTTTCCAGTTTTTGGGTCCGGGCAGTCGAAAAAAAAAATTGGTCGAAAAATTTCGTGCCCATCCTGTCAGTTTGAGCTAGGAAGAGTTTTGAGACACTCGCCATTATAGTGATTTTTCGCAAAAAAAGAAAAAAGCAGCGCAAAAAAAAAGAGCGAAAAAAAAATTCAGAGTGTGCTTTTCCCTTGTTTACGTGCCGCGCCGTGATTTTGTTGGTGTTCTAGGCTCGCGTCTCTAGCACAGTCTAGCCTAGGACCAGCACAGTACCGTCGTTGAGCGTTTATTCAACTTTGCATCTCTGAATTGATTATTGCTGACCCTTTTTGCTACCATAGTATAAGCCTTCCCAGCTCCACATACATCTACGTCGTGCGTTTGACTCTCCCTGGTAATCGCTCTATCCAAGCTTTGAGAGTTTTGACTACAACGGTTGCCGATCACCGCCTGTTGCTGGGTAAGAACTGGTAAGAATTTGAGTTTTGCTTGACGGATTTGTGACACCCACCACCACCACTTGTTCGTAGTCTGTAGGATCATATTCTTGTGTATTTCTATTGCTGCTAACCATGCCAGGATCACAAGTCGACGAGATTGACTGGGAGAATTTATCGAACAAGGAGCTTCATGATAAGTTTCAGCAAATGATGACTGAACAGGTGCAAGATGTGCTGAACAATTTTGAAGAGGCCATGGAGAAGATCACTGGCCTTGAGAAGACGTTCGAAACAAAGCTCGATAACAGATTTAATGAATTGCTCGCGCGTCTTCCACCACCACCACCCGCTGCACCTAACGCACCTCTCCAACAACAACAACAACGACTACCTCCACGTCGTGAAATAGACCTTCGCCGAGCGAGCCGTGTTCCTCTTGCGTTTGGCCAAACTGTTGGTGCTGCTGTTGATACTTCTGTGGCTCCTGCTACTGCTGTTGCTGGTACCCAGGAGGATGATGAGTATGCAGGCGATTATGAGGATGAGGTTGATCAAAATCAGATCTACGAGCAGCCACCAGCACCACCACCAGCAGGTCGACCTCAGGTATATATTCGTAATGGTAGGCCTGCACCACCACCTCAGGTACGAGATGATGTCCATATTCCTAAACTGAAATTGAATATTCCACCATTTGAGGGTAGATATGTTCCTGATATATATCTTACTTGGGAGTTAGAAACTGAACAACGATTTACATGTTTACAATATCCTGAGGAGAGACGAGTTGCTGCTGCTGTTTGTGCTTTCACTAGTTTTGCATGTGTATGGTGGTCTGAACATTGTAGATTGTATCCTATTCCAACTACTTGGGCCGCTTTGAAAACTGCTATGCGTACGCGTTGGGTTCCACCATATTATCAACGTGAATTGCTTCAAAAATTACAGCGTTTAAGACAAGGAAAAAATTCTGTAGAAGAATATTATCAGGAATTACAAACTGGCATGATTAGATGTGGTATTGTTGAGGAGAATGAAGCTATGCTTGCACGTTTTCTGGGTGGATTAAATAGAGAGATTCAGACCATTCTAGACTATAAGGAGTATACTAATATCACTCGTTTATTCCATCTTGCTTGTAAAGCTGAACGTGAAGTGCAGGATCGACAAGCATTGGGGCGAACTAACTTTTCTGCAGGCCGACCTTCATCATGGACACCACGTGCATCTTCTACTTCAACTGCACCAGCACCTCCATCAGGTGCCACCTCCAGCCGTGATACAAGAAAACAGGCACAACCGCCATTATCTGCCAAGAGCGCACCTGCGGGGCCTACATAGCATTCTTCTTCTTCCATAGCATCAACAGGGCACACAAGTGATATTATTTGTCGTCGTTGTAAGGGAGGAGGTCATTATGCGAGAGAATGCAAATCTCCGCGTGTGATGATTGCTACCGCGGATGGTGGATATGAGTCCGCTAGTGACTATGATGAGGAGACTTTGGCTCTTATTACACGTGAAGAACATGGTGGAGATGATTCTGATAATGAGACGCAATACATGGCTCCTGAAGACGCTGACAGGTATGAATGTTTAGTTGCTCAACGTGTTTTGAGTGTGCAGATCACACAAGCTGAGCAAAATCGGAGGCACAATTTGTTCCATACCAAGGGAGTTGTGAAGGAACGTTCTGTGCGCGTCATCATAGACGGAGGGAGCTGCAACAACTTGGCTAGCATGGAGATGGTCGAGAAGCTTTCTCTCACCACAAGACCACATCCACATCCTTACTACATCCAATGGTTCAACAACAGCGGCAAGGTTAAGGTAACACGTACTGTTCGTGTGCATTTTAGTATATCTACATATGCTGATTATGTTGATTGTGATGTGGTACCTATGCAAGCATGTTCCTTATTACTTGGTAGACCATGGCAATTTGATAAAAATTCTGTACACCATGGTAGAAACAATCACTATACTCTTGTTCATAAGGATAAAAATATTACTTTGCTTCCTATGACTCCTGATTCCATTTTGAAAGATGATATTAATAGAGCTAATAAAGCAAAACAGGAGACGAATAAGAGTGAAAATCAGATTGTGGCAAAAGAATTTGAGCAACAAATGAAGCCTAATAATAAACCATCTAGTGTTGCTTCTGAAATTAAATTGAAAAGTGCATGTTTATTTGCCACCAAATCTGATATTGATGAGCTAGATTTCAGTAAATCTGTTTGCTATGCTTTTGTGTGCAAAGAGCCATTATTTTCATTCGAGGACGTGCCTTCCTCTTTGCCTCCTGCTGTCACTAACATTTTGCAGGAGTTCGCTGACGTCTTTCCACAAGACGTGCCACCGGGATTACCGCCTATTCGAGGGATTGAGCATCAGATTGACTTAATTCCCGGTGCTTCACTGCCAAACCGTGCACCATACCGTACCAATCCAGAGGAGACGAAGGAGATTATGCGTCAAGTACAAGAGCTTCTCGACAAAGGTTATATACGCGAATCCCTTAGTCCTTGTGTTGTTCCTATTATTCTAGTGCCGAAAAAGGATGGTACATCACGTATGTGTGTTGATTGTAGAGGCATTAATAATATTACTATTCGTTATCGTCATCCTATTCCTAGGCTAGATGATATGCTTGATGAATTGAGTGGCTCTACAATATTCTCCAAAGTTGATTTACGTAGTGGATACCATCAAATTCGTATGAAATTGGGAGATGAATGGAAAACAGCATTTAAAACTAAGTTTGGATTATATGAGTGGTTAGTCATGCCTTTCGGGTTAACTAATGCACCTAGTACTTTCATGAGATTAATGAATGAAGTTTTACGTGCTTTCATTGGACGATTTGTGGTAGTTTACTTTGATGACATATTGATTTATAGCAGATCTTTGGAAGAACATTTGGGACATTTACGTGCTGTTTTTATTGCTCTACGTGATGCATGTTTGTTTGGTAACCTTGGGAAGTGCACCTTTTGCACCGACCGAGTATCTTTTCTTGGCTATGTTGTTACTCCACAGGGAATTGAAGTTGATAAAGCCAAGATTGAAGCTATTGAGAGTTGGCCGCAGCCCAAAACGGTCACACAAGTGAGGAGTTTCCTTGGCCTCGCTGGTTTCTATAGGCGTTTTGTGAGAGATTTCAGCACCATTGCTGCACCTCTCAATGAGCTTACAAAGAAAGATGTGCCTTTTCTTTGGGGTACCGCACAGGAAGAAGCCTTCACGGTATTGAAAGATAAGTTGACACATGCTCCTTTACTCCAACTTCCTGATTTTAATAAGACTTTTTGAGCTTGAATGTGATGCTAGTGGAATTGGATTAGGAGGTGTGTTATTACAAGATGGCAAACCTGTTGCATACTTTTCTGAAAAATTGAGTGGGCCTAGTCTGAATTATTCTACTTATGATAAAGAATTATATGCTCTTGTTCGGACTTTAGAAACATGGCAACATTATTTATGGCCCAAAGAATTTGTTATACATTCTGATCATGAATCTTTGAAACATATTAAAAGTCAAGCTAAACTGAATCGTAGACATGCTAAATGGGTTGAATTCATTGAGACTTTCCCTTATGTCATTAAACACAAGAAGGGAAAAGAAAATGTTATTGCTGATGCATTGTCTCGTCGCTATACTATGCTTTCACAACTTGACTTCAAAATATTTGGTTTGGAGACCATCAAAGATCAATATGTGCATGATGCTGATTTTAAAGATGTAATGCAGAATTGTAAAGAAGGGAGAATGTGGAACAAGTTTGTTGTTAACGATGGATTTGTGTTTCGTGCTAACAAGCTATGCATTCCAGCTAGCTCCGTTTGTCTTTTGTTGTTGCAGGAGGCGCATGGAGGAGGATTAATGGGACACTTTGGCGTGAAGAAGACGGAGGACGTACTTGCTACACATTTCTTTTGGCCAAAGATGAGACGGGATGTTGAGCGTTTTATTGCTCGCTGCACTACATGTCAAAAAGCTAAGTCACGACTCAATCCTCATGGTTTATATATGCCTTTGCCTGTACCTAGTGTTCCTTGGGAGGATATATCTATGGACTTTGTTTTAGGTTTACCTCGAACAAAGAAGGGGAGGGATAGCATATTTGTTGTCGTGGATAGATTCTCGAAAATGGCACACTTTATACCATGTCATAAAAGCGATGATGCTGTTAATGTTGCTGATTTGTTCTTTCGTGAAATTATTCGCTTGCATGGTGTGCCAAAAACTATTGTTTCAGATCGTGATACTAAATTTCTTAGCCACTTTTGGAGATGTTTATGGGCTAAGTTGGGGACTAAACTGCTTTTTAGTACTACTTGTCACCCCCAAACTGATGGACAAACTGAAGTAGTCAATAGAATGTTGTCTACTATGCTTAGGGCTGTTTTGAAGAATAATAAGAAAATGTGGGAGGAATGCTTGCCTGATAGTGAATTTGCTTATAATCGTTCATTGCATTCTACTACTAAGATGTGCCCTTTTGAAGTTGTGTATGGTTTCCTACCTCGTGCACCTATTGATTTGTTGCCTCTTCCATCTTCGGAGAAGGTTAATTTTGATGCTAAACAACGTGCTAAATTGATTTAAAAAATGCATGAGTTAACTAAGGAAAACATTGAGCGTATGAATGCTAAATATAAATTTGCTGGAGATAAGGGTAGAAAACATGTTGTGTTTGCACCTGGAGATCTTGTTTGTTTACATTTGCGTAAGGATAGATTTCCTGATTTGCGCAAATCAAAGTTAATGCCACGTGCTGATGGTCCCTTTAAGGTGTTAGAGAAAATAAATGATAATGCATATAAACTTGAGCTGCTTGCAGATTTTGGGGTTAGTCCCACTTTTAACATTGCAGATTTGAAGCCTTATTTGGGTGAGGAAGATGAACTTCCGTCGAGGACGACTTCGTTTCAAGAAGGGGAGGATGATGAGGACATCAATACAATTGTTACACCCACAGCCCCTGCTGCTATACATACTGGACCAATTACTAGAGCTCGTGCACGCCAACTAAATTACCAGGTACTTTCGTTTCTTGGTAATGATTCTAATGTTCATGAGAATATGATGCTGCCTAAATTGGATACATTTGTTTTGCTTACAAATGAAGGGCCTAGCTTGGAGAAGGATGAACATTGGAGCAAGAACAAGCATGGAGATGATGGCATGCGCAAGGGGAACAAGAACGGAGTTACAAGTGATGATTTCAGGACTTTGAAGCCACCATAATGGGTACATGAAGCCTTGGACGAAATATACAAGATGCCACTTCATAAATTTCGTCCCGAGGCTATTTTAGGTGCTGCGTCACCTTATTATTGGGCCAGGCCCATGTAATTTTGAAATACATAAGTATAGGCTATTTTTAGAGTCCGTATGTGTGGGGAAACAAGAGATAGGGTTGATTTCGGACCCCTCCACCAAGGGCCACGAAATTCCCCCCCTCTTCCTCCATATATACAGCCCTTAGGGCATCGTTTAGACTTTGGGTTTTGTTTAGATTAAAAGTTCGCCATAGCTGCAACTTCGCGTACTTCGTTTGTGTTCAACGACCAGACAAAGGCGTCACAGAACCCCACCTTGATCAATAAAGCTTTCATCTTATATTCGCAATATCCAGATTGCAATCTTAGTTTCTTGCTTGTTCTTCGTTTGCTCGCAGGAAACAGACCCTCGTGGTCAGGTTGATCGTGCTCCGGCGTGGTCAATAACCTCTCGGAGTTGGTTTAGCGATTGCTAAGGCGCGACGTCCTCGCACGTTCGTAGTCGGATCGTCAAAGTCGACTTCCACCAAAGCGAAATCCACCATCTCATCGAAAGACGGGACACCTCCGCCTCTATCAAGAGGACAGTCTGCTTGAATCTTGATAGTGGCCATTCATGTGGTGGATGGACTTGTGCATCTCCTCGAGCATGGCAATGGTAGATCAACTTCTCCAGTCGGTGGCAGGACAAGAGTTAATCACGGCATCATGCGTGCAATCCCTCAACACCGTGATCAACAACAGGGCATCCAACCATTAGCACTTTGGGGCCCATCCACTACAGATGCCAGCCCGTCTAATAAGCCCCGCAGGTCAGGACTTGACCGCATGCATAGCAGCGAACCAGCCAGCCTGCAGATCAAAAATCAGGGCGACCTTCATTGTTTTTTCTCATGGTGGGGCCCCTATGAATTTGGGGGCCTGTGCCATCGCCCACCTTGCACCCCCCATCGACGGGTCTGACTTCTGAAGAAATCCCTTGCAGTAGCAAAACTCCTCATGCAAAATTTAGACAAGGGCCGCTCTTTGGTTACACACGGGCATGCACATTATCTGTTTGAATGATTGAATGAGCCATGGTGCAAAGAAGTATTTGATCTCGTCGGCACAATAACATTGGATGAGTTGCACTGACTCCCTGTTCGGGTTTCCAGACGGATAAAAAGGATCTTGCTCAATGTCCTCGACGATCTGGATCTTGCTCTGGCCTTAATGAGAGAAAGGTAGGTGGATGAGCATGAGGTCGCCGTCGCACATAGCGTTGAGTTGACCAAGCACCCCTCGACCCCCCACCTCCCAGACTTACAGACGACCAGCTCCTCGTCCCATGGGAACCCATGATCTGCATGTCCTCGCCGCTCGAGGCACATATCGAGGCGACCACCTCCTCCCACACTTCCTGCCAGGGCTCTCCCTCCCGCTTCCCTCAACCTGCAGGGCTCCTCCCTCCGCAGCAGGCGACCGGTGTCGGGGTGTGCGTGCATGTGGATCTATCGTAGCGTAGCGGCAAAGGCTCTGCGTATTTATATTGATCGAGAGCAGGAGACATTTTTAGTGGGCCGGGCCATGATTCCGTCTGAAATCTGACTCTTACGTATAGGTTTTTGGGCAGTACACGTGCAGCGTACGTAGGCCTCTTCCTCCGAGCTGTTATTTTCCTGAAATAAAATTTCTATAGATCTATCTATTTTTAATCTCAGCTGTCAATATTTATGGTTAACATAAAATCAATGGATCTAAAGGGACGACGTATAGAAAACTATGAAAACTTTTATCTTTTAATATTAGGTAAAGATAAAGATATAGAGAAAAAAACCTAGAAAAAGTAGAATCAATTGCTTAGCCGCGTGGCCCATCCGGGACGAGCAAAATCGACGGGAACATTCGAGAAGAACGCGTCTGCGATCAACCAGCAGCAGCAGGCGGCCGGAGACGAGCGTCGTGACGTCTTGGTCTAGCGGTCCGCGGTCGGTGCGTGGAACATGACACCCCTGACCCTAAGGGCACCCCAGTCATTTCACGTCAAATTCTGTTCTATAAATACGCCTCCACCTGTGCCATCAATCTCGCAGATCTCTCTCACCCCAAAGACAACAGAAAACCTTCTTCACGCGCGCACGCACCAAAATCACCTTCGATCTCATCACCGGGGAAGGGGGATGGCCGCCGAGGAGGGAGCCGTGATAGCGTGCCACACCAAGCAAGAGTTCGACACCCACATGGCTAATGGCAAGGAGACCGGCAAGCTGGTACGCGAATGCGATTCCCGATCCCCGTCCCAATCCTCCTCTTTCTCCCTTTTTTCCCGTAAATTTTAGGTGTTTGTGGGGTCTAGGTCATCTCCGGTTCGTCGTAGTAGTAACGCGATGTTGAGAAACTTGACATCAATCTGTGCGGGCGTGCGGCGGAATTGCGATTTGGACGATTAGGGTGGATGATTTTCCGACTTGTTCAGATCTCATACTTTTGTCGCCCAATTCGGAACCTGGATTGCACAGTAACGATCTGTAGCTTAGTATTACTACTAATGTTTATCTCTGTGTGATGCCCCTAAGGTGCATGATTTTAGTAAATGGCTGATGAGAGAGGGAGAGGGAGTTTTTGAACCTTTGGTTAATGTTTGTTTAGGTTTACTGTCAGGTGTTACGTATGGTTGGTCTTAATCTGTGGTTAAGTTGTTCAGGATAACCAGGTGAGGGTTGATATCCTAATTTGGTCAAAAATTGTTCATTCAACTTTTGAGAGGATTGAGATCTTGATATCCTAATTTGGTCAAAAACTCTGAACAGATTGCCTGTTGATTTTGCAATGTGTAAATGGTACAGCTTACTGTACTTGAAATCACCCTTAGTTATCCTAAGGTGCGTGATTTTAGTGATTTGGCCATGGGTGGTACCTTTGGTTAATATTTGTTCAGGATTACCAGGTGAGGGCTGATGCCTTAGTTATGCATGATTGATCATAATCTGTGGCAAACATGTGCATTCAACTTTTGACTTTGGCATAACTTACTGGAGAATTGAGATCTTGATATCCTAATTTGGTCAAAAACCTTGGAACAGATTGAAGCAATGTGTAAATGGTACAGCTTACTGTATTTGAAATCACCGTTAGTTATCTTTTTGAGCACACATGCTTTCAAGGCGAACCGAGATATATTTTGGCATTATTTGGAGGTGATGTTGAAATTGCTTAAAATTCGGGTGTGTTGTAGGCGAACTTAGATAAAATTTGGCAACTTTTGGAGCCAATGTTAAAATATTATGAAATTCAGGTCCTTTTTAATGCTTACTGAGATAACGTGTTGAAACGGTAATAGAATTCAGGTCTGTTGAATCAACCCTGAACATTTTCTGTTGGGGGTTGCCACAGAATCTGGCTCTGCCAGTTACCATATTCAAACAATTGTTTTATTTCAAAACTGTGATTAACATAATACCTTTCCAGTTTCATTATGGCAAATATTGCTCCCGCTTGTTTCTTAGGCAACTATCATATTTCTTATAACCACCCGAAAAGACAAAATGGCATCCCCCCACCCCCTCCACCATTGTCTTCATCCGCCTTTACTCAGTATTGTTGACACTTCAAAAGTCCATCGCACCTCCTTACAATTGCTTGTGGACCTGCCTCAAAAAATGAGCAAATCAATAGCATTGAAGGCAAGCAGTTAGGATGCATTGTTGAGTCACAAACTTGCACTTGCATTATTTCTGAAAAATTATTATGCCATATCTTGCAACAAGCAGCGCTACATAAACTTCATACAGACGGAAATATAGAATTTGAAAGGCGCTCTAAAGATTGTGGTTGAGGTCCAGATAGTTAAGATGAGGCACATGCACTTCTTGTGCACCATGTCCTGCAACCCGTGCAAGAAAAGAAAAGGAACTTGAAACATCAGTTACACTACTCAATCCATCCATCTATTTAGCAGCGACCAAGTCCAAGTCCAGACCTCATCTCACTCAATTCATCCATCTATTTAGCAGTGAAAGACCTGGTCCATGCCAGGTGTTCTTGACGGCGGTGCCCTTCATTGACCTTGGAAGCGGAGAGGTGGTATGGGGAGCTGGGGATGGGTTTCAGAGTGAGTGAGATGAGGCAGCAGCAGATGGGAGGGCGGGGGTGTAGTCAAAGGCGATGGTGGCGGAGCGATCAAGCTTGTTTTCTTCACCAAACAGATGTGCATGTGTGT
>NC_041382.1:366479418-366532811 GCF_002162155.2 Triticum dicoccoides | reverse complement strand
ATTGGGAATAGGGGTGGCCAGTTTTCTGGATTTTTTTCCCTGTGAGGGTGCATTTTTTTAGCGTGTGGGAGCATCGTGGGAGGGTGGGGAGGAATCGGAATGAACGAAACAATGTACGTACTACGTACTCTCCTAAAATAGTCAAGGATACTGTTGGTTTTGTAACCTTAGTCATTGTTACAAGCTTAGTACTTGGCAGTGGCTGTGTCACTATTCCTTTCATGTTCATGTGACCTCACTCACTGTGAATTTTATGTACTTCCTTGCTCTTCAGGTGATCATTGACTTCACTGCTTCCTGGTGCGGTCCTTGTCGTGTCATAGCCCCAGTCTTTGCTGAGTACGCCAAGAAGTTCCCTGGCGCCATTTTCCTGAAGGTGGACGTTGACGAGCTGAAGGTAAGCATAGCTCCATGATCCTCCAAAATATGTCTCCTTAGTGAGAGTGAAATAATGCCCTTCATTTGCTTGTTCAACAGGACGTCGCTGAAGCATACAACGTTGAGGCAATGCCGACCTTCCTGTTTATCAAGGATGGTGCGAAGGTGGACACTGTTGTCGGTGGCAGGAAGGATGATATCCATACCAAGATAGTGGCCCTCATGGGTTCTGCATCTGCCTAAGAAGGGAAGAGTGATGCCCCTCTTGTGTCAATAAGAGCCAGCACCTGGTGTAAGTAGTTATCGCTGCAGTATGCTTTGGCTTAGTCGTGACTGAACTTTGTGATGATTCGGTTTAGAGTTCAGAACTTCAGACATTTGCACCGGTTGTTCTGAATTACAGTACCTAATGTTTTGCTACAGTTGCTTCGTTGTGAAGTTTGGATAACTATCCTGTCTGAATGTTAATGCAAAGCCAATATGCCGCTGACCTTATTTATCTTAACTGTATGCTGATTGCTGAGCATATCACTGCATCTTCAAGCCGCAGCACATGCACATCGAAGTTTCTTTCCGATGGTTAGTTTTTTTGAAGAAAAAGCAGCAGATTGCTGATTCTCATTGATGAAGTGGTAGAAGAGAACAGTTACAGGGAACTGGAAGGAAAAGAAGAAAGAATCCATGCAAGGCGCCAGCAGCCTCGCTATAAACACGGGCGAAGATCACAACTCAAGGTGGTTTAAAAATGCTGGCCATGGGGCTAGACCCGCCTGTACCCACACTCTGGCCTCGTCTATGATTGTGGAGTGCACTTAGGGACGCTGTGCTGGCTCTTGCATTGAAGATCCGATCGTTCCACTCTTTCATACTCTTTCATTGAAGGTGCTCGACACTGTGTTCAATACTTAGGAGGATTTTGCGGTAGGGTATGCAACCTTACCTCTTGGTGCTGTTATACCCTACCGTCATGGACCCTGACGGTAGCAAAAGGGTTAGATCTTGAAAAAAATAATTCAAATTAGGGTTAGATCTTAAACTCGAATAGGTTTTAGAAAAATGTCGAAACATGAAATTTAGCCTCCAGATGCACCAAGAGACCAACAGGCAGGTGGGCCTCCAAGTAGCCCTGTTAACATGCGGCAGCGATCATGTCTGGTTTCTAAAGGGCGTTTGTAGGCGAGTACTAGTGGGCATCGCCCGGGCTTCTAAAGGGCGTTCGTAGGCGAGTACTAGTGGGCATCGCCAGGTCCAAGAATGGGCTTCCCAGGGATTGAATGGGCTTCCCAGGGATTGCGCCGTTCTTGACCAGACCTGCAGAGAAAACGGGCAGGCCGTCAGGCATTTTCCCCGCAGCAAGATTCAGGCGAAGGATTTGGCGCGCGGTGCCACCTTGGTCGACCAGATGATTTCCTTGTCGTTGGTCGGGATGGCTCCTTGGAACATTTTGTGGTAGGTCGAAGCCGTGGTGTACTTGCCATCTGTTGTCCACCTCTAGCGCAAGTTGTCCGGCGTTCCCTTGCGGAGCGTGATGCCCACAGCCAACTGTCAAAGCTCGCATAGCTGGTGGAGCGCTGCTGCGTTGGGCTTTGGCTTAACATGGCTCAACCAAGCATTGTCCTCAAGCGTTGTCCGGAGTGTGAGCCGGCGTCCGTTGTAGTGCGCGAAGAGCTTTGGCCACCGGTCTCCTGGCTGACATCCGTGCGCCTAGTGCGAGCGCTAGAAACTAGTCTTCCTCCTGTCGCCAACGATTATCTCCGTCGATGCTTGGAATATACAATCGGCCGCCGGATCGTGAGGCAGCACCAACTCTCGCCATGGCCTGGAGTCATCGGTCCAGCGTGTCCACTACCATCGGGCGCGCAACGCGGCTCCTTGGCGTTGTTGGTCATGCACATCCAGGCCGCCAAACTCTCGCGGTCTTCAGACCTCCTTCCAGCTAACAAGGTACTTGCCGGTCGAAGATGACTCGTACGCCGCCCAAAGGAATCCACGTCGCAACTTATTATCATTTTAAGGAACCATATTGGTGGCGTGGTCGCCATGATCCAGTAGATAGCCATCGCTGAAAGCACTGTCTTGACCAACTTGATTCAGCAGGCAACGCAATCAGCTTGGCTTTCCATCCCCGTAATCTCTTCGCAAGGCAGTCAAGAATTGGTTGCAAGTCCTCCCTTCACAGTCTTGCATCAGAGAGAGGGATCCCGAGGTATGTGATTGGGAAAACCTTAGTCGGGCATGCCATTTCCACGACTGCCTCCCTCGACCAGTTCCCCTGTGCATGTGATCGATGTGGCAGCGCTCTTCGCCTAGCTCATTCGCAGACCAAAGACCGTCTGGAAGAAATCAAGCAATGTGATGGCGACGTGCATCTCAGATCTTGAGGGGTTAATGAAGAGCACAGTTGCTGGCGACGCCATTCCCGACCTCCAGGATGCAAGCGTACTCGTGAATCATTGCGGGAGCACAGCAATGAGCCGCTGCTGCCAATACATATCCTCAAGCCCCTTCCCTCCATGGCGTCCAGGGTCTCTCCCTCGGGAGGGGGGAGGGGGGATTCGCCGTCCTCGAGGTCACCTCCTCCCACCTCGGCCACCCCTCCGGTCTACCATCATCGTCCCGGACGGCCTTGGGTTTGTGTTCGGCCCCATCATCCAAGGTAGTGTCGGCGGTCCTCCATGCCCCCCAGTGGCTGGCCCTTCGGCCTGGCAGACCAAATCAGGCAGGAGTTCCGGACCCCTCCATCCCTGTCGTGCCGCCGCTCACCCGTGGACCACTCCCTACCAAGAAGTCGCCGAAGATACGCATCCTGACAGTCCTTCATGGGTGCTGCTACAATTATGGAGATGAGGGCCATATCTCGGCTAAGTGCTGGAGCAGACGTTGTGCGTCCGTTGCAAGGGCCATGGCCACCTAGTGCGGGACTGCACCAGGCGATAGAGCCCCTCGCCGTCCGATGGACAAGTGCGCCTGCCGTCGGCATTGCGTCATATCGAGCGTTCCCCTTCCCCTGCTAGGTGTCGGGGCACCCCTGAAAGCACAAGTGCTCCCTAGGTGGTTTGGTAATTAATGTCAACATATCTCTTGTTGGACTAACATTTTTATCTAGTATGTTTCAGATAAATTCAACAGTGAAGTGGCATGGACTAGAGGATGTGAAACCCCTTCAAGATGCTAAGGACAAAGGATTGGCTCAAGCTCAAAGCTCAAGACTCTACATTTTCCATTTTAGTGATCCAAGATCACATTGAGTCTATAGGAAAAGCCAATACTATCAAGGAGGGATGAGGTGTTGCTTAATGAGGTTCTTGCTCAAAATGCTTAGTGATATGCTCCAAACCCTCAACTACTTTCTCACATCCACATATCACCTAAACCAAAAGTCAAACTCAGCCCCACCGATTCTTCCTATCCGGCGCCACCAAGTTTCAAATGTCATAGCCACTGCCACAAACCCTAGGCAAATCGGTCTCATCGATAGGGATCTCGGTCTCACCGAGATGGGATTGCAAACTCTCTATTGCCTATTGCAATTCTTTCGGTCTCACCAAACTTGCGATTGGTCCCACCGAAATTGCAATGTAAACTCTCTGGTTCCCTTTTGTAACATTTCGGTCTCACCAAAATGAGCGATCGGTCCCACCGAGTTTACCTGACCAACTCTCTGGTTAGCTTATTACCAAAATCGGTCTCATCGGGTTTGTGTAGTCGATCTCACTGAGATTATGTTATGCCCTAACCCTAATCATATCGGTCCTACCGAGTTGCATGTCGGTCCCACCGAAAACCCTAACGGCCACTAGCTTTGCTGAATCGGTCCGACCAAGTTTAATCATTCGGTCCCATCGAGTTTGGAAAGTTATGTGTAACGGTTAGATTTTGTGTGGAGGCTATATATACCCCTCCACCTCCTCTTCATTCGTGGAGAGAGCCATCAGAACAAACCTACACTTCCAACCTATATTTTTCGAGAGAGAACCACCTACACTTGTGTTGAGACCAAGATATTCCATTCCTACCATATGAATCTTGATCTCTAGCCTTGCCAAGTTGCTTTCCACTCAAATCTTCTTTCCACCAAATTCATATCCTGTGAGAGAGAATTGAGTGTTGGGGAGACTATCAATTAAAGCACAAGAGCAAGGAGTTCATCATCAACACACCATTTGTTACTTCTTGGAGAGTGGTGTCTCCTAGATTGGCTAGGTGTCACTTGGGAGCCTCCGACAAGATTGTGGAGTTGAATCAAGGAGTTTGTAAGGGCAAGGGGATCGCCTACTTCGTGAAGATCTACCGCTAGTGAGGCAAGTCCTTCGTGGGCGATGGCCATGGTGGGATAGACAAGGTTGCTTCTTCATGGACCCTTCGTGGGTGGAGCCCTCCGTGGACTCGCGCAACCGTTACCCTTCGTGGGTTGAAGTCTCCATCAACGTGGATGTACGATAGCACCACCTATCGGAACCACGACAAAAACATCCTTGTCTTCAATTGCGTTTGAATCTTCCAAACCCTTCTCTTTACATTCTTACAAGTTGCATGCTTTACTTTCCGCTGCTCATATTCTCTTTGCATGCTTTCTTGATATGTATTGTGTTTGTTAAACTTGTGCCAAAAATCCACTTCAACCTAAAGAATTTAAAAACTGCAACTTTTAGCATCTAGTGTCTAATCACCCCCCTCTAGACACCTCTTCTCGATCCTTTCAATTGGTATCAGAGCTTTGGTCTCCATTGCCTTGGTTTAAACACCATTGGAGAAAGATGTTTGAGTCTACTTCGGGGATTCTTAGACATAGAGTGCCTATTCTTGATGGAGAATATTTTCATGAGTGGAAAAATGAAATGCTTGAGATTTTCAATGAATATCATTTGAACAAGTACGTTGCTAGCCCTTGTGCACCTCATGTTGATCCTTTGCATCCTACCCTTGATGAGTCTATTGACATGATCTGCAACCTTAGAACTGTTAATCTTATCACTAGAGGCTTGCCTAGAAACTTGATTTGATGTTTGCCTACTCTTAAGTGTGCTTACACCATATGGAAATTTCTTGAGGAACTCTTTCCAAATTATTCCTTAAAAGATTTAGATGAAATTCTCCATAAATCCATTGTCTTGATTAAGATGAATTCCAATGATCCCAATTTTGGTGACTGCTTATTTGAGCTCACTAATCTTACGAGTGCCAAAGGAGATGTTGGAATCATTAGCAATATCATTTCCAGAGCTATTAGAATTCATAAAGATAACTATAGAAATGATCATTTATCTAATGAATTACCCTCTCTAGGAATTGATCAATCACAAGATGATGTTGAACATGGATACTCTGATGAGGATGATGATGATAGTGACTATGACCTTGATGATGCGATGAGAGACTTTGGTCTTATGGCAAATCTTCGCGGCTACATGTCCGGAGGAAAGGAATGGGTTCTCGATAGTGGATGTACTGATCATATGACCGCATATAAAGATATGTTTCATGAGCTTGCTGAAAACGACGACCCTCGAAAATATGTCACCTTTGGTGATAACTCAAAGGGTAAGGTGATTGGCCTCGGTAAGGTGGCCATCTCACATGATAGCTCCATACAAAATGTCATGCTCGTTGAATCTCTTGGGTACAACTTACTTTCAGTATCTAGACTTGCTGATTTCGGTTTCAATGTTTTATTCACTGAAGTAGATTGCCAAGTGTTTCGTAGAGACAATCGTAAAATGGTCTTTACCGGAATACGTAGAGGTGATCTTTACATTGTTGATTTCACTAAAAAGGCTCAACCTAGAACTTGCTTAATTGCTAAATCTTCTAAAGGTTGGTTATGTCATAGACGATTAGGTCATGTTGGTATGCGAAACCTTGACAAGCTTATTAAAGGTGATCATATCCTTGGAGTAAAAGATGTTATATTTGACAGGGATAGACTTTGTAGTGCTTGTCAGGCAGGGAAACAAGTTGGAGGAAGTCATCGCACAAAGAACATCATGACCACGAGAAGACCACTCGAGCTACTTCACATGGATCTCTTTGGTCCAAATGCCTACAAGAGTCTCGGTGGTAACTCATTTGGACTAGTCATAGTTGATGATTTTTCAAGATTTACGTGGGTGTTCTTTCTTGATGACAAATCGCATGTCCAAAAGATCTTCAAAAACTTCGCTAGGAAGGCCCAAAATCAATTTGACATGAAGATCAAGAAGGTCCGAAGCGACAACGGAACGGAGTTCAAGAACACAAATGTGGATGCCTTTCTTGACGAAGAAGGGATTTCATATGAGTTCTCGGCTACGTACACACCTCAAAAAAATGGAGTCGTTGAGAGGAAGAACCGGACTCTTATTGAAATGGCAAGAACGATGCTTGATGAGTACAAGACGCCAAAACACTTTTGGGCAGAAGCGGTTGAGACAGCTTGCCATGCAACAAATCGCTTGTATCTTCACAAGCTACTCGGCAAGACGGCATACGAGCTCCTCACCGGTAACAAACCACAGGTTGGATACTTTCGAGTATTCGGCTCAAAGTGCTACATTCTTGATAAGCATCGTCGTTCTAAATTTGCTCCTAAATCTCATGAAGGTTTTCTACTTGGTTATGGCTCAAACTCTCACACATACCGTGTCTACAATAATTTCACCCGAAAGGTTGAAGAGACGGTAGATGTGAAGTTTGATGAATCTAACGGCTCGCAAGTAGAGCAATTGCCAATTGATGTAGGAGACAAAGACCCTTCGGAAGCAATCCAAGACTTGTCTATTGGCAAGATTCGTCCAACGGAGGTGAAGGAGAGTACCTCATCCGTCCAAGTGGAAGCTTCTACATCACAAGGTGAACCAAGAGTTGATACGAAAGCATCCACAAGTGGGACACATCAAGATGAAGAAAACAAGGAAGTGCATCAAGAGGAACGCCAACAACCTCCTTCTCCACCACGACAAGAGAATGACAATGTCAACAATGAAGAAGGCCAAGAAGAAGAACAAGATGAAGAAGATGTTCAACCAAGATCCAAGCAAAAGCTTTCACGAGTTCGAGCAAGAATTGCTAAAGATCATCCCGTCAAGAAAATGTACAATGATATCCAAACCGGGAGAATCACTCGCTCAAAAACTCGTTTAGCTAACTTTTGTGAACATTACTCATTCATCTCTCGCATTGAAACTATGAAGGTTGAAGAAGCATTGGAAGATCCAGATTGGATAAACGCTATGCATGAAGAGCTACACAACTTTGAGAGAAATCAAGTGTGGACATTGGTTGAAAAGCCCGACAACAACCACAACATCATTGGTACCAAATGGGTGTTTCGCAACAAGCAAGATGAAGATGGTCAAGTTGTCCGCAACAAAGCATGCCTAGTCGCCCAAGGCTACACTCAAGTCGAAGGTATGGACTATGGTGAGACATATGCCCCTGTTGCTAGACTTGAGTCCATTCGCATCTTACTTGCCTATGCTAATCATCATGATATCACCTTATACCAAATGGACATTAAAAGTGCTTTTCTGAATGGTGAAATAGAGGAGGAAGTTTATGTTAAGCAACCTCCCGGATTTGTCAATCCTAAGAAACCTAATCATGTTTACAAACTTCACAAAGCTCTTTATGGTCTTAAACAAGCTCCTAGAGCATGGTATAAATGCTTGACCAAGTTTCTTATTGAAAAAGGCTTTGAAATTGGAAAAATAGATTCTACTCTTTTTACTAAAAGGGTTAATGGAGAACTATTTGTATGCCAAATTTATGTCGATTATATTATATTTGGATCAACTAACCCTCATTTTAGTGAAAAGTTTGGAAAGCTAATGTCAGAGAAGTTTGAGATGTCGATGATGAGTGAACTCAAATTCTTTCTCGGTTTGCAAATCAAGCAAACTAAGGAAGGCACCTTTGTATCTCAAACAAAGTACACCAATGTAACGTCCCATATGTAACTTTCCATATTTGTATTCCAAATCTTGCCATTTCCGGCACTAAGTTATGATATTTCCTCGTTGTCGGGTTTTTGTCTTCATGTTGCTTTTGTCTTTGTCATGCATTTCATATCATGTCATCATGTGCATCACATTTGCATACGTGTTCATCTCATGCATCTGAGCTTTTTCCCTGTTGTCCGTTTTGCATTCCGGCGCTCCTATGTCCTCCGGTGTCCTCTTTTACCTCTTTTTGTGTGCGGGTGTTAAACGTTTTAGGATTGGACCGAGACTTGTCAAGCGGCCTTGGTTTACTACCGGTAGACCGCCTGTCAAGTTTCGTGTCATTTGGACTTCGTTTGATACTCCAACGGTTAACCGAGGAACCGTAAAGGCCTCCTGTGTGTTGCAGCCCAGCACCTCTCCAAAGTGACCCAAAACCCACCTAAACCCCCTCCATCTTCCAGGTCGTTCGATCACGATCGCGTGGCCGAAAACCGTGCCCAATTTGGAGCCTCCTAGCTCCTCCTACCTATAAAAAGGCACCCCTCCCCGAAATTTCGGGTCATTTCCACCCTAACCCTAGCCCCCTTCTTCCTCCGCGCGTCGGACAACCCCGCCGCCGCCACACACAGCCCGCCACGTGTCCCGCGGGAGAGCCCCACTTCGCCGACCCGCTCGGGCCAAGGGGAGGCCCTCCCGGCCCGGCTCCTCCACGCGCCGCCCGTGCCTCCCTCCTCCTCCGCACCGGCCGCCGCCCTCCGCCGGCGACCGACGCCCTCCGCTGACGACCGCCGCCTCCGCCGCCCGGGTTGCCGCTCCACCCCGCTCCACCGCGCCGTCCGCCACCTCGTCGCCGGCTTCGTCGTCGCTGGATCCGCTGCCCCCCCTCGTCATCTCCGGCGAGAGCTCCGGCGAGCTCAAGATCCGCCTCGGTTCGTGCGCCGCGAGGAACCCTAGATCTGGATCGGGTTGACTTTTTGCCCCCGTTTCAGTAATTTTTGGCATTCTTCATCATGTCATAACTTTGCATCTGTGGCTCCGTTTTGGGCGTGTAGCATATCAAGTTGTTCGCCTCGACGAGTACTTAATTTCATTCCATTGCACCATGTTCATTTGAGCTCATCTTGATGCCTTAAATGCTGTTGTAAGAGAGCTATGCAATATTAGTTTCAGATTCTTATCAGTATTTGGACATTTGTCATTTTTGCCATGGTTGATGTGTGCCTCCTATGAACTTGAGCCCTACATGTGTTTTGAAGTATGCCATGTCATCTTTACAGGGGTGTATGCCATGTATTTTTGTGATCTCTGTGGTGACTAGCACAAGCATGCAAAGTAGCTCTCGTAATGTTGTTGATTTCAGGGACTTAGAAATCTTCTAAGTCATTTTCCTGATTATATTTTTATGCCATGTATTCTTGTTGCTACAGAGTGATCCATGCCTCTTTTGGGCATGATCAGTAAGGATATTTTGTAGATATTGTTGTGCTCTATCCATCCATGTCTTTGTTTGCAATTATGGAGCACCCTAGCTTGACTCAATCAAGCTCTACTTTTGCTATAAAATGTTCCTGGCAGAATGTTTACGTGTTAAGCATTTTTGCCGAGCTTGTTATAGTTGATCCTTGCATGCTGTGAGGTTGTTATTGCCATGTTTAGCTTCTATGCCATGTCTACTTGCTGGGTGTATGCTTAGTTTGTCATGCAATGCCTTGTGGTGAGTGCATCGAGTTCGTAAACATGCCTACTTAATATCTGTTTTGCCATGTTCCAGTTTTCTACTAAGTCTAAATCTGTTAATGATAGTTGCTATGTTCACATGGTTGCCATTGTATTTTCTGATCCCTTTTGGCTCATGGTCAGTAAGGGACTTTTGTTGTATGCTTTGAGTATCTTCATGTCATGCCTTGCTTTGCCATGATATGTTCCTGTAGCATGTTGTTATCTTGCTCTAAACATTGCTTCCTGATGTTAAATTCCTGACATGTTATTTTCACTAAGTCTGTAACCTGATATCTTTTGCACTTTTGCCATGTTTGTTTGAACCTGCTATTGAGTGAATTAGCCGTAGGTCAGTGTTCATCTTTTGTCAAGCATCTTGAGTGGATGATTGGCATGTATTTTGTTGCTATGTTAGAGTACAATAGCTTGTTGTTCTTGATGTATTTAGATGGCCTCGTGCTGTTAATCGCAGATTGGTGCCATATTTGTTTTGCTTGTCATTTGGAAGCCGTGCATCCGATTCCGGTGATCTTTATATCGATTTCGACCGAAATCAACTCCTCTTTCCAGTGGCACTCTTGGTTTTCCAAGTTGAGGCCAGGTTCAATCTTTCCTTTCCGAAACAGGCATATGCATCGCATATCACATCCCGCATATCATGCCATGTTTTGCATCATGTTGCTTGTGCATTGCACCGTAGTTGATTGTGTCTCCCTTTGCTTGTGTTCTTGCTTTGGGTAGAGGGAGATGAGTACGTGATCGAGGAGCCCGTTGAGTACGCTGACGAGGATCAAGCTAATGTCAACTCGGAGAACTTTGCAGGCAAGATGACCATACCCTCGAAATCACTTCTATCTTTGCTTGCTAGATGCTCGCTCTTTTGCTATGCCTATGCTACGATACCTACCACTTGCTTATCATGCCTCCCATATTGTCAAACCTCTAACCCACCTTGTCCTAGCAAACCGTTGTTTGGCTATGTTACCGCTTTGCTCAGCCCCTCTTATAACATTGCTAGTTGCAGGTGAAGATTGGAGTTTGTTCCTTGTTGGAACATGTTTATTGTTGGGATATCATTATTATATCTTGTCTATTTTTAATGCATCTATATACTTGGTAAAGGGTGGAAGGCTCGGCCTTATGCCTGGTGTTTTGTTCCACTCTTGCCGCCCTAGTTTCCGTCATACCGGTGTTATGTTCCTTGATTTTGCGTTCCTTACACGGTTGGGTTATAATGGGAACCTCTTGACAGTTCGCCTTGAATAAAACTCCTCCAGCATGGCCCAACCTTGGTTTTACCATTCGCCACCTAGCCTTTTTCCCTTGGGTTTCACGTACTCAAGGGGCATCTTTATTTTAAACCCCCGAGCCAGTGCTCCTCCGAGTGTTGGTCCAACCTAGAGCACCGTGCGGGGCCGCCCCTTGGCAACTTGGGTTACGTTGGCTCCCGTACGCTTAGCTTATCCGGTGTTCCCTGAGAACGAGATATGTGCAGCTCCTATCGGGATTTGTCGGCATAGCGGGTGGTCTTGCTGGACTTGTTTTACCATTGTCGAGATGTCTTGTAACCGGGATTCCGAGTCTGATCAGATTGTCTTGGGAGAAGGAATATCCTTCGTTGACCGTGAGAGCTTGTGATGGGCTAAGTTGGGACACCCCTGCGGGGATTTGAACTTTCGAAAGCCGTGCCCACGGTTATGGGCAGATGGGAATTTGTTAATGTCCGGTTGTAGAAAACCCGAAACTTAACTTAAGTAAATGAATCAACAGAGTGTGTGGCCGTGATGGTCCCTTTTCGGCGGAGTCCGGGAAGAGAACACAGTCTCGAGTTATGCTTGAACGTAGGTTGTTCTAGGATCACTTCTTGATCATAGTTTCTCGACCGTGCCTTTGCTTTCTCTTCTCGCTCTCATTTGCGTATGTTAGCCACCATATATGCTAGTACTTGCTGCAGCTCACCTCATACCTTTTACCCTTCCTATAAGCTTAAATAGTCTTGATCGCGAGGGTGTGAGATTGCCGAGTCCCAGTGACTCACAGATTAGTTCCAAAACCAGATGCAGGGACCGATGATATCGCTCCAGGAGATTCGATTGAGCTTAAGTGGGAGTTCGATGAGGACTCAGGACGATACTATGTTTCCTTTCCAGACGATCAGTAGTGGTGCCTAGTTGGGGCGATCGGGGACTTTGTTGCATTTGGGGTTGTTCTTTATTTTGGTTCAGTAGTCGGACCTTGATTGTATCTGGATGAATGTAATGATATTTATGCTATTGTGTGATGTGGCGAGTGCAAGCCAACTATGTACCTCTTTTCCTTATTCATTACATGGGTTGTGTGAAGATTACCCCACTTGCGACATTGCTTACAATGCGGTTATGCCTCTAAGTCGTGCTTCGACACGTGGGAGATATAGCCGCATCGTGGGCGTTACAAGTTGGTAATCAGAGCCTTCCCCGACTTAGGAGCCCCCTGCTTGATCGAGTCGTTGGCGTTGTTGAGTCTAGAATTTTTTTGAGTCATTTAGGATTATATATATCAGAGAGTAGGATTCTTTTTACTCCTCAGTCCCTTCGTCGCTCTGGTGAGGCATCCTGACATAGAGTTTTGACTCTTCTCTTCTCAAATTTCACAAAAAAAATTTAGGATCACACGGGTATCTTGGAATCGTTTCGACGGTTTTGTGATGGGAACATTGTTCTTGGTGCCTCCTGACATTTAGGGGTTGTGGCAGTGTCCCGGGGAGTTGAGCTTCGTGGTGTTGTCGTCACAATTTTATCATTGCAATTCTGGAATACCTGAGTTTCGCCGACATCGAAAATCTCTTTTATGCAGTTGTTGGTGAGATAACCTCGACGCCACCCAATACCGGGGCAGGAGTTCGGGAGTATCGCCATAACTCGTATAACAGATGCTTTTCGAAGGTTGTGGTAAATGATTTCTGAAGGTTTCTTGGTTATGTGTTGAAGGATGGATAAAGATGGATGTAGGATTTGCTAGCTTTGGGTGAGATATTATGCTTCCCCTGTATCCCCAACACCTGATTGCATAACCGGGAGAATTTCGGGAGTTTCATAGGTGGGAATTCATGTACTCTAGTATTTATTCCGTAGATATTTGGTTTGTGATTGGGTAATCCTCACCAAGTATTTGTTCTTGTCAGTACCTTGTTGTTTTATTCATCTACCTCTATCTAAGTGGCTTCGCAATTTATGGAAGTGTGACCATTTCAATTGGAATTCATTCATTCATTTTGTTCGGATGTTAAGACTATATGTTGCATTTCGATCCATTTGATTCAGCTTGAATATATGTCTGTCAAGATGCTAACGGATGTCACCCTCTTCAGGATGGCTCCTCCAACGCGTCAGAATCCTGAACCGCCGCCACCACCTCCACCTCTGGAGGCATGGCAAGCTGTGATGGCCGCTAGCAATGCCAACACACAGCTGATCATGCAACTCTTGCAAGAGCGCAACCAAGGGAATCAAGGCCATGGCAACAATCAGAATTAGTTTGCTACACTCAACCAGTTCCTCACAAACCAGCGAAAGACCTTCAGTAACTGTGTTGAGGCAACAGACGCTGATGATCGGCTCGTGGATATCTGCAAGCATTTCGAGTGCAGCAACGTCAGGCCTGAGGACTTTGTCAAGTTTGCATCGTTCCAACTCAGAGACCAAGCTGCAGAGTGGTATCAGCAATACAAAGATTCCAGAGGAGGTCGTGTGATTACCTGGGATGAATTCCGTCAAGACTTCAAAGGTCACCACATTCCTCAGAGTGTTGTTGAGAGCAAGCGCGAGGAGTTCCGCAATCTGAAGCAAGGCAGCTTGTCTGCTTACCAATATAACATCATGTTCCAGAAGCTCGCTCGTTTCGCTAAGCAAGACGTCCCTGACGAGAAGAGCATGATCTATCAGTTCAGAGGTGGCCTCAGAGAAGATCTTCAACTAGCTCTTGTGCTTTTTGAGCCGCAGAAGTACGATGAATTCTACAACATGGCACTGAAACAAGAGACTGCTCAGCTCAAGTGCGATGCTTCCAAGAAGCGAGTCAGAGATGCAACTCGTTCTTCCTCAACTCAAGTGGTAACTAAGCAGCAAAAGTATTGGTTGCCTCCTCCTCCTCTGTTCCGTCTGCCTTATCAGCAGAAGAGCAAAGGTGGCAATGGATCTTCCCACCCACCCAACCCAGGCTTTCAGAACAAGACTTCGTCTCATGCTCCAAGATCAAGTGCTCCGTATCACTGTCCGTTCTCGGAGGTTACGTGCAACAAGTGTCAGCAGAAGGGTCACTATGCCAACAAATGCTTCAATCAAAGGCGTCTTCCTCCTCCTCCTCCTGTGAGATCTGCCAGCACCGCAGTGGTCAAGCATAACCCCAAGTTTGCAAAGGTCAACCTGATGAACGCAGCTCAGGCAGAGGACTCGTCAGATGTGATTATGGGTAACTTTCCAGTTAACTCTACTCCTGCAAAAGTCCTTTTTGATACTGGTGCATCACATTGTTTCATGTCAAGATCATTTGTTTCAAAGCATGACTTCGTTTCCGAAATGTTGGGTAAACCTATGGGAGTGGTTTCTCTGGCCAAGTATATGAGGGCCACCACGATAGTCCCGGATGTTTCTATCATGATGGGCGACTTCAAGTTTCTGGCTTCTCCAATGGTCCATGGTGACTTGGATATTGATCTTATTCTCGGAATGGACTGGCTTTCTAAGCAAGGCTCAGCTTCATTGTGCTGCCAGACAGATTCAATTGACACATTCGTCTGAGGATGTAATCGTCTTTGCTGCTCGTGATGATACCATTCGACTGTTTTCTCTCAATGAGAAGGGCGAGCTAGATGCCATCTCCCAGATTCCAGTCGTTTGCGAATATCAAGACGTCTTTCTAGAAGAGCTTCCAGGAATGCCTCCGCACCAGCCAGTTGAATTCGTCATCGATCTTGAGCCTGACACGGAACCTGTTTGCAAACGTCCTTACAGGCTTGGACCTGAAGAGTTGAAGGAGCTGAAGAAACAACTCGATATTCAAGAGCATATGGGTCTCATCCGACCAAGTTCTTTTCCATGGGGTTGTGGTGTTCTTTTCGTCAAAAGAAGGATGGAACGGACCGACTTTGTGTCGACTACTGTCCATTGAACAAGAAGACCATAAAGAACAAGTACCCACTTCCCAACATCAATGAGCTTTTTGAACATCTCAAAGGTGCTCAAGTTTTCTCCAAGCTTGATCTCCGTATGGGCTATCATCAGATTCACATTCGTGAAGAAGATATCCCCAAGACAGCATTCAGAACAAGCTATGGTTCATATGAATACACTGTCATGTCTTTCGGCCTTGTCAATGCTCCTCCAACATTCCCCCGCATAATGAACTTCATCTTCAACGCCTACACAAATGACTTCGTCTTGGTCTACCTCGATGACATTCTGGTCTTTTCCAAGAACAAGGAGGATCATGCCAAGCATTTGAGATTGGTGCTGGATAAACTCAGAGAACATCCGTTCTATGCGAAGTTTTCAAAGTGCGAGTTTTGGCTCAATGAGGTTCTCTACCTTGGGCATATCATCTCCGCCAAAGGCATAGCTGTTAATCTTGAGAAGGTGTCTGCAATTGTGAATTGGGAACCACCTCAGAACGTGAAGCAACTCCGCAGCTTCCTTGGGCTCGCAAGCTATTGTCGAACGTTCATTGAGAACTTCTCAAAGATCACGAAGCCTCTTTCCAACCTTCTCCAGAAGCATGTGAAGTATGTCTGGTTGCCTGAATGTGACATCGCTTTCAACACCCTGAAAGAGAAGTTAGTCACTGCTCCAGTTCTGACTCCTCCTGATGAATCCAAACCGTTCGAGGTCTTTTGTGATGCTTCCCTTCAAGGTCTTGGTGTAGTGTTGATGCAAGAGAAGAAAGTTGTGGCCTATACCTCTCGCCAGTTGAAGCCCAATGAAAAGAACTACCCCACTCATGACCTCGAGTTGGCGGCAGTTGTCCATGCTCTTTTAACATGGAGACATCTCTTGTTGGGAAGGAAAGTGGACATCTTCACTGATCATAAGAGCCTCAAGTACATCTTCACTCAGCCAAACCTCAACCTCAGGCAGACTCGTTGGGTCGAAATGATTCAAGAGTATAATCCGAGTATCGAATATACTCCAGGCAAGGCCAATGTAATTGCTGACACGTTGAGCAGGAAGGCTTACTGCAACAGTTTGATTATCAAGCCTTACCAACCAGAGCTTTGTGAAGCTTTCCGCAAACTCAATCTCCAAGTTGTTACTCAAGGATTCCTTGCCAACCTCCAAGTCTCTCCTACTTTGGAAGATCAGATTCATGAGGCTCAACTTCTTGATGCTATGGTGAAGAAGGTGAAAATTGGGATTGCCAAGAGTCAACCCAAGTACAAGTGCTATCGTCTTGATGACAAGGATACTCTATTCTTCGAGGATCGCATTGTTGTTCCTAAAGGTGACCTTCGTAAAGTCATTATGAACGAGGCTCACAATTCACTCCTCTCTATTCACCCTGAAGTACAAAGATGTACCATGACCTCAAGCAGTCGTATTGGTGGACTCGAATGAAGCGCGAGATTGCTTAGTTCATGAATGAATGTGATGTCTGCAGAAGAGTGAAAGCAGAACACCAACAACCAGCTGGTCTCCTCCAACCTCTTGCCATTCCAGAATGGAAGTTTGACCATATTGAGATGGACTTTGTGACTGGATTTCCAAAGTCCAAGCGTGGCAATGATGCTATCTTTGTTGTCATCGACAAGCTCACTAAAGTGGCTCATTTTCTTCCTATCAAAGAATCTATCATAGCAGCTCAGTTGGTAGAGCTATATACCTCCAGGATTGTCTCTTTGCATGGCATTCCGCAGTTGATTTCTTCAGATCGTGGAAGCATCTTTACCTCCAAGTTCTGGGATTCTTTTCAGAAGGCCATGGGCACCAACATTCGCTTCAGCACAGCTTTTCATCCTCAAACCAGTGGCCAAGTCAAGCGAGTCAATCAGATTCTTGAAGATATGCTCAGGGCATGTGTCATCTCTTTCGGTATGAAGTGGGAAGATTGTCTTCCATATGCCGAGTTCTCCTACAACAACAGCTTCCAAGCGAGTTCTGGCAAGGCCCCATTCGAGATTCTCTATGGCAGGAAGTGTCGTACTCCTCTTAACTGGTCAGAGACCGGTGAACGCCAACTTCTTGGTAATGACTTGATCATAGAGGCTGAAGAAATGTGCAAAGTCATTCGTGAAAATCTCAAAGCCGCGCAATCGCGCCAGAAGAGTTACTATGATAGCAAACATCATGACTTGGCTTTCGAGATCGGAGACCATGTGTACCTCCGCGTCTCTCCAATGAAAGGTACTCGTCGCTTCGGTATCAAAGGGAAGCTTGCCCCTAGATACGTGGGTCCTTTCAAGATCATTGGCAAAAGAGGTGATCTAGCCTATCAACTTGAGCTTCCATCCAACTTTGCAAACGTGCACGACGTGTTTCACGTGTCTCAACTCCGCAAGTGTTTCAAGACTCCTGACCGCACCATCAACTTTGAAGAGATTGATCTCCAAGGAGACATGTCTTATCATGAGCACCCCGTTGCTATTCTTCAAGAAACTGAGCGCAAGACTCGCAACAAGTCTATCAAATTCCTGAAAGTCAAGTGGTCACATCATTCCGATCGTGAAGCCACCTGGGAACGCGAGGACCACCTCCGTTCTGAGTACCCGGAGTTTTTCCAGTCCTAGATCTCGGGACGAGATCCTTTCGTAGTGGTGGAGTGTTGTAACGCCCCATATGTAACTTGCCATATTTGTATTCCAACTCTTGCCATTTCCGGCACTAAGTTATGATATTTCCTCGTTGTCAGGTTTTTGTCTTCGTGTTGCTTTTGTCTTTGTCATGCATCTCATATCATGTCATCATGTGCATCGCATTTGCATACGTGTTCATCTCATGCATCCGAGCTTTTTCCCCGTTGTCCGTTTTGCATTCCAGCGCTCCTATGTCCTCCAGTGTCCCCTTTTACCTCTTTTCATGTGCGGGTGTTAAACGTTTTCGGATTGGATCAAGACTTGCCAAGCGGCCTTGGTTTACTACCGGTAGACCGCCTGTCAAGTTTCGTGTCATTTGGACTTCGTTTGATACTCCAACGGTTAACCGAGGAACCGTAAAGGCCTCGTGTGTGTCGTAGCCCAACACCTCTCCAAAGTGGCCCAAAACCCACCTAAACCCCCTCCATCTTCTAGGTCGTTCGATCACGACCGCGTGGCCGAAAACCGTGCTCAATTTGGAGCCTCCTAACTCCTCTACCTATAAAAAGGCACCCCTCCCCGAAATTTCGGGTCATTTCTACCCTAACCCTAGCCCCCTTCTTCCTCCGCGGCCGGACACGTCCGCCGGCGCCGGACAACCCCGCCGCCGCCACTCACCGCCCGCCACGTGTCCCGTGGGAGAGCCCCACTTCGCTGGCCCGCTCGGGCCCAGGGGAGGCCCTCCCGGCCCGGCTCCTCGAGCGCCGCCCGCGCCTCCCTCCTCCGCCGCACCGGCCGCCGCCCTCCGCCCTCCGCCGGCAACCGCCACCTCTGCCGCCCGGGTCGCTGCTCCGCCCCGCTCCACCGCGTCGTCCGCTGCCTCGTCGTCGGCTTCGTCGTCGCCGGATCCGCCGCCCCCCTCGTCATCTCTGGCTTCTACTCCAGCGAGAGCTCCGGCGAGCTCAAGATCTGGCCTCGGTTCACGGGCCCGCGAGGAACCCTAGATCTGGATCGGGTTGACCTTTTGCCTCCGTTTCAGTAATTTTTGGCATTCTTCATCATGTCATAACTCTGCATCCGTGGCTCCGTTTTGGGCGTGTAGCATATCAAATTGTTCGTCTCGACGAGTACTTCATTTCCTTCCATTGCACCATGTTCATTTGAGCTCATCTTGATGCCCTAAATGCTGTTGCAAGAGAGCTATGCAATATTAGTTTCAGATTCTTATCAGTATTTGGACATTTGTCATTTTTGCCATGGTTGATGTGTGCCTCCTATGAACTTGAGCCCTACATGAGTTTTGAAGTATGTCATGCCATCTTTACAGGGGTGTATGCCATGTATTTTTGTGATCTCTGTGCTGACTAGCACAAGCATGCAAAGTAGCTCTCGTAATGTTGCTGATTTCAGGGACTTAGAAATCTTCTAAGTCATTTTCCTGGTTATATTTTTATGCCATGTATTCTTGTTGCTACAGAGTGATCCATGCCTCTTTTGGGCATGATCAGTAAGGATGTTTTGTAGATATTGTTGTGCTCTATCCATCCATGTCTTTGTTTGCAATTATGGAGCACCCTAGCTTGACTCAATCGAGCTCTACTTTTGCTATAAAATGTTCGTGGCAGAATGTTTACGTGTTAAGCATTTTTGCCGAGCTTGTTATAGTTGATCCTTGCATGCTATGAGGTTGTTCTTGCCATGTTTAGCTTCTATGCCATGTCTACTTGCTGGGTGTATGCTTAGTTTGTCATGGAATGCCTTGTGGTGAGTGCATCGAGTTTGTAAACATGCCTACTTAATATCTGTTTTGCCATGTTCCAGTTTTCAACTAAGTCTAAATCTGTTAACGATAGTTGCTATGTTCACATGGTTGCCATTGTATTTTCTGATCCCTTTTGGCTCATGGCCAGTAAGGGACTTTTGTTGTATGCTTTGAGTAGCTTCATGCCATGCCTTGCTTTGCCTTGATATGTTCCTGTAGCATGTTGTTATCTTGCTCTAAACATTGCTTCCTGATGTTAAATTCCTGACATGTTATTTTCGCGAAGTCTGTAACCTGATATCTTTTGCACTTTTGCCATGCTTGTTTGAACCTGCTATTGAGTGAATTAGCCGTAGCTCAGTGTTCATCTTTTGTCAAGCATATTGAGTGGATCACTGCCATGTATTTTGTTGCTATGTTAGAGTGCAGTAGCTTGTTGTTCTTGATGCATTTAGATGGCCCCGTGCTGTTTATCGCAGATCGGTGCCATATTTGTTTTGCTTGTCATTTGCAAGCCGTGCATCCGATTCCGGTGATCTTTATATCGATTTGGACCGAAATCAACTCCTCTTTCCAGTGGCACTCTTGGTTTTCCAAGTTGAAGCCAGGTTCAATCTTTCCTTTCCGAAACATGCATATGCATCGCATATCACATCCCGCATATCATGCCATGTTCTACATCATGTTGCTTGTGCATTGCACCGTGGTTGATTGTGTCTCCCTTTGCTTGTGTTCTTGCTTTGGGTAGAGGGAGACGAGTACGTGATCGAGGAGCCCGTTGAGTATGCTTACGAGGATCAAGCTAATGTCAACTCGGAGAACTTTGCAGGCAAGATGACCATATCCTTGAAATCACTTCTATCTTTGCTTGCTAGATGTTCGCTCTTTTGCTATGCCTATGCTATGATACCTACCACTTTCTTATCATGCCTCCCATATTGCCATGTCAAACCTCTAACCCACCTTGTCCTAGCAAACCGTTATTTGGCTATGTTACTACTTTGCTCAGCCCCTCTTATAGCGTTGCTAGTAGCAGGTGAAGATTGGAGTTTGTTCCTTGTTGGAACATGTTTATTGTTGGGATATCATTATTATGTCTTGTCTATTTTTAATGCATCTATATACTTGGTAAAGGGTGGAAGGCTCGGCCTTATGCCTGGTGTTTTGTTCCACTCTTGCCGCCCTAGTTTCCGTCATACCGGTGTTATGTTCCTTGATTTTGTGTTCCTTACACGGTTGGGTTATAATGGGAACCCCTTGACAGTTCGCCTTGAATAAAACTCCTCCAGCATGGCCCAACCTTGGTTCTACCATTCGCCACCTAGCCCTTTTCCCTTGGGTTTCACGTACTCAAGGGTCATCTTTATTTTAAACCCCCGGGCCAGTGCTCCTCTGAGTGTTGGTCCAACCTAGAGCACCGTGCGGGGCTGTCCCTTGGCAACTTGGGTTACGTTGGATCCCGTACGCTTAGCTTATCCGGTGTGCCCTGAGAACGAGATATGTGCAGCTCCTATCGGGATTTGTCGGCACAACGGGTGGTCTTGCTGGACTTGTTTTACCATTGTCGAGATGTCTTGTAACCGGGATTCTGAGTCTGATCGGATTGTCTTGGGATAAGGAATATCCTTTGTTGACCGTGAGGGCTTGTGATGGGTTAAGTTGGGACACCCCTGTAGGGATTTGAACTTTCGAAAGTCGTGCCCGCGGTTATGGGCAGATGGGAATTTCTTAATGTTCGGTTGTAGAAAACCCGAAACTTAACTTAAATAAATGAACCAACAGAGTGTGTGTCCGTGATGGTCTCTTTTCGGCTGAGTCCGGGAAGAGAACACGGTCTCGAGTTATGCTTGAACGTAGGTTGTTCTAGGATCACTTCTTGATCATAGTTTCTCGACCATGCCTTTGCTTTCTCTTCTCGCTCTCGTTTGCGTATGTTAGCCACCATATATGCTAGTACTTGCTGCAGCTCCACCTCATACCTTTTACCCTTCCTATAAGCTTAAATAGTCTTGATCGTGAGGGTGTGAGATTGTTGAGTCCCCGTGACTCACAGATTACTTCCAAAACCATATGCAGGGACCGATGATACCGCTCCAGGAGATTCGACTGAGCTCAAGTGGGAGTTCGATGAGGACTTAGGATGGTACTATGTTTCCTTTCCAGACGATCAGTAGTGGTGCCCAGTTGGGGCGATCAGGGACTTTGTTGCATTTGGGGTTGCTCTTTATTTTGGTTCCGTAGTCGGACCTTGATTGTATCTGGATGAATGTAATGATATTTATGCTATTGTGTGATGTGGCGAGTGTAAGCCAACTATGTACCTCTTTTCCTTATTCATTACATGGGTTGTGTGAGGATTACCCCACTTGCGACATTGCTTACAATGTGGTTATGCCTCTAAGTCGTGCTTCGACACATGGGAGATATAGCCGCATCGTGGGCGTTACAACCAAGGACTTATTCAAGAAGTTCAATATGCAAGAATGCAAAGGTATGACTACACCCATGCCTACTAGTGGACATCTTGATTTAACCAAAGATGGTGAACCGGTTGATCAAAAGGTTTATCACTCTATGATTGGTTCATTGTTATATCTATGTGCTTCACGTCCCGATATTATGCTAAGTGTGTCTGCATGTGTGCACGATATCAAGCTGCTCCTAAAGAATGTCATCTTAAGGCCGTGAAAAGGATAGTGAGATACTTAATCCATACACCAAATTTTGGCATTTGGTATCCAAAGAGGGCTTCCTTTGATCTTGTTGGCTACTCCAATTCGGACTATGCCGGTGACAAGGTTGATAGAAAGTCAACTTCGGGTACTTGTCAATTTCGTGGTAGATCTCTTGTCTCTTGGTCCTCCAAGAAACAAAACTCGGTATCCTTATCCACCGCCAAAGCGGAATACATTACCACTGTATCATGTTGTGCTCAATTACTTTGGATGACCCAAACTCTTAAAGATTATGGGATCAATGTGAAACATGTTCCATTGCTTTGCGACAATGAAAGTGCTACTAAGATTGCTCACAATCCCGTGCAACATTCTTGAACTAAGCATATTGAAGTTCATCATCATTTCATTCGAGATCATGTTGCCAAAGGGGACATTAATCTTAAGCATGTTCGCACCGATAAGCAATTGGCGGATATATTTACCAAACCACTTGATGAGAAAGTGTTTTGCATGTTAAGAGGTGAATTGAACATCATTGATGCTTCAAACTTGGAGTAGGAACTCCATTTAATACATGCAAGGCATGAGCTTATGACTAATCCTTGATATTTCTCTTATGTTGACTATCTTATGTCTTGGATATATTTGCACCTTGCATGCTATCTAACCCATGTAGGTACTTGGATGAATCGAAATCTATGAGATTGCAACTCACTCACATCTTGAGCAATTTCTATATCACCAAGTCGCTACACAATGGTGGATGAAGACAAGGAAGCACGCAACCATTCAAACATATCCTTTGACAAATTCTATCATGATTGTCATTTTAGATACACAAGTGCTCTTCCTTGCAAAAACTAACCCATGTAGGTAGATGAACTCAAACTCCAAGTGGTGCTCCCAACTCTTGATGAGCTACATCAACCTTGAGCAACCCATACAAGTTCAACTACATGATCATGATCAACACCACCACCCAAGGTATGTTATTTCATCTTAGAGAAGCTTTACTCCAAATCATGGGATAAAGCAACTCAACAAGATGTGAATACATCAAGATGCTTTGACGAAAAATGGTAACCCCATTTTGAGCTTAAACGACGAGTATGACCAAAGATCAAGTGATCTCACTTGACTCCTAAGTCAATATACTCTAACATAGGTGACTTTGTCACCGCCCAATTCTAGATGAAGTTCTCTTGTGTTCTTTTCTGTGCTCCTGCATTTGTCTCATGCATATTTGTTTCCCTCTTCAACTTCATCTAGATTCTTTTTAGTTTCTTCTCTTTTATTTTCTGTTTTGCATCTTCAGCATTAAATTCCTTGCAAATCCTTGTGAGATCTTACTTGTCTAGTGAGCTGAGGTGACAAGTGTTTTCTCTGCGATGAACTCGGCCACACCGAGCTGTTTACTTCGGTCCAACCGAACCCTTTTGGTGCCACCGAAACACCAAATTCGGTAGTACTGATTTCACTGCAGGAAAAACATCCTGCCACTTGTTTCCGAATTCCTTTTTATCCAGCTTCACTCAATGAATCTTGTCCTCGACCAGCATCCTACTCAAATTGCTGCTTTGTTCTGTGACTCAAGGACCAAACCTATCATGACAAAAAAATCCAGAAGAATCCTTCTTGGAAATTGATGTCAAAGGGGGAGAGAGAGATCATCACATCAAAGCTTAATCATATCTATAGGGGGAGATAATACTCTAGGGAAGAAGATGACTCGTCCGCCGCCTAAAGGAATCCACGTCGCAACTTATTATCATTTTAAGGAACCATATTGGTGGCGTGGTCGCCATGATCCAGTAGATAGCCATCGCTGAAAGCACTGTCTTGACCAACTTGATTCAGCAGGCAACACAATCAGCTCGGCTTTCCATCCCCGTAATCTCTTCGCAAGGCAGTCAAGAATTGGTTGCAAGTCCTCCCTTCACAGTCTTGCATCAGAGAGAGGGATCCCGAGGTATGTGATTGGGAAAACCTTAGTCGGGCCGACGTGGCAGCGCTCTTCGCCTAGCTCGTTCGCAGACCAAAGACCGTCTGGAAGAAATCAAGCAATGTGATGGCGACATGCATCTCAGATCTTGAGGGGTTAATGAAGAGCACGGTCGCTAGCGACGCTATTCCCGGCCTCCAGGATGCAAGCGTACTCGTGAATCATTGCGGGAGCACAACAATGAGCCGCTGCTGCCAATACATATCCTCAAGCCCCTTCCCTCCATGGCATCCAGGGTCTCTCCCTCGGGAGGGGGGAGGGGGATTCGCCGTCCTCGAGATCACCTCCTCCCACCTCGGCCACCCCTCCGGTCTACCATCATCGCCCCGGACGGCCTTGGGTTTGTGTTTGGCCCCATCATCCAAGGTAGTGTCGGCAGTCCTCCATGCCCCCCAGTGGCTGGCCCTTCGGCCTGGCAGACCAAATCGGGGAGGAGTTCCGGACCCCTCCATCCCTGTCGTGCCGCCGCTCACCCGTGGACCACTCCCTACCAAGAAGTCGCTGAAGATACGCATCCTGACAGTCCTTCATGGGTGCTACTACAATTATGGAGATGAGGGCCATATCTCGGCTAAGTGCTGGAGCAGACGTTGTGCGTCCATTGCAAGGGCCATGGCCACCTAGTGCGTGACTGCACTAGGCGATAGAGCCCCTCGCCGTCCGATGGACAAGTGCGCCTGTCGTCGGCATTGCGTCATATCGAGTGTTCCCCTTCCCCTGCTAGGTGTCGGGGCACCCCTGAAAGCACAAGTGCTCCCTAGGTGGTTTGGTAATTAATGTCAACATATCTCTTGTTGGACTAACATTTTTATCTAGTATGTTTCAGATAAATTCAACAGTGAAGTGGCATGGACTAGAGGATGTGAAACCCCTTCAAGATGCTAAGGACAAAGGATTGGCTCAAGCTCAAAGCTCAAGACTCTACATTTTCCATTTTAGTGATCCAAGATCACATTGAGTCTATAGGAAAAGCCAATACTATCAAGGAGGGATGAGGTGTTGCTTAATGAGGTTCTTGCTCAAAATGCTTAGTGATATGCTCCAAACCCTCAACTACTTTCTCACATCCACATATGACCTAAACCAAAAGTCAAACTCAGCCCCACCGATTCTTCCTATCCGGCGCCACCAAGTTTCAAATGTCATAGCCACTGCCACAAACCCTAGGCAAATCGGTCTCACCGATAGGGATCTCGGTCTCACCGAGATGGGATTGCAAACTCTCTATTGCCTATCGCAATTCTTTCGGTCTCACCAAACTTGCGATTGGTCCCACCGAAATTGCAATGTAAACTCTCTGGTTCCCTTTTGTAACATTTCGGTCTCACCAAAATGAGCGATCGGTCCCACCGAGTTTACCTGACCAACTCTCTGGTTAGCTTATTACCAAAATCGGTCTCATCGGGTTTGTGTAATCGGTCTCACCGAGATTATGTTATGCCCTAACCCTAATCATATCGGTCCTACCGAGTTGCTTGTCGGTCCCACCAAAAACCCTAACGGTCACTAGCTTTGCTGAATCGGTCCGACCGAGTTTAATCATTCGGTCCCACCGAGTTTGGAAAGTTATGTGTAACGGTTAGATTTTGTGTGGAGGCTATATATACTCCTCCACCTCCTCTTCATTCGTGGAGAGAGCCATCAGAACAAACCTACACTTCCAACCTATATTTTCTGAGAGAGAACCACCTACACTTGTGTTGAGACCAAGATATTCCATTCCTACCATATGAATCTTGATCTCTAGCCTTCCCAAGTTGCTTTCCACTCAAATCTTCTTTCCACCAAATCCATATCCTGTGAGAGAGAGTTGAGTGTTGGGGAGACTATCATTTGAAGCACAAGAGCAAGGAGTTCATCATCAACACACCATGTGTTACTTCTTGGAGAGTGGTGTCTTCTAGATTGGCTAGGTGTCACTTGGGAGCCTCCGACAAGATTGTGGAGTTGAACCAAGGAGTTTGTAAGGGTAAGGGGATTGCCTACTTCGTGAAGATCTACCGCTAGTGAGGCAAGTCCTTCGTGGGCGATGGCCATGGTGGGATAGACAAGGTTGCTTTTTCGTGGACCCTTCGTGGGTGGAGCCCTTCATGGACTCGCGCAACCGTTACCCTTCGTGGGTTGAAGTCTCCATCAACGTGGATGTACGATAGCACCACCTACCGGAACCACGACAAAAACATCCTTGTCTCCAATTGCGTTTGAATCTTCCAAACCCTTCTCTTTACATTCTTGCAAGTTGCATGTTTTACTTTCCGCTGCTCATATACTCTTTGCATGCTTGCTTGATATGTATTGTGTTTGTTAGACTTGTGCCAAAAATCCACTTCAACCTAAAGAATTTAAAAACTGCAACTTTTAGCACCTAGTGTCTAATCACGCCCCCTCTAGACACCTCTTCTCGATCCTTTCAACCCCACCCCCTCTGCCACAACCGCAACTACTGCGGCATGCACAGTCGCCCCTGGAGGTCCATCTCCCGCCACCACCGCCGCCCCCTCCAGGCGTGGTTCGACTGGGCAGGTCTTGGAGCAAGGTTATCGCCTCGGATGCTGGGGCGGGCGTGGCCGGCCCCGGGTTCTCAGTGTCGTTTGCGGGCCAGTTGGACTCGGCGGAGGGGCGTGCTATTGCAGGGCACGAGGCCCTGCGGAATGCTGCTTCCTCAAAGCGGCAGAGACCTCTCACTCATGGAGGAGAACCTGGCGCAAGCTGTGGTGGTCACTGTCACTGGTGAGCAGCCGCACGTGGATCTGGCATCGGTGGCAGAGACATTGCACGTGGAATTTGGCATCGGTTCGGGCGACATGTCAATTCGTCGGTTCTATCTGGAGGACATCCTCATGATTTGCAAGCATCCGATCATTAGGCAGCTAATGGTGGACCGTGGGCATGCTTCTTTTTCATCGTGCTTGTTGTCCCTCCGGCCGTGGACTCAATAGGCCCAGGCTACGGGCGCGGCCATGCCCTTCTTGGTGCCGCTCGAGCTGATTGGCATCCTGGCTCAAGCCTGGTCCAAGTGGACGATTGAAGTTCTCTTGCGCGACCTGGGTTTCGTGGAGCAAATCGTCGGTCGTCCTGTGCGGAGAAATGACATGGCTAGCTTCTGGTGTGGTTGAGGATCGGCAACCCATCTAGAATTCCTGGTTGTTGTCTCCTATTCATTGAAGAACCTAGGCACGTGTGTGTCGCCTAGGGCGCTGTGGTATCCGGTGACAATCACAGTCCTGGACCCACCGATCATGGACGATGGCCCTGGGGTGGAAATGCCACCGCCGCCGCTACCTTCGCTACCATCAGAAAATGAAGAAAATGGAGACAGTCGAGGATGTGCTGCAGCGCGGTGATACGTCTCCGCCGTATCTATAATTTTTCATTGTTTCATGCCAATATTCTACAACTTTCATATACTTTTGCCAACATTTTATACTATTTTTGGGACTAACATATTGATGCAGTGCCAGTTCCTGTTTGTTGCATGTTTTTTGTTTCACAGAATATCCATACCAAACGAAGTCCAAACGCGATAAAAATTTACGGAGATTTTTTTGGAATATATGTGATTTTTGGGAATTGGAATCAACGCGAGACAATGCCCGAGGGGCCCACAAGCCCTGGAGGCGCTCCCCCTCCCCAAGGCACGACCAGGAGGATTGTGGATACCACATAAGGCGGTTGGTTTCCTTCTTTCGCCGCAAGAAGCTAATATCCGGATAAACATCGTGTTAAAATTTCAGCCCAATCAGAGTTACGGATCTCCGGGAACGGTGAAAGGCCAGAATCCGGGAACGCTGAAACAGAAGGAAACAGAGGGATAGATCCAATCTCGGAGGGGCTCCTGGCCCTCCGCCGCCATGGAGGCCAAGACCAAAGGAGAAATTCTCCTCCCATCTAGGGGGGAGTTCAGGGAAGAAGAAGAAGGAGGGGGGCTCTTTACCCCTTTCTCCCGGTGGCGCCGGAACGTCGCCGGGACAATCATCGTGTGACGGCGATCTACACTAACAACTCTGTCATCTTCACCAACACCTCCATCACCTTCCCCCATCTATCCACAACGGTCCACTCTCCAACAACCCACTGTACCCTCTACTTGAACATGGTGCTTTATGCTTCATATTATTATCCAATAATGTGTTGCCATCCTATGATGTCTGAGTAGACTTTTGTTGTCCTATCAGTGATTGGTGGATTGCTATGATTGGTTTAATTTGCTTGTGGTTATATTGCTGTCCTTTGGTGCCCATCATATGAGCTCGCGTGTGGATCACACCATAGGGTTAGTTGTATGTTGATAGGACTATGTACTGGAGGGCAAATGTGATAGCAGCTTCAGCCTAGCATAGAAATTGATGCGTACAGGATTGAAGGGGGACCTATATATCTTAAGGCTATGGTTGGGATTTACCTTAATGAACGTTAGTAGTTGCGGATGCTTGATAATAGTTTCAATCATAAGTGCATAGAATTCCAAGTAAGGGATGCCGTGCTAGCAGTGGCCTCTCCCACATAAAACTTGCTATCGGTCTAGTAATGTAGTCAATTGCTTAGGGATAATTTCGCAACTCCTACCATCACTTTTCCAAACTCACTATACTAAATTAATTGTTTATTTATCTAAACAGCCCCTAGTTTTTATTTACGTGTTCTTTATTATCTTGCAAACCTATCCTACAACACCTACAAAGTACTTCTAGTTTCATACTTGTTCTAGGTAAAGCAAACGTTAAGCGTGTGCAGAGTTGTATCGGTGGTCGATAGAACTTGATGGCATATTTTTTCTACCTTTAGCTCCTCGTTGGGTTCTACACTCTTACTTATCGAAAGAGGCTACAACTGATCCCCTATATTTGTGGGTATCAAGACCTTTTTTCTGGCACTGTTGCTGAGGAGCAATAACGTGGGGTGAATATTCTCGTGTGTGCTCGTTTGCTTTATCACTAAGTAGATTTTATTTTCTATTCTAAGTTGTTCTCTATCTTTAGTTATGGATATGAAACACGAAATACCAAAAAAATTAGGCGTACTTGCTACTCACGGAGATGGGGAACATACTAAAACCTTCGATGCTCGTTATGTGGAAAGTATTAAGCACTACTTTGATAATCTGAGAAAACCCCATTCAACTTAATAATGGGAGACACATTGGATCAACATGAATATGTTAGGGATTATTGCTTGACTCTATAAGGGAAACTGTTATGGGATCAAATTCATATGATGCATTGGTATGCTTGGAATTTATGTCGGAGATATGATTATACTTGTTGCTCTAGGATGAAGGCTTCACACATTTTATTTTCATGTAAATTTAATGATAATGAAACCTTGGATTCTTACGCTAATGGTATATATGATTACTATGGTGTGGAACAAATAGAAGAATTTGTTGCTTTTAAGGGTGCTTATGAAATTAAATCTTTGTTTGAAAAGTGCGAAATTTTTGATAATGCTGTTTATAGACCTGAAAATTTTGCTATACTTAAATATTGCTATGAGAATTATGAATATAATGCCAATATTAATGAGTTTATTGAGAAAGTCTCCGCTGTCCAAGACGAGACTAATATTTTGCAGGAATCTGTGGAAGAAGAAATGGACGAGGAGGAGAGTGGAGAACAAAGGAAGGAAGAGCGGATTGATCACCCGTGCCCACCTTCTAATGAGAGTAACTCTTCAACTCATACATTATTTAATTTCCCTGCGTGCTTACCGAAGGATGATTGCTATCATAATTGCTATAATCCCTTTGATTCGTTTGAAATATCTCTTTTTGATGAAATTGATGCTTGCTATGCTTGTGGCCATGATGCCAATATGAATCATGTTTATGGAGATGAACTTGCTATAGTTCCTTATGTTAATAATGAAATTGTTGCTATTGCACCCACACATGATGGTCCTATTACCTTTTTGAATTGTCCAAACTACACTTTACTAGAGAAGTTTGCGTTTATTAAGGATTATATTGATGGGTTAAGTTTTACTACTTCACATGATGATTTTGATGAATATAATATGCATGTGCTTGCTGCTCCTACTTGTAATTATTATGAGAGAGGAACTACATCTCCGCCTCTCTATGTTTCCAATACGATAAAATTGCAAGAAACTCTTTATACTATGTATTGACCTTTACTTTGTGTGCATGAATTGTTCTTTTATGACATGCCAATGCATAAGAAGAGAGTTAGACTTCGTCATTACATGATATATGTTACTTTGTGCTCACTACCAAATTACAAATCATTGTTAATTAACATTGGCTTTGATATACATTGGGATCCGGGTGGATCAATTACTTGAGTACTTTATGCCTAGCTTAATGGCTTTAAAGAAAGCGCTACCAGGGAGACAATCTGAAAGTTTTAAAGAGCCATTTACTTCTTTTGTATGCTTTTAAAAAGTTTAAAAACCAAAAAATATAGAGGAGAACCTAAAACTTTTTAAAAAAGAAAAGTGAATGTAAGAAAGACGAGCACCGTTGAAGTGGGGGAGCTCCTTGAACTTTGTTCAAGCCCATGGAAACTTTGCAAACCTTGATTACATAAACTTTTCAAAAAAATAATTATCCCCTTGTATAAATCCATTGTATTATAAAATAATGTGCCAAGATTTATCTTTAGGATGATTAGATTGCTTGTTTGTTAGTGCAATGGAAAAACAGAAATTTTGGCTGTAGCGCATAAATTTACATTTTTTTACTAGAATGTCAAAAGTTTTTGAAATTTTTACACAGTACAGTTGTACAAATTTTTTGATGCATTGTTCTGCTAGTTTTGATGAAACTATCGATTTTATCAGTGGTATAAGCCATGGAGAAGTTATAATACAATAGCTACAATGAAAAAAAATGAATGGGTTTGCAACAATACTTAAAGTGGTGATTTGTTTTATTATACTAATGGATCTCACGAGGGTTTTGGGCAAGAGCCTAAGCTTGGGTATGCCCGAGGCACCCCAAGGTAATATTCAAGGACTCCCAAGCAACTAAGCTTGGGGATGCCTCGAAAGGCATCCCCTCTTTCTTCTAACGATCATCGGCAATTTTACTTGGAGCTATATTTTTATTCATCACATGATATGCATAAATCTTGGAGCGTCGTGTGCTCTTTTTTCTTTTAATAATGCTCCATGCTGGTATGAGTTAATCCTTGGTTGATTTATAGAATGCTCTATGCACTTCACTTATATCTTGTGAGCATGACTTCATAGAATACTTCATGTGCTTCACTTATATCATTTGAAGTTTGGATTGCCTGTTTTCCCTACACATAAAAACCCGCCATTTATAGAATGCTCTTTTGCTTCATTTATATTTGTTAGAGCGTGGGCATATCTTTTGTAGAAAGAATTAAACGCTCATGCTTCACTTATATCTATTTAGAGAGTTGAGAGGAATTGGTCATTCACATGGTTAGTCATAAAATCCTTCATAAAACTTGTAGATCACTGAATATGATATGTTTGTTTCCTTGCAATATTTTTGCGATATAAAGATGGTGGTATTAGAGTCATGCTAGTGAGTAATTGTGAATTGGTGGAAATACTCATGTTAAGGTTTGTGATTCCTGAAGCATGCACGTATGGTGAACCGTTATGTGATGAAGTCGGAGCATGATTTATTTTTGATTGTCTTCCTTATGAGTGACGGTCGGGGACAAGCGATGGTCTTTTCCTACCAATCTACCCCTAGGAGCATGCGTATTAGTACTTTGTTTTCATGGCTAATAAACTAGTTCTTTATGACTAATGTTGAGTCCATGGGTTATACGCACTCTCACCCTTCCATCATTGCTAGCCTCTTCGGTACCGTGCATTGCCCTTTCTCACCTTGCGAGTCGGTGCAAACTTTGCCGGTGCATCCAAACCCCGTGATATACGCTCTATCACACATAAGCCTACTTATGTCTTCCTCAAAACATCCACCATACCTACCTATCATGGCATTTTCATAGCCATTCTGAGATATATTTCCATGCAACTTCCATCATCATCATATACATGACTTGAGCATTTATGCTCATATTGCTTTGCATGATCGTAACATAGCTAGCATGATATTTTCATGGCTTATTCATTTTTGATATCTTTGCTATGCTAGATCATTGCACATCCTGATACACTGTCGGAGGCATTCATATAGAGACATACTTTGTTCTAGATACCGAGTTGTAATATTGAGTTGTAAGTAAATAAAAGTGTGATGATCATCATTATTAGAGCATTGCCCCAGTGAGGAAAGGATGATGGAGACTGGGATTCCCCCACAAGTTGGGATGAGACTCCGGACAAAAAAAATAAAAAATAAAAAGCAGCCAAAATAAAAAAGAGAGAGCCCCCCCAAAAGAAAATAAAAAATGAGAGAAAAAGAGAGAAGGGGCAATGCTACTATCCTTTTATGACACTTGTGCTTCAGAGTAGCACCATTTTCTTCATATAGAGAGTCTCTTGAGTTATCACTTTCATATACTGTTAGAATTTTCATTATAGAACTTGGCTTCGATATTGCGATGATGGGCTTTCTCAAATGCCCGAGGTCTTCATGAGCAAGCAAGTTGGATGCACGCCCACTTGGTTTTCAGTTTGAGCTTTCATACACTTATAGCTATTAGTGCATCTGTTGCATGGCAATCCCTACTCCTCGCATTGACACCAACTGATGGGAATCTCCATAACCCATTGATTAGCCGCGTAGATGTGAGACTTTCTTCCTTTTTTGTCTTCTCCACACAATCTCCACCATCATATTCTATTCCACCTATAGTGCTATATCCATGGCTCACGCTCATGTATTGTGTGAAAGTTGAAAATGCTTGAGAACATTAAAAGTATGAAAAAATTTCTTGGCTTATCATCGGGGTTGTGCAGGATGAAATACTTTGTGTGATGAAGATGGAGCATAGCCAAACTATATGATTTTGCAGGGATAACTTTCTTTGGCCATGTTATTTTGAGAAGACATGATTGCTTTATTAGTTTTTTTTTGAAAGAAAACATCCACTTCATTAATTGGAAATGATAGTTACATCGTCTATAAGAAGTGGTACAATATTCTCCATAGGCTCCTCAAACCAATCTCTAGTTATAGAAGCTTTCGCTAGCCTAGCAAGTTCATGAGCAACCTTGTTAGCTACCCTATTACAATGTTCAAATCTAGTCAACGGAAAATCGCATGCCATGAAGTAGCAATCCTCGAATACTGCCACCGCAACTCCCGCTGATTGTCCTCCATTCTTCATTATGTCAATGACTTCCATATTATCAGAGTTAATAATAAGATGCTTGCATCCCACCTTTTGTGCAAGAATTAAACCAAACCTAAGAGCCATCACTTCTGCTGTTAGTACATCAGCGCACCAATCGATCTTCCAATTTTCGCCAGCAATGAAGTTTCCTTTGTCATCTCTGAGCACCGCACTTGTCGTGCCCCTGAGCAGATCATGGTCAAAAAGAAGTATCAACATTTAGTTTAACAAAACCCATAGGAGGTCGGCTCCATCCTTCTTTTCTACTAGTCGCACTAGGGGAGTGGGCATTCACATAGTTTGTAGTTATAGCACGAATCCCCATTGAAATCTGATTCACTTCTTGAGATTTCCTTTCATGAACCAACATGCATCTCTCCCACCATAAATACCATGCGGTTATCGCGATTAATTCACTTGTATTTTGGCAACCTAATATAGATAGTTCTTGGTGCGGCATAAGAAGTAAAAATTCAAGAACCACCTCACCCGCACGATCAATAACATAAGCTTTCTTAATTACCTCATACATCCCCAGCTTTCCCCAAACCTCTTTTTCCTTCTGACACAGATTTTTTTTAGGAATTTTAAAGATGAACATGGCATAGGTGGGGATGGCTTGTACAACAGATTTGAGCAGAATTTCATTCCCTCCAGAAGATAACAATTCTTCCTTCCATCCACTAATTTTCATAATGATTCGATCAATCAAGAACTGGAAACAATCACTTTTATCCATGCCCACATTTGCCGGCAAACCCAGAAATTTGTCATTGAGAGCTTCAGTCATAATATTTAAAAATGTACATATTTGTGCCTTGTCTTCCACTTCAGTATTGGGACTAAATAATATACTAGATTTTTCAACACTAACCATTTTCCCCGAGGCGGCACAATACAAATCCAAAAGTGATTTCAGTGCCTCCGCACTCCTTGGATTGGCTCGCATAAGGATCAAAGAGTCATCAACAAAAAGGAGATTAGAAATTGATGGGGCATCTCTGCAAACCTTTATACCGGAAATGTTTCCATTCTCCTCCGCACTAGCTAAAAGGACAGTCAAACCCTCTGTACATAACAAGAATAAGTAGGGAGAAAGGGGATCTCCCTGCCTCAATCCTCTAGTTGGTTTAAAGCTCTTTGTCTCATCATCATTAATACGGACCCGATACTCCATAGAGGATGCACATTTCATAATTAAATTCACCCAACTCTCTTTAAAACCCAATTTTAGCATAATTTTCTTTAAGAAACACCACTCCACTCGGTCGTATGCTTTGTGCATATCTAATTTGATGGCACACAAACCCTCTTTATCCACCCTTTTCTTTTTAATTGTATGGAAACATTCATATGCCACCAAGATATTGTCAGTAATCAATCTTCCGGGCACAAAGGCACTCTGAGTTGGGCTAATAATATCTGATAGGATTGTCTTTAGACGAGCAGCAATCATTTTTGAAATAACCTTATACACCACATTGCACAAGCTAATTGGTCTAAATTGGGTTACCTTTTCAGGAGAGTTAATCTTTGGGATCATTACAATTGCAGTATCATTCCATCCAGTTGATATAGAACAGGTATTTATCGCTTGGAGAACCTCTTCGGTTAGGTCATCTCCCAACATAGACCAAAATCTTTTGTAAAAAATAGCGTGGAGGCCGTCAGGACCTGGCGCTTTTAAATCACCAATATAAAAAAGGGCCTTTCTAACCTCCTCGACCGTATAGGGGGCGAGAAGAGCATCATTCATTTCATCGGTCACTTTTCGTTGAACAAGAGATAGAACCTCCAAGTTAGGATGGGAAATTTCTGATGTGAAAAGGTTTGGGAAATACCCCATAATGTGATTCTTCATCTCTATACCATGCACCCAAACACCATTATCATCAAGCAATTTTTAATCTGATTTATTTTCTTTCTGGCCGTTGCCGCATTATGAAAAAGGAGGTGTTACGATCCCCATGCAAAAGCCAGTTTGCGCGACCATGTTGTAGCTAGTAAATCTCCTCTTGTTTCGATAGATTTTCAATGAGGACAAGAATCTCCTTTTGTCGCGCTTGAGACTCCGCACACATGGGTCCCCTCTGCAGCCTTTCTAGTTCTTTTTTTAGTTTGTTAATTCTTTTTTCGGTCCCTTCAGAATATCGCGGTCCCAAATATGGAAATCCGCCTACATCGCTCGTGTACGCTCAGCGAGAAACAGCCCAATGCCCATCATCTTTTCTTTATCCCATGATGTACGTACAATTTCTACAACTATCTCTTCTTTGAGCCATCGAGCTTCAGATTGTTTTGCTCGACCCCTTGGGAGATTAAACATATTCACATCAAAGTAATCTGTATCTAGTATGAGGGGTCGATGATCAGAGTGTATGTTTTCTTCATTTATGATCACAGCCCGATGAAATTTATTCGCCCAGTCCACATTGCAAACTGCACGGTCAAGTCTCTCCCTAATTTCACCTCTCCTCCAGGTGAAGAGATTGCCAATACATCTCTTGCAAACAATTGCGAAAATCTCTCATCATAGCGTTAGGTATGGCGTTACCGCCCTCCTTTTCAGAAGACAGTAAAATTTCATTAAAATCACCCAAGACTACCCAGGGGTGTTTGCCCTTACAATGTAAGTTTCGAATATCATCCCAAGACAAACTACGCTCACTCCAGCTCGGACGACCATAAAACCCCGTAAAACACCATTGTACAATATCCTCATTCATAAATAAAATATCAATGAAATTATCCGAGACATAATTCAAGACAACTTCATTTATCTTATGGTAAAACAAAACAAGGCCACCGGCCCAACCATCGCTCTCCACTACAAACATCGAATCAAAATTTAAAACACGACGCACCTCATCGGCTTTATATTTATTCAAGTGAGACTCTAAAAGAAAAATCACATCTGCCTTAGTACGTCCTTGGAGCTCCAAGAGCTCTCGAACTGCCGTGGGGGAGAACATACTACGGCAGTTCCATCCTAGGATTTTCATTTGGCCCGGCGGAACTCCTCCTCGGAGGCCGCCGATGCGCCATCATCTCCAACCGACTCCCTCCTCTACTCCATATGCGCTTCCTCCTTTGTATCCTTAGCTACATGTGTGAGTACCCCATCCCCATTCTTCATAGTTACCACTCTGCCCATACAGACTCGCTTGGAGGACACATTCACATCATCATACAGGATGCGCTCATAGCTCTCCATCTCTTTCTCAAAAGAAAATTCTAGTTCACTACCTGTTGGTCTAGGGTCAGATGGGATTCTCCTCTTTTTATCTATAGTTGCCTTACGGTCATTCTCTACCCTCTCATAAACTCCCACTTTTTTTTCCTTTCCTCCCCTTCCTCTTTTGCTGGCCCTGCTTCTCATTTTTTCCAGCCTTAAAAGTAAACGCCACATTATCATTTGTTGTTTCCTAATCAAACAGCCTAGCAGCAACAACCCCTGTATGAGCCTCCAACACACTGGGCATGAATATTAGCCCATCATGTTTAGCAACAGCTGTAGCTGCACCCTGTGAAAAATTGCCTCCACCCATCGGATGGATCCCCTGATCCTCCTAGCCAGTAGGACATCCATTGTGGCCAGCAGCAACAGCCATCACCTTGGCATGGCTGGGTTCTACTGGCCATATCAGCTCGTGGCCCTCCTGGCCCTGCAGCTCACCCGGATGGGTGCATCCCCGCACCGCCAGCCCTTGGCCCTCCTGGCCAAGTTTAGCAGGGGCAGCTAGAGCCATTTCCCGGTCCGCCTGACCGGGAGCAGCAGCAAAAAGAGCCGGCGGACGAGCCACATGAACCCGGCCCTCTTGGCCGAGTGGGAGACCCTCCTGGTCATGCGATGCGCTGTGACGAGAGTCCTCTAGGGACTTATGGCCCCGGACTGAAGCAGCCAGCACGCCCACCTGGTCCACCTGACCAAGTGACGCATCAGCCGGAGCATGCGTCAGGACCTCCTAAACCCGGCCCTCCTGGCCAGTGGTCGTCTTGGCGGAAGTAGCGGCCCCCTTATCGGAGACCGTGAGTCCACTCACGGCAGTGGCCACCTTGACGACGTCCATGGGCTTGGCGTTGTTGTTGTTGTTGTTGTTGTTGTTGTTGTTGTTGTTGTTGTTGTTGTTGTTGTTGTTGTTGTTGTTGTTGTTGTTGTTGTTGTTGTTGTTGTTGTTGTTGGCGATGCTTGTAGTCGGATTCTTGTCGCCGCATGAGTAGTTCCCGAAGAGGAGACCCCTCCTGCTAGCACCTTGGCTCTTCCAGTAGGGCTTAACACTAAGATTTCTAGGGAAGCAAACTACTCTCTTCTCACTTGGGATTTTATAAAATCTCTCAGAAGTATGACCCACAATCCCACAACACTCACAATACAAAGGAAGTTTCTCATATTTTACATCGAATTTAAGTGTCTTTGAACTACCTAAGGGGGTAACTCTACAGAAGTCTTCAAAGGTTCATGCAGTAGGAGCTTCACGCGCACACGCAAATATTTTTCAACGATTACATGGTTACGGTGCGATACCTCTAGCACCTCACCCAATTGATCCTCTAGAGACCACCCTATACTTTCCGTCTTAAGCACGAACGGAAGATCTCGCACCTGGACCCATATGGTCATGATGCCAAGGTCTACCTCCGCCGGTTCGCCCTTGTTGTCGAACTCGGCAAAGATGAGCCCATCCCGCTTGAAGTGCCATGGCTACGCGTGAAGCACAAACCGACGGTCACTTTCAGCGGCGAAATTGAGGATGAACCTCCCGTCGTCGCTGGCTACCTCTTAGAGGGTGGTCACCCCTTGGTTCTTCCAAGCCGTGTTTCGGAGATTATCGAGGATGACCCTTGGGTTGACCTGGAAAGGAGAGAGGAGGCATCCAACCACGAGGAAACCACCAATGGCCTTGCGGGCTGCCTCCATGTCAACGACCAGAGGACGGCTCCCCGACATCTTCATCCCCAACTGATTATGCATTGCCATGTGGAGCAAGGAACCAAAGGCATCCACATCATTTGTCACCCCCTCGAACCCTGTCTATTAGCTGGTTTCTTCCCCAAAACATCAGTCACCTTCTCTCCCTGACTCGCCATGACACACTCCCCTCGGTTGTGGCAAAATTTAGAAAGAAAGGAGAGCAAATGCTGCTGCACTAGTGATAGCAATTAGGAGGAAAAACCTCTCCCGAAACCACAGATATAGCAGGCCTGGGTCCCTTTCCACACAGCCTCAAAAACAAAATTGATGCTATTAATCATGAGTAAAAAGCCATAAATGAGCAGTTTCCCAGTAATTCCAGTGAAAAACACTCCCTTTCCCTCAAATGATTCACCAATGGGTAGAGCTAAATCCAGGAATGAGATCACAATCAAATCCCGCTGAAGACTCATAATAAAACCAGGATTCCAACAATTCCAACGAAATTTCCTACCAAGACCAACACAATTGATACTAAAAACTGCGAAAAAATAAATGCTCTTGATTACTCTGTTTCCTAATAATTCCAACGGGAACTCCTCTTCTGTTGTTATTACAATTAAAGTCGACATCCTCCCGGATCAAATCTGAGGCTACAATCGCTCCCCCTGATCTCTCTCTCTTATTCCTAAACAATTAGTAGAGACTACCAAATGTGTCGGCCATACATACACACCCGCAGAGGTTGGAATAGTACCTTCCATAGAAACACTCGTGGATAAATCCGTTGATATCTTTGCCTTCCTAGACCGGATCGAGACTTCCCCATCTATATTAGGAATGGACTGACCTGCCAGGACGCTGGGGATCTTCTCTGCTCTACTTCTCACCAGCGCCAGACAGCGTCCCCGATTCGCCGCTCGGTGGATGATTCGCTTGGATCTCGCTCGGAACTCTTCCCAATCCCGCACGCTGAATAGGCCCCCTTCGAGGCCCTCTCCAGGAGGACTGCCCCCTTTTTCCGGCGGGGCCGCCGGCGCCGACGTCGAAGACGCCATCTCACCCACTCTCTGTCTCCGTCACCGCCAGATTGCTGAAGCGGTCGCGGGAGCCCCCGGGGGGATTATTTTTTTAGATAGAGCACATTGAGCTGCCGGTTGATTTGCATGCACCCATATATACTTGGTATTGTTTGATTCCTTTACTACTATGCTTGAAGTATTATTTTCTTAATGTCAAATGATAGACTATTGCTTTGAATCACTCGTGTCTTACTCTTCATGCCATGATTAGATTATATGATTAAGATTATGCTAGGTAGCATTCCACATCAAAAAATATCTTTCTTATCATTTACCTACTCGAGGACGAGCATGAATTAAGCTTGGGGATGCTCATACGTCGCCATCGTATCTATAATTTTTGATTGTTTCATGCCAATATTCTACAACTTTCATATACTTTTGGCAACTTTTTATACTGTTTTTGGGACTAACATATTGATCCAGTGATGAGTGTCAGTTCCTGTTTGTTGCATGTTTTTTGTTACGTAGAATATCCATACCGAACGAAGTCCAAACACGATAAAAACTTGAGAAGATTTTTTGGAATATATGTGACTTTTGGGAATTGGAATCAACACAGATGATGCCCGAGTGGCCCACAAGCCCTGGAGGGCGCCCTCCTCCCCAGGGCACGGACAGGAGGCTTGTGGCCACCCCGTAAGGTAGTTGGTGACTTTCTTTCTCCGCAAGAAAGCTAATATCCGAATAAAAATCATGTCAAAATTTCAGCCCAATCGGACTTATGGATCTCCGGGAATTTAAGAAACGTTGAAAGGCCAGAATCTCGGAACGCAAAAACAGAAGGAAACAAAGGGAGATATCCAATCTCGGAGGGGCTTCCGCCCCTCCGCCGCCATGGAGGCCAAGGACCAGAGGGGAAACCCTCCTCCCATCTAGGGGGAGGTCAAGGAGGAAGAAGGGGGGCTCTCCACCCCGCTCTCCCGTTGGCTCCGGAACACTGCCAGGGCAATCATCGTGTGACAGCGATCTAGGCCAACAACTCAGTCATCTTCACCAACACCTCCATCACCTTCCCCCATCTATCTACAGCGGTCCAGTCTCCCACAACCTGATGTACCCTCTACTTGAACATGGTGCTTTATGCTTCATATTATTATCCAATGATGTGTTGCCATCCTATGATGTCTGGGTAGATTTTTGTTGTCCAATCGGTGATTGGTGAATTTCTATGATTGGTTTAATTCGCTTGTGGTTATGTTTTTGTCTTTTGGTGCTCATCATATGCGCGCGCGTATGGATCACACCATAGGGTTAGTTGTATGTTGATAGGACTATGTATTGGAGGGCAAGGGTGATAGCAGCTTCAGCCCAACATAGAAATTGATGCATACGGGACTGAAGGGGGGCCAATATATCTTAAGGCTATGGTTAGGTTTTTACCTTAATGAACGTTAGTAGTTGCAGATGCTTGCTAATAGTTCCAATCATAAGTGCATAGAATTCCAAGTAAGGGATGACATGCTAGCAGTGGCCTCTCCCACATAAAACTTGCTATCGGTGCAGTAACATAGTCAATTTCTTAGGGACAATTCCGCAACTCCTACCACCACTTCCCCACACTCGCTATACTAAATTAATTGTTTATTTATCTAAACAACCCCTAGTTTTTATTTTCGTGTTCTTTATTATCTTGAAAACCTATTGTAGGGGCATCTTCTACCTTAGAGTTTTGGTGATGATGAAAACACACGTGTGGACTAATCGTGCGCCATAGTTTTCTCAGGTACACATTGTGTGCGGCAAGACGGTTAGGCCCTCCCTCTATGCAGAAAAGATCGAAGACGGAGTGCCCGACGTTTTATTCCTGTGGTCGTAGGATATCCGTACTATTAAGAGGGAATCCACATCAGAAGGTATTGAGTGAATCTCCTCATGTACACATTCTCTGCACCCACCATATGCCCTCCGTTCGATGAGACAGAGGTTCCCCGTCTTCCTCTGTCATGTGCAGTTCTGCCAATGGCAGTAGTACCACTCCTTTGAGCGGTTGTACCACTGGCTGGTAGTTCCGGTCTTACCACCACCCCAAGTACCGCTCAGGGGTGACTCCCTTTTGTATTAGGTATGGTGGTAGACCGGTGGTGGAATGGATGTTCCGGTTTGTCTTGACAAACCGGTACTACAGGTGTTCAGGGCGGTAGTACCGCCTCGGACTCCACCACCCAGGGACTGCTAGCCCAGCGGTAGCTCCGACCCAACCACCGCTCTAACTACCTGCTTGAGGTGTATACTTTCTGGATGAGATGCGGTAGTCGAGCGGTGGTGGAGCGGTAGTTCCGGTTTATTCCTATAAACCGGTACTACCGGGTGCGCCATCGGAAGTACCGCCCCGGTGCCCTAGCAGGGGTTTCCCGCATTCACCGGTTGTACCGGTGTCTAGTGCGGAAGTACCCTCCTATGCATTTCTGTGCATAACGGTTGGATCTGAGGGAACCCTATTTAAGGAGGTGCTTCTCCCACCTCCCACCTACCTCTTGCCTCTCTCTCCTCCATTACTGCCATTAAAGCTCTGTTGTCCGATCTCTCTCTCTCTAGCTACTCAAACTTGTTGATTTGCTAGTGATTGAAGGACGAAACCTAGATCTACACTTCCACCAAAGGATATTTGTCTCCCCCATACTTCTGTGATGCCCCCGATTTGGCCGTACACTAATCATGCACGCAAATGTGTATGACCAAGATCAGGAACTCACGGGAAGATATCATAACACAACTCTAGACACAAAATAAAATAATACAAGCTTTATATTACAAGCCAGGGGCTTTGAAGGCTCGAAGGCACAAGAGTCAGCGGAAGCAACAATATCTGAGTCCAGACATAAGTTAAACAAGATTGCCTTAAGAAGGCTAGCACAAAAGTAGCAATGATCAAAAAGGCAAGGCCTCCTGCCTGGGACCTCCTAACTACTCCTCGAAGCTGAACTCCATGTAGAATCATCCTCGGGATCCTCTGGCTCCTAGACTCCATCATCTGGTCGCAACAACCGGGTACAGAAAGGGGAAAAGGGGGGAGCAAAGCAACCGTGAGTACTCATCCAAAGTATTCGCAAGCAAGGAGCTACACTACATATGCATTAGTATCAACGAAAAGGGTAGTATCTGTGGACTGAACTGTAGAATGCCAGAATTAGAGGGCGATAGCTAGTCCTATCGAAGACTACGCTTCTGGCAGCCTCCATCTTGCAGCAGAAGAAGAGAGTAGATGGCAAGTTCACCAAGTATCATTGCATAGCATAATCCTACCCGGTGATCCTCCCTTGTCGCCCTGTGAGAGAGCGATCACCGGTTGTATCTGGCACTTGGAAGGGTGTGTTTTATTAAGTATCCGATTCTATAGTTGTCATAAGGTCAAGGTACAACTCCGGGTCATCCTTTTACCAAGGGACACGGCTATTCGAATAGATCAACTTCCCTGCAGGGGTGCACCACATTTCCCAACACGCTCAATGAAATGAAGGCACTGAGGGCCTGGTGAGGTGACGTGCGCGGGGCGTGCCGCGAGCCAGAGCTCGACCGCTCAGGTTTGTCGACGTGGCAGGGACGGACCAATGCACCAGCGCCGTGCCTATGAGGAGGCACCGTGGGAGGCGATGATCGAGCAGATGATGACCGTAGGCAGGTTAAGCAGGGAAGGCAAATCAGCTTGGGTAAATGCAGGAAGATACATGCCACTGGGTCAGGCCCGAGCGGCTTGGGGATGATGCAGCCCGAGGGGCGCCCCCAGCAAGGTAAGCTAAAGACATAAGCAAATGGGATACATGTCGTAGGGACGGACCCACATGGCCTGGGAATGAGGCAGCCCAAGGGGCGCTCCCAGCTTAACGAGCTTGGAAGATGTCACCTGGTTCTGTAGACGAAGCAGAGTTGGTGCAGCTGAAGGCGTGCGTCGAAGAAACGACTCCTCGTGAGCCACCGGAGCCCCGAGCCTCGGGAGGCTCTGGGGGCTCAGGAGGCTCCCTGTAGACCGTCTCCGTTCCCTCCAGGACGACGTGGTACCTGGCCACTTGAGCCACCAGGTCACGCCACATGGCGCACTAATAGGCCAACGCCGCGCTCCGCAAGCCGAGGGGCATGCGAACGTAGCTGTGTGGCGGGCCTCCGCAACGGCCCACACATGAAGGCCAGAAGCGCTCTTGAGACACGGCCCTATTGAGCCCTAGAATGTCGATGCAGACACGTAGCTCGGCACCCTCACCTATGTGGTGAGCCACGCCCTGTGAGCGGCTATCGTTGTGCATGGCTCTTACGTCTTGCAGTTCCTGTGTGGTCTTGGCGATGAACTCCTGAGTGGTGGGCACCCCTTTCCCTATGTTCTCCTGAGGAAAACGTGCCACATAGCACGCCTGCAAGTGGTGCCCAAGCGCCTCCCTCGTGAGGTGGGCAAGGTCTAAGGCCCTCCAGAAGAGAGCTCCCAAGCCCTGCCCGAGGAGGGCGCCGGGAGCGCCTTCCTATGCGATGGAGGGAGGCACCCCTAGGACAGAAGCTGATCCTGACGCTGATCCTGCCACGACGCCATCCTCCTGAGGTCCTGCGCGGCGCAGCTGCTTCTTCTTGGGGATGGCCTCCAGAGGACCCTCACTTCTGTTGTTGGGGTCGTCGATTGCTGCAGCTTGGAAGGCGCGCTCGAGGGAGCACACCGCTTCCCTTTCTTCACACGGGCCGTGATGACCCCACCACTTCTAGGCATCTTGAGGACGTTGTAGCCATGGTGGGTGGCCGCCATGAACATCACCAGGGCCGGATACCCAAGGATGGCGTTGTACGGCAGGCGGATGTGCGCGATGTCGAAGTCGATGAGCTCAGTGCGGTAGTTGTCGCGTGTGCCGAAGGTGACAGGCAGGCGAACCTGCCCTATCGGTGTGGTGGAGCTGTCGGTCACTCCAGAGAAAGGTTTGGTAGGATAGAGCTGCTCATATGGCACTTGGAGGTTATCGAAAGTGTCAATGGATAGGACATTGAGCCATGCACCACCGTCAATGAGAGTCTTGGTAACCTGCACATTGCTGATGCCTGGGAAACACAACATCGGGAGGACGCCGGTGGTGGCCACGCACTTGAGCTGATCTGCCGAGTTGAAAGTGATGGCGCACTGGGACCACTTGAGCGGGCGCGCGACATCAAGCTTGGGGAGCGTCCCGTTCACCTCGCGAGCGAATCGTTTGAAGATGCGCTGAGAGACTGGGGCCTGGGCGCCGCCCAAGATGCAGGCAATTGCACGCGGCTCTCGGAAGCCCCCGGCCGCCTCGTCCTGATGATGGTCGTCGTTCCTTCTTGGTGGCGGCAGTGGAGGAAGACCGGTGTTGCCTTGGGGGCGATCCTCGCGAGGCTGGTCCCTCCAGGGCCCCTCGCGAGGATGGTCCTGCCAGCAGTCCTTACGAGGCCCGTCGCGCCATTCCTAGCGCGGGCCACGGTCGTCCCAGCGTCCGCCTCCTCGTCCTCCTCCATGGTCGAAGCCCCAGTCGTCGCGCTCTAGGCGTCGACTGTAGCGTCCCTCGCGTAGGGCTCGGAGCTCTTGGCAGTCGCTGGTGTTGTGGGTGTTCAGGTTGTGGAAGGCGTAGAACGGTCGGCTGTTCTTCGATGACTCGGGCTGATCTCTGTCCCGTTTGGTGTCGGGCTCCGCAGCTAGCACTACCGCTTCCTTGGGCTTCACGTCCTTGGCATTGGCTTTCTTCTCCTCTGTGCCTGCGGCTGGCAGCTCAAGGAGGGAAAGGCGCCCCTCCTCAGCTCTTGCGCACTTGGTCGCCAGGTTGAACAGCTCCTGAGACGTGCAGAACTCCTCGTGCATGGCGAGCTCTTCCTTCATCTTGACATCACGGACGCCGTCGGAGAACACGGAGATGATGGCCTCATCCGTGACCTTCGGGATCTTGAGGCGGGTGTTGTTGAAGGGCTGGATGTACTTCTGGAGGGTCTCCCCTGGTTGTTGCTTGATGCGGTGTAGATCGGTCGCGGCCGGCGGGCGATCGCGAGTGTCCTAGAAGCTGGCAACGAAGCGGTCGTGCATCTCGTCTCAGGAGGAGATCGAGTTGTGCTGCAAGTTCAGGAGCCAGGTGCGGGCCACATCCTTGAGAGCCATGGGAAACCAGTTCTCCATGACTTTCTCGTCGTCGTTGGCTGCTTCGATGCTCAGCTCGTAGAGCTGCAGGAACTCTGCGGGGTCGGCGGTGCCGTCGTAGCAAGGAAGCAGATCCGGCTTGAACTTGCCTGGCCAGGTGACGCTGTGGAGCTTGGGGGTGAAGGCGCGGCAGCCGACCGTGGTTACTGGGGCCCGCCTCGGAGGTGGAGCTTGGTCTTGTCGAGGTCCGCGCGATGCCGCCGCAAGCGGCGCACGGTCTTGACGAGGCGGCGCGGGAAGCGCGGGTGCAGCTTCTCGCGGCTGTGGGATTTCTTGGCAGCTTCTCTCTTCACGCGCGGCCACCGATCGCGGCGGATCGCATCGCGGGGCCGCAAGCCTTGGTGCCAATGTGCTGTCTTTGGGCTGGGGTGGTAGAGGCGCACCCCGGGCCTCGTCGCTCGTGGCTGGCTGAGGGTGAGGCCGAGAGAGGGACGGCGCCGGGGAGCCCCCTACGGCGCGGACAAGCTCGGCGACGCGGTCGAGCCACTCCTCGTAGAGGTCGTCGACTGAGCGGTAGCGCAGGAGCTCGTTTGCGGCGAGGAGTGCGGCCCGCGCCTCCATGGGATCATGGTGTGCGTGGGATGAAGAACTAGCTGGGGCCATCGACGGAGTGGTGGTGCGGCCTTCCTGCCGCACCGAAGGATGCAGCAAAGACGCTTGCTGCTCGTTCCACACTGGGTCGGTGACAGCATTGGCGGCGGAGGACGGAGAACGACGTGGTGGCCCACCGATGGGAGTTGTCTGAGCAACGCGGGTGGTGAGAGCAACCCGATGCTCAGGTCAAGCGCGGCGAGCGTCTGCCATGGAGACGATGGAGCGGTGGAGCAACGAACTGACGGAAGGAAATCTTCGGCGCACCCCTACCTGGCGCGCCAAATGTCGGATATGGGGTTCCGACAAACCCTTAAGGTTCGAACACTGGGGTGTGCGCGGGGACGCTCTTGCATCACTGAGGGGGATGCCTGCGGAGGAAGAGGAGGTCCGGCAGCGCGAGGAGACGCTGGCCCTGGAAGCCATGGAGCACAGCCTCGAGCTCGAGTGACTGGAGACAAGGGAGCATCAAGTCGCTCAAGCAGAGGATGCCGTCGGGGCCCGCGAAGCCAGAGTTGAGGAGGAGATCAATCACCGGGTGGCCAAGGTTCGTGCAGATCTGGAGGGCTGGTACGACTTGAAGCTAAAGCTCGCCGGTCTGGAGGGTGCGGGCAGGGCCGCCGCCCTCAGGCCCAGGTTGGACGAGGCCGAGAGGCGTGCGGAGGCCACAACCACCGCCCTGGTTACGGCGCAGGCAGACTTGGCCTCCGCCCGTGCCGAGCTGCTTTCCCTCCGGAAATGAGTTGACGACGCCGAGGCCGTCGCACGACAAAACAGGAAGGAAGTGCTCTAACGCCAAACGCTGGAGCGCGAGTATGCTCCTATGATTCAAGACCTTCGGAACAAGGCCAACACCGCCCTGGGTTACATCTGCGACGAGAACGCCCCGGCCCCTCACTCAAATGACTACGCCAGCCACCTGACCTTCTTCACCGAGGTGGTGACGCGCCTGGAGGCTCAATCTGCCAGAGCTCGACATCTTGTGGAGGAGAGGGGTCGTGGCCTACTTCAGCGCGCCTTCTCCCGTGTCTTCAGCCACCTTCTGAATGCCGACCCCAACTTCGACTTCGACGCCGCCATTGCCCCCGTACCCACGGCCGTCCGGGGTGACCTGTCGCATTGGGTAGAGGACCATGTCGACGCGTTGGTCAGGGCTTTCACCTCGGAGGATGACGCGGTGGTGGTCATCGCAGACGAAGGTGACATGGTCAATGACGGTGATGGGGGCGTCACCGACGGCAGCGGCGATACCGACGAAGATGACGACGACGCGAGTGACGCGTCTGCGAGTGATGTAGCGAGTGATATCTCTGGCCGATCCCATGTTCGCATGTTATTTCATCCTGCACGCAAAACTCGGGCGTGGCCCTTGGAAGACTTGTCAGAGCATTTTGAGAGTGGGAGCCCCTCGTGTAAGCAAATTGCAGTTTTTACTTTCCTATGCGATGTGGGTATGTGTCCTTGTGAGCTCATGAAGCTGGAGGTGAGCTCCCCGATGTGGTTTACCTTAGTCAGCGCCAGCTTAGGGCTGGGTCATGAGGCGACGAGTTCCTGAGAATCCTGCGGAGCTTATCGCCCCGTTTGAGGGGGGCCCGTAAGAGGTGAGCACCAGGGGCAGTGCTAGCGCGTGCTTGACGAGCGTGCGCTTTGTGCGGTCCGGCTCACGAGGAGCTTCGCGAGGGAAAGGCGATGGACATGAGTGCCAAACCAACCAAGATCCATAAGGCAAGAAACGGCTCGAACAAGAAAAGGCACCCCCCACGCGCATCGATAGAAATTCAGCTTCAACTTAAGTCCAGATCCAGAAAGCAAAGCCACAGAAAAGGAGATCCAAAGCAAAAGGCCGCGTCTGACACCTAGTCTAGTTTTCGGGTCTTCAAGTCTTCTCACTAGCGCGGAGCTAAGTGCTGCCACTAGGCGTGGGAGGGAGCCCCAGGGCCTGAGGCTGGCGCTCCTGAGACTCCGGGGCATGTACAACCCCAACCCATTATTACGTGAGAGTGTCACGGGCAGAGAGCTTCACAGGCACTAGGCCTTCTTCACAGGCACCGACCTTGCTTCATATCGCCAGACGAGGGCCCTGCCTTGCGCCACCCTCGACCTCCTTTGAGCCGACCGGTCACCAGGACGACACAAAAGAGGGAAAGGGGACGCCAGCGGTTCCCTCGGCGACCACGAGTCCTCTGCCGGGGGAAGGGTTGTCGAAGCCACCCCGGCAGAGGGCCTACCTCCGGGTGTCCTCTGGTTTTGCGTGCCTTGGGTAGGGGCCTGGCTCCTGACCCCTGTCCTGCAGCCCCCAACACGATCCTCCCGCTCCCAGGGGGGATGTCGAGCTGGGGCCGCCTGCCACCACGGTGACCTGCTCCTCCTGCGACTCATGGTTAGCGTAAGCTTGCTACTGAGGGATTAGGGGTACCCTGTAGTGGTCGTCGCACACGTGGCCGTGGTGGTTCCCCGGCAGCTCCTGGAAGGCTTCAGCTCCTAGCGCTCCTTCTTCCCAATCTTCTCCAACGAACGAGCCCGGGCCGTCCTCCGGTGTGTACTCCTGGTCCGTCATGCGGGGCACGTAGGCTTCCGGGGTTGTTACCCCGAATACCTCGTTGTGGTGCCCCACACTCTATGTCGCTCGGCCCATCGTGGCGTCCTGGGGGTGATAGTGTGGCATCCCTCTTGGGCCATGGAAGGCGACGCTTGTGCCCATGCTTGTTGCGGGCGGTACGAGGGTGGTAGAGCCCCCGGCGCCGTCGGCCATGATGGCATTGACGAAGCCCCCCGGCGCACTCGACGATGCGTGATGGTAGCGTGGCCTGCCGAAGATCCCCGTAGCGGCCTGAGGAGGAAGCTGATGGCAGAAGGGCGGGGCTCCCGAGGCCGCCGCATCTAGCAGCTCGGCGACACGCTCTAGCAGCATATCCCGACCACTTTCCATCAGCTGACACCGCAGCAGCTCCCTTGCCACGGTGAGTGCTGCCCGCGTGTTTGCTTGCTCCCGTCGTGAGTGCGGCGCCGTCGCTGCGGCGTGGCTTGCTGCTCTGGCAGCAGCTCGTACTTGCCGTGGAGTGAGGGTAGCCGACACCTCGCCGCGTCGCCCGTGCCCCGTGGGATTGGGTGGCGCTCGGGCCGCCTGGTGATGAGGACATCAATACCATTGTTACACCCACAGCCCCTACTGCTACATATACGGGACCAATTACTAGAGCTCGCGCACGCCAATTAAATTATCAGGTACTTTCGTTTCTTGGTAATGATTCTAATGTTCATGAGAATATGATGCTGCCTAAATTGGATACATTTGTTTTGCTTACAAATGAAGGGCCTAGCTTGGAGAAGGATGAACATTGGAGCAAGAACAAGCATGGAGATGATGCTATGCGCAAGGGGAACAAGAACGGAGTTACAAGTGATGATTTTAGGACTTTGAAGCCAGCATAATGGGTGCATGAAGCCTTGGACGAAATATACAAGATGCCACTTCATAAATTTCGTCCCGAGGCTATTATAGGTGCTGCGTCACCTTTTTTATTGGGCCAGGCCCATGTAATTTCGAAATACATAAGTATAGGCTATTTTTAGAGTCCGTATGTGTGGGGAAACCAGAGATAGGGTTGATTTCGGACCCCTCCACCAAGGGCCACGAAATTCCCCCTCTCTTCCTCCATATATACAGCCCTTAGGGCACCGTTTAGACTTTGGGATTTGTTTAGTTAAAAGTTAGCCATTGCAACTTCGTGTACTTCGTTTGTGTCCAACGACCAGACCAAGACCGCTTCCGGATCCCCACCATTATCAATACTTCATATATATTTGCGATATTCAGATTGCTTTATCATATTCTTGCTCGTTCTTCGATTGCTTGCAGGAATAGACCTTCGTGGTCAGGCTGACCGTGCTTCCAGCATCGTCAGTAACCTCAGGAGATTGGTTTAGCGGTTGCTAAGGCGCAACGTCGTGCATGTTTGTAGTCGGATCGTCAAAGTCGTCTCCACCAAATCGATAGTTATCATCTCATCGAAAGATCGGGACCCTCGCCTCTATCACCTGGAGTGCGGGGTTGAGGTATTCATAGGCGGGCGGCGCCGACCGGGCTGGCTAGGCCGCCCAGCGGTCGGGGTCAGCTCTTGGGTCGTCGGACATCGCGGCCGCGGTGCGTCTGCAAGTCGATTGTCGGAGAAGAAGCTCCGACGCACCCCTACCTGGCGCGCCAAATGTTGGATGTGGGGTTCCTACAAACCCTTAAGGTGCAAACACTCGGGTGCGCGCAGAGTCTCTTCCTCCCACCGATCTACGCCCTAGCTCGCTAAGATCTCGCGGACGAACTCGACGAACTCACAACACAGGAAGACACAGGATTTATACTGGTTCGGGCCACCGTTGTGGTGTCACACCCTACTCCAGTGTGGTGGTGGTGGATTGCCTCTTGGGCTGATGATGAACAATACAAGGGGAAGAACAGCCTCCCGAGGTTGAGGTGTTCTTATGCATGGCTAACTTGTGTGGGTGAGAGAGCGATCTAAGATGTCGTCCCCCCGCCCCCGATGGTGGCTAGTCCTACTTATAGAGGCCCTGGTCCTCTTCCCAAATATTGAGCGGGAAGGGAGCCAACAACGGCAGGCTAATTTGAAGGGGGACAACTAGTACAAGCCATCCTGACAAAAGGTGGTATGTGCCTGCGAAAGGCCCTGGTGGTGACGCCGTCTTGGGATCCACGATGACCTCCTTCTTGCCGTCCTTCTGGTCTTGGTCTTGTTGCACCAAAATGGAAACCTTTGCCTGATGCCTCGGTACTCCTCGCCTGCTCTAGTTTCCTTAGCACCAAAGAGGAAACAAGGACGATGCGCGCGCTGGTGCCCGCCTGATGTCGATCGTCATGGCTCACGTCACGAGAGCCTCGTGAGGTTCGCCTCGCCTTGATATCTCCACTCCTCGTGAGCCTGCCTGACTAGGCCGCTCCAGAGGAGGTCTCATGTCGTCCTCCTCACGAGGCTTGGCCCCTCGCGAGGGTCTTGGATGCCTTGTTGGCGAAGATGGGTCGTACGTCCTGCTGGCTCAGCCAGGCCGCGGGCCGCGGGCAGGCAAGTCTGGGGACCCCCGTTCCTAGGACGCCGACACTGTGGAACTGCAGAATGCCAGAATAAGAGGGGGATAGCTAGTCCTATCGAAGACTACGCTTCTAGCAACCTCCATCTTGCAGCTGAAGAAGAGAGTAGATGGCAAGTTCACCAAGTATCATTGCATAGCATAATCCTACCCGGTGATCCTCCCCTCGTCGACCTGTGAGAGAGCGATCACCGGTTGTATCTGGCACTTGGAAGGGTGTGTTTTATTAAGTATCTGGTTCTAGTTGTCATAAGGTCAAGGTACAACTCTGGATCGTCCTTTTACCGAGGGACACGGCTATTCGAATAGATCAACTTCCTTGCAGGGGTGCACCACATTTCCCAACACGCTCGATCCCCTTTGGTCGGACACACTTTCCTAGGTCATGCCCAGCCTCGGAAGATCAACACGTAGCAGCCCTACCTAGGCACAACAGAGAGGTCAGCATGCCGGTCTAAATCCTATGGCGCAGGGGTCTGGGCCCATCGCCCATTGCACACCTGCATGTTGCGAGGGCGGCCGGAAACAGACCTAGCCTCCCTAATACAAGAGCAGGCGTTCCAGTCCAATCCGGCGTGCGCCGCTCAGTCGCTGACGTCACGAAGGCTTCGGCTGATACCACGACGTCGAGTGCCCATAACTGTTCCCGCGTAGTTGGTTAGTGTGTATAGGCCAGTGGCCAGACTCAGATCAAATACCAAGATTTCGTTAAGCGTGTTATTTTGAAATAACCGCGGATGCCGACCAGGGCCAGGCCCACCTCTCTCCTAGGTGGTCTCAACCTGCCCTATCGCTCCACCACAAAGTAACAGTCGGGGGCCGCCGGGAACCCAGGCCCACCACTACCTGGGTGGAACCACCTTCCCCTTCAGCCCCCAACATTGGAATCACTTACGGGTACTCTACGAGTCGACCCGACTTTAGCCACAACATGTATCATGTGTAATAAGTATAGTATATACCCGTGATCAACACCCAACGTTATCACGACCCGATAGTATAGCATGGCAGACTGACAAGAATGTAGGGCCATTGATGATAAACTAGCATCCTATACTAAGCATTTAGGATTGCAGGTAAGGTATCAACAACTGTAGCAACAATGACAGGCTATGCAACAGAATAGGATTAACCGAAAGGAGTAACATGCTGCACTACTCTAATTCAAGCAGTAGAGAGAAGAATAGGCGATATCTGGTGATCTAGGGAGGGGGGGCTTGCCTGGTTGCTCTGGCAAGTAGGGGTGGTCGTCAACACCGTAGTCGAACTGGCATCACCGACAGTCTCGGGGTCTACCAGAAAGAAGTAACGGAGGGGGAACACCATAATTAATAGAGCAATCAAAGCATCACGAAGTGTACATGGCATTACGCGGTGCTAGAGGTGACCTAACGTAGTAGTAAGTGCTACTGGCGATGGGGGAAAACATCTAGGAAAATATTCCCGGTGTTTCGCTTTTTCAGACAGATGAAACGGAGGGGAAAGTTGCGTGTTCGCTATGCTAGCGATGTGTGGCGGACAAACAGGCTATGATATCGGATTTGTCTCGTCATTCTGAGCAACTTTCATGTACAAAGTTTTTCCATCCAAGCTACGGTTTATTTTCTATGATTTATCAAATTTTATGCATTTTGAAATTTATTTAATTATTTAAATCGAGCATTATCCAGAACAGTGAAAGGTGATGTAAGCATGACATCACCATGACGTCAGCAGGTCAAACCCAGCTATCCAGAGTCAAACCTGACCGGTGGGTCCTGCGGGACCCACCCGTCATAGACTAAGACTAACTAAACGGGGTTAATTAGTTTAGTTAATTGATTAGGTTAATTAAACACAATTAATTAAGTTAATTATTTTAGTTAATTATTTAATTAAATATTGTATATATACATATATTTAATTCTTATATATATATATATATATATATATATATATATTTTAAAGGTTCCAGGGGCTGGGCCCCGCGTGCCATAGGCTCAGAGTCCTATTGGGCACGGGCTAACGGGCGCGGGGATGTGGGCGCTCGCCCAAACGAGGCACGAGCGTGAGCGTGCGCAGGGCGCCTGTGCCGGGCCCATGGTCGGCGGTGCGGCTCGCCGGCCGGCCGCGACAGGCGAAGGCGGCGCAG